>NC_134360.1:202208691-202571191 GCF_048569485.1 Anomaloglossus baeobatrachus | reverse complement strand
CCGGGGATTGAACCAAATCACCGTGAAAAATAAATACTCCCTGCCGCTCATCCCCGAATTGTTTGATCGGCTTAGAGGAGCTCGTGTGTTTACCAAGTTGGATCTTCGGGGTGCCTACAACCTGGTCCGCATCCGCTCTGGGGACGAATGGAAGACCGCATTCAATACTCGCGATGGGCACTATGAATACTGCGTGATGCCCTTCGGCCTCTGTAACGCACCAGCAGTGTTTCAGGAATTGGTGAACGACGTGTTCCGGGACCTTCTCTACGTCTGTGTGGTGGTGTATCTTGACGATATCCTGGTCTTCTCTCCGGACCTCCAGACCCACAGAGAGAACGTGCAGCTGGTACTACAAAGACTGAGAGAGAATCGCCTGTACGCCAAGTACGAAAAGTGTGTATTCGAGCAGTCTTCTCTTCCCTTCTTGGGTTACGTAATCTCCGATACCGGTCTGCAGATGGACCCGGAGAAGGTCTCTTCCATTCTCAACTGGCCCCCTCCTTCCGGACTGAAGGCAATCCAACGCTTTCTGGGATTCGCAAACTATTATCGTCAGTTCATCCCTCACTTCTCTGCTCTGACTGCACCTCTCTCCGCCTTGACCAAGAAGGGGGCTAATCCAAAGGACTGGTCACCTGCGGCCGACGCCGCGTTTGGCTCCCTGAAACAGGCATTTGCTTCTTCCCCTGTGCTCCACCGTCCTGAGTTAAACCGACAGTTTACCTTGGAGGTGGATGCCTCCTCCTCGGGAGCCGGAGCAGTGCTGATGCAGAAGTCCTCCTCCGGGAAAATGGTTACTTGCGGTTTCTTCTCCAAGAGCTTCTCAGCGCCTGAACGCAACTACACCATCGGTGACCGAGAGCCATTGGCAGTCAAACTGGCTCTGGAGGAATGGCGCTACCTTCTGGAGGGAGCAGTGTACCCCGTGATCAATTACACGGACCACAAGAACCTGGAATACCTGCGGTCCGCTCAGCGACTGAACCCACGGCAGGCCAGGTGGTCCTTGTTCTTTGCCAGGTTCGATTTTTCAGCTCCATTTTCGACCCGCGAACAAGAATGTAAGAGCAGATGCCTTGTCCAGGTCATTCATGCCCATGGAGCAGGAGGAGGAGACATCCCAGCCCATCATCTGTCCTAGGAAGATCATTCCGGTGGCTCCTGTCACCCTGGCCCAGATACCACCTGGGAAGACCTATGTCTCTGTGACTGACAGGAGAAAAGTGTTGCACTGGGGCCATGCCTCGAAAATAGCCGGCCATGCTGGTCAGAAGAAAACATGGAGTACAATCGTACGTCACTACTGGTGGCCATCCCTTCGCACGGACGTCGCTTCTTTTGTCTCAGCCTGCTCCTCTTGTGCCAGGAACACCTGCCATATGGTCGTCTTCTGCCTCTGCCTATACCCTCTGTTCCGTGGCAACACATTGCGATGGACTTTATTACGGACTTGCCCCTGTCCTCCGGACACACAGTCATATGGGTCGTGGTGGATTGGTTCTCCAAAATGGCTCATTTCGTCCCTATGGCTGGACTGCCCTCTGCCCAGGAACTCGCTGACGCTTACATACAGCACATCTTCCGGTTGCATGGCTTTCCATCACACATTGTGTCCGACAGAGGAACTCAGTTTACCTCCCGCTTCTGGAGGGCTCTCTGCAAACATCTGGGAGTGACTCTGGACTTTTCTTCAGCCTACCATCCTCAGTCGAATGGCCAAGTGGAACGAGTCAATCAGATCTTGACATCCTTCTTACGTCACTACGTCAACGCCCATCACGACGACTGGTCCACGCTTCTTCCTTGGGCTGAATTCTCCCATAACCACCACGTCAGTTAGTCCTCCTCCAGCTCTCCCTTCCATGTCGTTTACGGTCTTCAGCCTTCCGTCCCATTACCTGTATCCTCTTCCTCGGATGTCCCTGCTGCTGATGCTGTAGTCCGTGACTTTTCTACAATTTGGGACTCTGTCAAGACGTCCCTTGGACGTGCTTCCCTGCGGATGAAGAGACACGCAGACAAGAGGCGTCTGGATCCCCCGTGTTTCTCTCCAGGAGATCTGGTCTGGCTTGCTTCCAAGTACGTCCGATTGAAGCTACCATCATACAAGCTGGGTCCTCGCTACATCGGGCCGTTTAAGGTCATCAGCAAAATAAATGAGGTCTCCTACAAGCTGCAGCTCCCGGCCACAATGAGAATACCCAACTCCTTCCACGTCTCCCTGCTCAAGCCGGTTGTCCTTGGTCCCTTCTCCGCTGCTGCCAGTTCTGCTCCTCCTCCTATTGCTGATGATGACATCTATGCGGTAAGGGATATCGTGGCCATGAAAACCGTACGAGGCCGACAGTTCTTCCTGGTGGACTGGGCAGGGTATGGTCCTGAGGATAGGTCCTGGGAACCTCGGGAGAATGTGGGTACTCCTCTGATTCGTGCCTTCCTGTCCCGGTTGCGGGGAGGGGGGCGTGGGGAGGGGGGTACTGTCACCCTCCCCGGGTCCCCTGCCTTGCTCCCCGGCTCCCCTGCCTCGCTCCCCGGCTCACCTGCCACGCTCCCCGGCTTCCCTGCCTCGCTCCCCGGCTCCTCTATCAGGCGTCCCCCGCTCCACAGCCTCCAGCCCCCATCACCTGCGCTCCCCAGGCGGCTCGGTCCCCGCTCCCGGCGCCCGTCGGCAGCTCTGCTCCAGGCCGGCTCCCCTGCCTCCTGTTCACCGCTCCCTGCCCTGGCTTCTGGCACCCAGGCCTCGCGCATGTGCATTAGGGCGCGCGCGCGGTCATTGACCCTTTCTTAAAGGGCCAGTGTCCTCCAACAGGATATTGAAGGATCAGGTACTGGGTATATAGGGGGATCCTTTCCAAGTGGGCGGGGCCTGTTCTTTGTGCTTTCTAAGCTAGGAGTCAGGTCTCCTTGTGTCTGTGATATACTCACCTATCTCTCTCGTAGAGCTGATCCTGCCTCGCCAACCGGTCCTGACGATACCCGACCCCGAACGGTGACGGCCTGCCATCCCGTCAGCTCCTGCCATCTCCGATCCCTGTGGTGACCCGTCTTCTCGCTCCATTGGTTCCGGACTCTGCCTGACGATATCTCGGCCTCCGAACCTGAGCTCCGTCACCCGGACTACCATCAGAGACCCCGTGGTCCCAGGGACTTCTTTACTCCACTCCTCTAAACGGACTGTCCTGCTAGTGCTCCGGCTACCGGGCACCTTGCCCTCGTTGAGGTGTTCAGCCCAGTGGATCCACCTCCTGGGTCTGCCCGTCCACCTGGCCCTAACAACACATGACTGCATGGTATTCTATACAGGGCACATGACTGCGTGGTATTATATACAGGGCACATGACTGCATGGTATTATATACAGGACACATGACTGCATGGTATTATGTACAGGGCACATGACTGCGTGGTATTATATACAGGGCACATGACTGCGTGGTATTATATACAGGGCACATGACTGCATGGTATTATATACAGGGCACATGACTGCGTGGTATTATATACAGGGCACATGACTGCGTGGTATTATATACAGGACACATGACTGCATGGTATTATATACAGGGCACATGACTGCATGGTATTATATACAGGGCACATGACTGCATGGTATTATACACAGGACACTTGACTGCGTGTTATTATATACTTGAGATGTTTCATTTTTGTTGAGAAACCTGTAAAAAACAGAAAATACTAGCCAAATAAGAAACTGGACAAATAACAAACCAACTTCAGCTTCGTTAGTGAACTATACACTGACATTTTGGGCGATAACCAGGAAACTCCCAGATCTCAATCCTCAAAAAGCATCAAAAACACAGAAAGTGATAAACTCCGAGCGCTGATGAGGGGAGACACTGCCGTGCCCGTCAGTCAGGGTCGGTCCGGTGGTCTGAGCGCTGCTGAGGGGAGACTGTGCCGTGCCCGTCAGTCAGGGTCGGTCCGGTGCTCTGAGCGCTGCTGAGGGGAGACTGTGCCGTGCCCGTCAGTCAGGGTCGGTCCGGTGCTCTGAGCGCTGATGAGGGGAGACTGTGCCGTGCCCGTCAGTCAGGGTCGGTCCGGTGCTCTGAGCGCTGATGAGGGGAGACACTGCCGTGCCCGTCAGTCAGGGTCGGTCCGGTGCTCTGAGCACTGATGAGGGGAGACTGTGCCGTGCCCGTCAGTCAGGGTCGGTCCGGTGCTCTGAGCGCTGCTGAGGGGAGTCTGTGCCGTGCCCATCAGTCAGGGTCGGTCCGGTGCTCCGAGCGCTGATGAGGGGAGACTGTGCCGTGCCCGTCAGTCAGGGTCGGTCCGGTGCTCTGAGCACTGATGAGGGGAGACTGTGCCGTGCCCGTCAGTCAGGGTCGGTCCGGCGCTCTGAGCGCTGATGAGGGGAGACTGTGCTGTGCCCGTCAGTCAGGGTCGATCCGGCGCTCTGAGCGCTGATGAGGGGAGACTGTGCTGTGTTCGTCAGTCAGGGTCGGTCCGGCGCTCTGAGCGCTGATGAGGGGAGACTGTGCTGTGTTCGTCAGTCAGGGTCGGTCCGGCGCTCTGAGCGCTGCTGAGGGGAGACTGTGCCGTGCCCGTCAGTCAGGGTCGGTCCGGTGCTCTGAGCGCTGCTGAGGGGAGACTGTGCCGTGCCCGTCAGTCAGGGTCGGTCCGGTGCTCTGAGCGCTGATGAGGGGAGACTGTGCTGTGTTCGTCAGTCAGGGTCGGTCCGGCGCTCTGAGCGCTGATGAGGGGAGACTGTGCTGTGTTCGTCAGTCAGGGTCGGTCCGGCGCTCTGAACGCTGCTGAGGGGAGACTGTGCCGTGCCCGTCAGTCAGGGTCGGTCCGGTGCTCTGAGCGCTGCTGAGGGGAGACTGTGCCGTGCCCGTCAGTCAGGGTCGGTCCGGTGCTCTGAGCGCTGATGAGGGGAGACTGTGCTGTGTTCGTCAGTCAGGGTCGGTCCGGTGCTCTGAGCGCTGCTGAGGGGAGACTGTGCCGTGCCCGTCAGTCAGGGTTGGTCCGGTGCTCTGAGCGCTGATGAGGGGAGACTGTGCCGTGCCCGTCAGTCAGGGTCGGTCCGGCGCTCTGAGCGCTGATGAGGGGAGACTGTGCCGTGCCCGTCAGTCAGGGTCGGTCCGGCGCTCTGAGCGCTGATGAGGGGAGACTGTGCCGTGCCCGTCAGTCAGGGTCGGTCCGGCGCTCTGAGCGCTGATGAGGGGAGACTGTGCCGTGCTCGTCAGTCAGGGTTGGTCCGGTGCTCTGAGCGCTGATGAGGGGAGACTGTGCCGTGCCCGTCAGTCAGGGTTGGTCCGGTGCTCTGAGCGCTGATGAGGGGAGACTGTGCCGTGCCCGTCAGTCAGGGTCGGTCCGGTGCTCTGAGCGCTGCTGAGGGGAGACTGTGCCGTGCCCGTCAGTCAGGGTCGGTCCGGTGCTCTGAGCGCTGCTGAGGGGAGACTGTGCCGTGCCCGTCAGTCAGGGTCGGTCCGGCGCTCTGAGCGCTGATGAGGGGAGACTGTGCCGTGCTCGTCAGTCAGGGTCGGTCCGGCGCTCTGAGCGCTGATGAGGGGAGACTGTGCCGTGCCCGTCAGTCAGGGTCGGTCCGGTGCTCTGAGCGCTGATGAGGGGAGACTGTGCCGTGTCCGTCAGTCAGGGTCGGTCCGGCGCTCTGAGCGCTGATGAGGGGAGACTGTGCCGTGCCCGTCAGTCAGGGTCGGTCCGGCGCTCTGAGCGCTGCTGAGGGGAGACTGTGCCGTGCCCGTCAGTCAGGGTCGGTCCGGTGCTCTGAGCGCTGATGAGGGGAGACTGTGCCGTGCCCGTCAGTCAGGGTCGGTCCGGTGCTCTGAGCGCTGATGAGGGGAGACTGTGCCGTGCCCGTCAGTCAGGGTCGGTCCGGCGCTCTGAGCGCTGCTGAGGGGAGACTGTGCCGTGCCCGTCAGTCAGGGTCGGTCCGGTGCTCTGAGCGCTGATGAGGGGAGACTGTGCCGTGCCCGTCAGTCAGGGTCGGTCCGGTGCTCTGAGCGCTGATGAGGGGAGACTGTGCCGTGTCCGTCAGTCAGGGTCGGTCCGGCGCTCTGAGCGCTGATGAGGGGAGACTGTGCCGTGCCCGTCAGTCAGGGTCGGTCCGGCGCTCTGAGCGCTGCTGAGGGGAGACTGTGCCGTGCCCGTCAGTCAGGGTCGGTCCGGTGCTCTGAGCGCTGATGAGGGGAGACTGTGCCGTGCCCGTCAGTCAGGGTCGGTCCGGTGCTCTGAGCGCTGATGAGGGGAGACTGTGCCGTGTCCGTCAGTCAGGGTCGGTCCGGCGCTCTGAGCGCTGATGAGGGGAGACTGTGCCGTGCCCGTCAGTCAGGGTCGGTCCGGCGCTCTGAGCGCTGCTGAGGGGAGACTGTGCCGTGCCCGTCAGTCAGGGTCGGTCCGGTGCTCTGAGCGCTGATGAGGGGAGACTGTGCCGTGCCCATTAGTCAGGCTCGGGCTGGCAGCCAGCGCACAGGGTGAAGGGCAGAAGCCATGGAAATAAGAGACCTCGCTGTAAATATTGAGTCTTCCCATCTGTCAATAACAGTGTGAGGCTGCCCCTCAGTAACCATAGCAACATTTGATGAAGATCCAATATCACAGAAGCCGTACACTGTCAAAAACATTTTTTTCAGTCTCCGACATTTTGAGCAGAACAGCACAAAGCCCGGCCCAGAACTGCAGGGTCCGCACTGTGGAGGCTCACACTGTGTATTCCGCAATATTGCCTGCTGGGCTCTCACTGGCAGAAGTCCTCTGTATGTGGAGGCTAGTCTACGAAGTGCCCGCATTCTGCGCAGCCGCACACCGGGCACACTTCAGCCCGCACCAAGCCGTTATCAAACTACAGCTCCCAGCATGCACCGCGCCGCAGGGAATTTTGGCTCTACGAGCCACCTGATCATGACATGTACATGACCGCCTATAGTCCCCAATGACGTGTGCGCACGCCTGTTACCTAGGCAACAGCCACAGCCTGACACACCGCATGCGCAATTCATCGTGACGTCATTTTCCGGCGACCTCTCCTCGTGCCGACGAGCCGGAGGATCTAGGAAGAGGACATCTCTCCGGTATCCGGTAAGAGCAGTGTGAGGTAGGAGGGAGATAGTGTGGAGCCCCCAGTATGGCGGGGTGAGCTTAGCTCACTGTATGGAGGCCGAGTACTGAGCTGTGACCGTGACCTCTGCAGTGTACAGGACACAGGACACAGGACACAGGGCACAGGGCAAAGGACCAGACACCTCAGAAGACACGGGATTGAACGGCACAGAACCAGACACTTCACTAGACCGGGCACCTCACAGAGAACCTCACAGGGCGAAGGACCGGGCACCTCACAGGGCACAGAACCAGACACGTCACAAGACCGGGCACCTCACAGGGCACCTCACAGGGCGCAGGACCGGGCACCTCACAGGGCACCTCACAGGGCGCAGGACCGGGCACCTCACAGGGCGCAGGACCGGGCACCTCACAGGGCGCAGGACCGGGCACCTCACAGGGCACCTCACAGGGCGCAGGACCGGGCACCTCACAGGGCCCAGGACCGGGCACCTCACAGGGCCCAGGACCGGGCACCTCACAGGGCCCAGGACCGGGCACCTCACAGGGCGCAGGACCGGGCACCTCACAGGGCACAGAACCAGACACTTCACAAGACCGGGCAACTCACAGGGCACAGAACCAGACACTTCACAAGACCGGGTACCTCACAGGGCGCAGGACCGGGCACCTCACAGGGCACAGAACCAGACACTTCACAAGACCGGGCACCTCACAGGGCACAGAACCAGACACTTCACAAGACCGGGCACCTCACAGGGCACAGAACCAGACACTTCACAAGACCGGGCACCTCACAGGGCACAGAACCAGACACTTCACAAGACCGGGCACCTCACAGGGCACGGAACCAGACACTTCACAAGACCGGGCACCTCACAGGGCACAGAACCAGACACTTCACAAGACCAGGCACCTCACAGGGCGCAGGACCGGGGACCTCACAGGGCGCAGGACCGGGCACCTCACAGGGCGCAGGACCGGGCACCTCAGAGGGCGTGGGACCAGGCACCTCACAGGGCGCAGGACCGGGCACCTCACAGGGCACAGAACCAGACACTTCACAAGACCGGGCACCTCACAGGGCACAGAACCAGACACTTCACAAGACCGGGCACCTCACAGGGCACAGAACCAGACACTTCACAAGACCGGGCACCTCACAGGGCACAGAACCAGACAATTCACAAGACTGGGCACCTCACAGGGCACAGAACCAGACACTTCACAAGACCGGGCACCTCACAGGGCACAGGACCGGGCACCTCACAGGGCACAGGACCGGGCACCTCACAGGGCGCAGGACACAGGACACAGGGCAAAGGACCAGACACCTCAGAAGACACAGGATTGAACGGCACAGAACCAGACACTTCACTAGACCGGGCACCTCACAGAGAACCTCACAGGGCGCAGGACCGGGCACCTCACAGAGAACCTCACAGGGCGAAGGACCGGGCACCTCACAGGGCAGAGAACCAGACACGTCACAAGACCGGGCACCTCACCGGGCACCTCACAGGGCGCAGGACCGGGCACCTCACAGGGCGGAGGACCGGGCACCTCACAGGGCGGAGGACCGGGCACCTCACAGGGCGGAGGACCGGGCACCTCACAGGGCGGAGGACCGGGCACCTCACAGGGCCCAGGACCGGGCACCTCACAGGGCCCAGGACCGGGCACCTCACACGGCCCAGGACCGGGCACCTCACAGGGCACAGAACCAGACACTTCACAAGACCGGGCAACTCACAGGGAACAGAACCAGACACTTCACAAGACCGGGTACCTCACAGGGCGCAGGACCGGGCACCTCACAGGGCACAGAACCAGACACTTCACAAGACCGGGCACCTCACAGGGCACAGAACCAGACACTTCACAAGACCGGGCACCTCACAAGGCACAGAACCAGACACTTCACAAGACCGGGCACCTCACAGGGCACAGAACCAGACACTTCACAAGACCGGGCACCTCACAGGGCGCAGGACCGGGCACCTCACAGGGCGCAGGACCGGGCACCTCACAGGGCGCAGGACCGGGCACCTCACAGGGCGCAGGACCGGGCACCTCACAGGGCGCAGGACCGGGCACCTCAGAGGGCGTGGGACCAGGCACCTCACAGGGCGCAGGACCGGGCACCTCACAGGGCACAGAACCAGACACTTCACAAGACCGGGCACCTCACAGGGCACAGAACCAGACACTTCACAAGACTGGGCACCTCACAGGGCACAGAACCAGACACTTCACAAGACCGGGCACCTCACAGGGCACAGGACCGGGCACCTCACAGGGCACAGGACCGGGCACCTCACAGGGCGCAGGACCGGGCACCTCACAGAGCGCAGGACCGGGCACCTCACAGGGCGCAGGACCGGGCACCTCAGAGGGCGTGGGATCGGGCACCACACAGAACCAGATATTGCAGAGGGCGCAAGAGCGGACACCTTACAGACAGCATATCTTTTCTATCGTATAATTAACCTCCACAGTAATTTAAAATTTAAAGGGGTTTGGATAATATGTTTGGATGGAGTGCTGATTAAAGAGTGTACGTCTGGAATACCAATGGTGTGTACAAGGTGCAAGACTCAAAAACATATAACTATACAATAGGATAAAGAGTTGCACACTAGTCACAATGTATAGGGGAATGATGAAAATCAGAACTGCTATGGGAATACTAGACTGAAAAATACAATGAACTATATGAAAAAATGAAAAATGAAATATGCATAACTGCTATGAATAATAGGAATATAAGAGATGTTTAGCCATTGTATTGATCAATGCAAAAGGGCCCCAAAACCAACGCCAAGGTAATCTCTATTTTTGGGGTCCCTAACCTATGTGTAACCTCACCTGCAGTTAAATGGATGGAGTGCTGGTCTCCTATCATCCCTTCCATTCTATTCAATATATATGGAGCTGACATGAGTGGGTGCCATTGCGATGAAGCATTTATCCAAACCTACTTGGTGAACAGGTCTTTGATGTCCTTTAAGAAGAAATACACCGCTCCTGACCTCTTGGTTGCTGATTGATGTGGTTTTGCTTGAGCTTGGGGCTGTAGCATCATTGCAATTATGGCCTGAATTGTGGACCCTCCCAATGTTTCAGTATGAGGTTGCCTCACCTCTGCAGCGACAAATGCTGTTAGGTTATAGGTGGCCGGATCAGGAGCTGCCCACCCAGGAGGTCTTGACCAACCTCAGTGCTGTGCTTGGCTCTGTAGGAAAAAACCTCAAATTCGTCACATGTTTGGCCCCCCGCTCCTAGACTGCAGTGGTGACTGGTGGCTTTGACAATAAAAGACAAAAGGAAAAAGATCTGGAGAATATGGTGCAAATGCTAATAATCAAATTGAAAAGTTTAATTTAACAAACACTCTGAACTTACCCACATAAGAAGAAGAAGAAGGGTAGAACCCCTTATTTCATCACTGCTGCTGGAAGTTATAAATGGACCTGTCTTCACCAACTTCCCTTGTGTACAAGGTTATGTATTTGCATAGTTCCAGTCTGTACCCAGTTTACAGGAAAAGCCACAAGATTTCACAACTCGTCTATGCCAATAATTCTGGAGACATTGGAGCTAATGTGCATAAAAATAATAATAATTGACTAAACTGAAAGAGGTTCAATTCATGTCATGCACAAATACTATTGGTGCAGCTTTAAATTGTCCATTTTACGGAGAACCTGTCTGCAGAGTTGTGGTTAATTACTAGTATGTTTCTATAGGGCTTGTAAATACCTTTGTAGAAGATTGCCTGTTTACTGAGAATGAGAAAGTCAAGCTATAAAACTGCATTGTGTTGCTGATCGATAGTCATCTGTGCAGTGGAGCAGTGGAGACTAGTCATGATGTCCTTGCTGTTAGCCACTGCCTTGATTGAGGTCCCATTTATGAGCTAGAATGCGGTTATGGGAATGGGGACAGCCATCTTGCTTAAGCTGTGTTGAGAGATGAGCAGTCACATGAACGAGAGAATCCTGTATTCTGAAGATGTTGTTTGATTTGTATTGCACAGTTTTGTGGATATACCCTGAGACCTGTGCAGAGGTCTATGTGCCGTGAGGGGCAGAAGGTGAGCTTTGACATCAATTGAATTAATTTGTCTATGGTGGATCCCATTTTTGGCCCACTTCACACACGCGCACAAAAAAACGCACGTGTCATGTACCGTTTTGACCATTCGTGTGTGACATCCATGTGACATCCGTGTGAAACATACTGGAAAAAACACATGACACTGAAATGTTTTTTTGTGTGTTAAAGATTTGTATAGATTGATTGTGTAGCTATTAGCCAAATAAATAATGAAGAAAAAATTCTGTGAGAGGATATTATCTATATAGATAATTACCTTATTCTGTCTGTCTGTCTGTCTGTCTATCTGTCTGTCTGTCATGCTCCAAAATTGTGTCCTTACGGTGACACAAAGCTGATTGGCCGCTGGGCTCGCCATGGCCCCGCCCCCCCACACCGATTGGCCGCTCGCCCAGGCTGCGCCCCCACACGGATTGGCCAGCCGCTCGCCCAGGCTCCGCCCCCCCCCCACAGATTGGCCTCTCGCCCCGGCACCCTGCAGGCATTGGCAATTCGGCCACGCCCCGCCCCGCCCCCTCACGCAATGCACGCTAGCTCTGGCCCCGCCCCCTCCCTCCCCCCGCGCATTCCCCGAACTGACACGGCTGTCACGGAGGTGAGTACTGTACACCCCCCCCCCCCCCCCCCGCGCATTCCCCGAACTGACACGGCTGTCACGGAGGTGAGTACTGTACTCCCCACAACCCCCCCCACCCCCACCCCCCCGGCCCCCGCTCGCACGGGAGTGGTGTGGATACGTTGGTAACCATGCTCGCATGGTTACAAGCGCATCAAAGTCCTGCTGCGGCGGAAGATCCACACGCACACACATAACAGCACACACACAAACATACACATACATCAGATCACACTCACTCTCACACTCACTCTCACACTCACTCTCACACACACCTCACACACACCTCACACACACCTCACACACACCTCACATCGCATCCACACACTCACAGCATCCGGCGATATCGCTTGCTTCTCGGCCTCGATACTGTGCTGTTGTGACCTTCCAGGACCTGACGGAGGATCACATGGCCAGAGGCATGTGGTATCTCCGGATGTTGTGAGTGTGAGCGCGTATGTGCGATATCGTCAGTGTCTGTGTGTGTGAGTGGATGCGATCGGGTGTGTGTGAGTGGATGCGATCGGGTGTGTGTGAGTGGATGCGATCGGGTGTGTGTGAGTGGATGCGATCGGGTGTGTGTGAGTGGATGCGATCGGGTGTGTGTGAGTGGATGCGATCGGGTGTGTGAGTGTAGGCAGAGGAGCACGGCGTGCTGGAGGAGGCTGGGAGCAGAGAGGCTGATCATGGGGAAGGCTGGGAGGGGGAGGCTGATGCTGGGGGAGACTGGGAGGGGAAGGCTGATGCTGAAGGAGGCTGGGAGGAAGGAGGCTGGGAGGAGAGAGGCTGATCCTGGGGAAGGCTGGGAAGGGGAGGCTGATGCTGAGGGAGGCTGGAAGGAGAGAGGCTGATGCTGGGGGAGGCTGGGAGGAGAGAGGCTGAGGCTGGGAGGAGAGAGGCTGATGCTGGGGAAGGCTGATGCTGAGGGAGGCTGGGAGGGGAAAGCTGATGCTGGGGAAGGCTGGGAGGACGGAGGCTGGGAGGAGAGAGGCTGATCCTGGGGAAGGCTGGGAGAGGGAGGCTGATGCTGGGGGAGGCTGGAAGGAGAGAGGCTGATGCTGGGGGAGGCTGGAAGGAGAGAGGCTGATGCTGGGGGAGGCTGGAAGGAGAGAGGCTGATGCTGGGGGAGGCTGGAAGGAGAGAGGCTGATGCTGGGGGAGGCTGATGCTGGTGGAGGCTGATGCTGGTGGAGGCTGATGCTGGGGGAGGCTGGGAGGAGAGAGGCTGATGCTGGGGGAGGCTGATGCTGGGGGAGGCTGGGAGGAGAGAGGCTGATGCTGGGGAAGGCTGGGAGGAGAGAGGCTGATGCTGGGGACAGAGAGGAGAGGCTGATGCTGGGAGGAGAGAGGCAGATGCTGCGATGACAGAGGCTGATGCTGGGAGGAGAGAGGCTGATGCTGGGGGAGGCTGGGAGGGGGAGGCTGATGCTGGGGGAGGCTGGGACGAGGGAGGCTGATGCTGGTGGAGGCTGATGCTTGGGGAGGCTGATGCTGGGGGAGGCTGGAAGGAGAGAGGCTAATGCTGGTGGAGGCTGATGCTTGGGGAGGCTGGGAGGGGGAGGCTGGGAGGAAGGAGGCTGGGAGGAGAGAGGCTGAGCCTGGGGAAGGCTGGGAACGGGAGGCTGATGCTGAGGGAGGCTGGAAGGAGAGAGGCTGATGCTGGGGGAGGCTGGAAGGAGAGAGGCTGATGCTGGTGGAGGCTGATGCTTGGGGAGGCTGATGCTGGGGGAGACTGGGAGCGGAAGGCTGATGCTGAGGGAGGCTGGGAGGGGGAGGCTGGGAGGAAGGAGGCTGGGAGGAGAGAGGCTGATCCTGGGGAAGGCTGGGAAGGGGAGGCTGATGCTGAGGGAGGCTGGAAGGAGAGAGGCTGATGCTGGGGGAGGCTGGGAGGAGAGAGGCTGATGCTGGGGAAGGCTGATGCTGAGGGAGGCTGGGAAGGGAAAGCTGATGCTGGGGAAGGCTGGGAGGACGGAGGCTGGGAAGAGAGAGGCTGATCCTGGGAAAGGCTGGGAGAGGGAGGCTGATGCTGGAGGAGGCTGGAAGGAGAGAGGCTGATGCTGGCGGAGGCTGATGCTGGGGGAGGCTGGAAGGAGAGAGGCTGATGCTGGTGGAGGCTGATGCTGGTGGAGGCTGATGCTGGTGGAGGCTGATGCTTGGGGAGGCTGGGAGAGGGAGGCTGATGCTGAGGGAGGCTGGGAGAGGTAGGCTGAGAGAAGAGAGGCTGATGCACACACACACACACACACACACACACACACACACACGCGCGCGCGCACTGCACAACACACCACACACACACACAGGGAACCACAAACAACTGCCCTACACAGACACCCACACACACAGACAACGCTGCACACACACAACACCCAACACACAAACACCGCGGCACACACAAATATACGCACATACCGCACAACACACACATTGCACAAAACATACCTCCCCCAAAACACACCACACACACACAAACCGCGCAACACACACACAACGCTACAGACACACAGCGCTCCACAAACAACGCAACACACGCAACACACATACAACACCGCTCTCACCCCCCGTCACACCCAGACAACACCCAGAACATGTACAGCGCCTACACAAACACTTGGTAACTACACATAACAACATCTATATATATATATATATATATATATATATATATATAAACAAAAATCATACATGAACTACACAATACGTAAATTCTAGAATACCCGATGCGTAGAATCGGGCCACCTTCTAGTGATATTATAAGGCTGGGAAGAGCCATGGTTATTGGGCCCTACCCAGCCTAAAAATAGCAGCCCGTAGCCGCCCCAGAAGTGGAGCATCCAAAAACATGTCTATCACATATCCCCATTACTGAGTAATTAAAAAAAAAAAAAATGCACGTACACTTTATTGAAACAAACATTCCCACTTTATTAAACAAATAAAAAAAATAAATAAATTAAAATACCAACTGACATTAAATACCTAACATTAACCCCATATATTATCCCGATTTCTACTGCACCAGGGCATCAGGAAGCGTCGAGGCGAAGCTCCAAAATGTGGCTGTGGGCTGGTATTTTTAGACTGGGAAGGGCCAATTAACCATGGACCTTCTCATCCTGATAATACCAGCCCCCAGCTGTCTGCTTTATCTTTGATGGTGATCAAAAATAGGGGTGGACCCCATGTCTTTTTTATGATTAAATGATTTATTTATTTGATATATGTACTATCTTTCCATCCATCCAGCTATTATCTTTGCATATTTTTAACACATAAAATCAATAATTTCTTGGATGCATTTAATTATGAAACATGTCATGGATGTCATCCCTGTGCTGTACATAGGGGTTTTTTTTCACAGACCCATTGACTTGTATGGGTCTGTGTGATCTGTGTTGCCGGGGAAAATGGACATGTTCCCGTAGGAATCACAGGTACACACAATCCATGTGAAAACATGAAGATGTAAAGATCAACAGATATTTTAATGAGCATGCATGTGGACGTGTCTCCACGAGTGAAAACGGACACCACACGTACTGGAAACATGGACGTGTGAAGACGCCCTATATAAAGACTTTAAACATTAGATTTACAACACAAAGAAGAAGAGGTGGAAATATTTAAATCACAGGATGGATAGATGTATTAGTGTAATGTATTACTGATATGCAAATAGTGGGGGAAAAAAATCTCAATTTATTCAGTATGGAGTATGCATGCCACATGCAGGAATCCCTGCATTTAATACCTCAGCTGCTATCATGGAGGTTATTAATGGCTGTCTGAGGAATGTTCTGCTGCGCTGAATGCACTTGTGCAAATCATCAAGGTCCGCTGCTGGCAGCTCCCTTTGCGATTGCTTACTAATGATATCTCTGATGTGCTCAATGGGAGACAGTTCTGGTGACGCTGCAGCTGTGGAAGCAAGAAGGCTGCTCATAGTAGCACAAGCAGCTAGAGGACTGGCATGGTGTGCGGGGGAGGGGGGGGGGAATTTATAAGATAAAGTCTGTATGTATATATATATGTATGTATGTGCAATAAGTATATATATATATATATTATATATACCGTATATATAAACTATATATGTATGTATGTATATATATATATATATATATATATATATATATATATATATATATATTTACACATTATATATATATATATATATACTAGAAGGTGGCCCGATTCTACGCATCGGGTATTCTAGAATTTACGTATTGTGTAGTTCATGTATGATTTTTGTTCTATATATATATATATATATATATATAGATGTTGTTGTGTGTAGTTACCAAGTGTTTGTGTAGGCGCTGTACATGTTCTGGGTGTTGTCTGGGTGTGACGGGGGGTGAGAGCGGTGTTGTATGTGTGTTGCGTGTGTTGCGTTGTTTGTGGAGCGCTGTGTGTCTGTAGCGTTGTGTGTGTGTTGCGCGGTTTGTGTGTGTGTGGTGTGTTTTGGGGGGAGGTATGTTTTGTGCAATGTGTGTGTTGTGCGGTATGTGCGTATATTTGTGTGTGCCGCGGTGTTTGTTTGTTGGGTGTTGTGTGTGTGCAGCGTTGTCTGTGTGTGTGGGTGTCTGTGTAGGGCAGTTGTTTGTGGTTCCCAGTGTGGTGTGTTGTGCAGTGTGCGCGCGTGTGTGTGTGTGTGTGTGTGTGTGCATCAGCCTCTCTTCTCTCAGCCTACCTCTCCCAGCCTCCCTCCTCCCAGCCTCCCTCAGCATCAGCCTCCCTCTCCCAGCCTCCCCAAGCATCAGCCTCCACCAGCATCAGCCTCTCTCCTTCCAGCCTCCCCCAGCATCAGCCTCCGCCAGCATCAGCCTCTCTCCTTCCAGCCTCCCCCAGCATCAGCCTCCGCCAGCATCAGCCTCTCTCCTTCCAGCCTCCTCCAGCATCAGCCTCCCTCTCCCAGCCTTTCCCAGGATCAGCCTCTCTCCTCCCAGCCTCCGTCCTCCCAGCCTTCCCCAGCATCAGCTTTCCCCTCCCAGCCTCCCTCAGCATCAGCCTTCCCCAGCATCAGCCTCTCTCCTCCCAGCCTCAGCCTCTCTCCTTCCAGCCTCCCCCAGCATCAGCCTCTCTCCTTCCAGCCTCCCTCAGCATCAGCCTCCCCTTCCCAGCCTTCCCCAGGATCAGCCTCTCTCCTCCCAGCCTCCTTCCTCCCAGCCTCCCCCTCCCAGCCTCCCTCAGCATCAGCCTTCCGCTCCCAGTCTCCCCCAGCATCAGCCTCCCCAAGCATCAGCCTCCACCAGCATTAGCCTCTCTCCTTCCAGCCTCCCCCAGCATCAGCCTCTCTCCTTCCAGCCTCCCTCAGCATCAGCCTCCCGTTCCCAGCCTTCCCCAGGATCAGCCTCTCTCCTCCCAGCCTCCTTCCTCCCAGCCTCCCCCTCCCAGCCTCCCTCAGCATCAGCCTTCCCCTCCCAGTCTCCCCCAGCATCAGCCTCCCCAAGCATCAGCCTCCACCAGCATTAGCCTCTCTCCTTCCAGCCTCCCCCAGCATCAGCCTCCCCAAGCATCAGCCTCCACCAGCATCAGCCTCCCTCGTCCCAGCCTCCCCCAGCATCAGCCTCCCCCTCCCAGCCTCCCCCAGCATCAGCCTCTCTCCTCCCAGCATCAGCCTCTCTCATCCCAGCATCAGCCTCTCTCCTCCCATCATCAGCCTCTCCTCTCTGTCCCCAGCATCAGCCTCTCTCCTCCCAGCCTTCCCCAGCATCAGCCTCTCTCCTCCCAGCCTCCCCCAGCATCAGCCTCTCTTCTTCCAGCCTCCCCCAGCATCAGCCTCTCTCCTTCCAGCCTCCCCCAGCATCAGCCTCCCTCTCCCAGCCTTCCCCAGGATCAGCCTCTCTCCTCCCAGCCTCCGTCCTCCCAGCCTTCCCCAGCATCAGCTTTCCCCTCCCAGCCTCCCTCAGCATCAGCCTTCCCCAGCATCAGCCTCTCTCCTCCCAGCCTCAGCCTCTCTCCTTCCAGCCTCCCCCAGCATCAGCCTCTCTCCTTCCAGCCTCCCTCAGCATCAGCCTCCCCTTCCCAGCCTTCCCCAGGATCAGCCTCTCTCCTCCCAGCCTCCTTCCTCCCAGCCTCCTTCAGCATCAGCTTTCCCCTCCCAGTCTCCCCCAGCATCAGCCTCCCCCTCCCAGTCTCCCCCAGCATCAGCCTCCCCCTCCCAGCCTTCCCCATGATCAGCCTCTCTGCTCCCAGCCTCCTCCAGCACGCCGTGCTCCTCTGCCGACACTCACACACCCGATCGCATCCACTCACACACACCCGATCGCATCCACTCACACACACCCGATCGCATCCACTCACACACACCCGATCGCATCCACTCACACACACCCGATCGCATCCACTCACACACACCCGATCGCATCCACTCACACACACCCGATCGCATCCACTCACACACACCCGATCGCATCCACTCACACACACCCGATCGCATACACTCACACACACAGACACTGACGATATCGCACATACGCGCTCACACTCACAACATCCGGAGATACCACATGCCTCTGGCCATGTGATCCTCTGTCAGGTCCTGGAAGGTCACAACAGCACAGTATCGAGGCCGAGAAGCAAGCGATATCGCCGGATGCTGTGAGGTGTGTGTGAGGTGTGTGTGAGGTGTGTGTGAGGTGTGTGTGAGGTGTGTGTGAGGTGTGTGTGAGGTGTGTGTGAGGTGTGTGTGAGGTGTGTGTGAGGTGTGTGTGAGAGTGAGTGTGAGAGTGAGTGTGAGAGTGAGTGTGATCTGATGTGTGTGTATGTTTGTGTGTGTGCTGTTATGTGTGTGCGTGTGGATCTTCCGCCGCAGCAGGACCTTGATGCGCTTGTAACCATGTGAGCATGGTTACCAACGTATCCACACCACTCCCGTGCGAGCGGGGGCCGGGTGGGGGGGAGTACAGTACTCACCTCCGTGACAGCCGTGTCAGTTCGGGGAATGCGCGGGGGGGGGGGGGAGTACAGTACTCACCTCCGTGACAGCCGTGTCAGTTCGGGGAATGCGCGGGGGGAGGGAGGGGGCGGGGCCAGAGCTAGCGTGCATTGCGTGAGGGGGGCGGGGCGTGGCGTGGCCGAATTGCCAATGCCTGCAGGGTGCCGGGGCGAGAGGCCAATCTGTGGGGGGGCGGAGCCTGGGCGAGCGGCTGGCCAATCCGTGTGGGGGCGCAGCCTGGGCGAGCGGCCAATCGGTGTGGGGGGGCGGGGCCATGGCGAGCCCAGCGGCCAATCAGCTTTGTGTCACCGTAAGGACACAATTTTGGAGCATGACAGACAGACAGAATAAGGCAATTATCTATATAGATATATATAAATATATATTATATATATTATTATTATTTTATTTTAGCTTTTTTTTTTTTTTTTTTTTTGTTACCCTACATTGCAATCATGCCGGTAATAATAGCAGGATGGCTGTTGAAAAGTTTCCGCCTATCAGGAGTCCCATTCCTCATTAACGTGGAAAAAAATAAATCGCTCTCCATATGTCTAATGGACACTGAATTGTCTTTCATTTACAGATTTCTGAACTGTCCAATGCCATGTAACATATAGTAAGTGTACGTGTATTTATTTCTTTTTATCATCAGGAAAAATGGGCACATCTACATCAGCCCAATCTTCTCCGCACCCTTCCCCTGCTGTATCAGTGAGTGCAGACTCGGCCACGTCGCCCCCTGCAGGATGTCCAATGCATCAAAAAAAGATGGAAGGTATTTGTGAATTTTCTCTAATATTCTGATTGAAGTTCTATTCATGGAAGATTTGATTTGTTGCCAGATTATTTTAAGATTGTTCATCTGCTTTTTGTGTAAAATATTGCAGTAAAGTTGTGTTCACAAAGGATGGATTTGGTGCAGAAAATGTCTGCTGGAATCTGCAGGGGCGTCTGCAGCAGGACTTCCATCCTAAATAGTGCTGATCCCTTTACTCCTTGTCTGGTCTCCTGCCGATCTGTGTGACCCAGCCTCCTGTAATGACCTCTGGATAGGACAGCTGCGGTGTCATAGGAAGGCTAGAGTCACATCACCGTGTTTTCTCTCATCTGAGAAAATGGGTCCAATGTGATAATCTGAGTGGGATCCGTTTTTCGTTTTTCTTTTTTTTTTTTTTTTTTTTTTTTTCCGGCTGTGGATAAGGTGGGGGAAAAAAAACGAATCACACATGGATGCCATCTGAGTGCAGTTTTTTTTATTTATTTATTTTTTTAAATTTTTTTTCCACCAGTCCATTAACATGCTGGGCCGAGTGCGATCCTGTTTACTGAGGGAAATCGTGCATGTTGACTTTTTTTTTTTTTCTATTTTTTTTTTGGACAGACTCTGTCCAAGTAAAAGAATCGGACTTTTCCATAGAATTACATTGGTCTGATTGTGATCCAATCATTTGCCGGATCGTATTGTGACCGATGGGACCAAAAAATATGGTTGTCTGCAGGAATCCGAAGCGTTATACAGGCACCAGCAAAGGACACTTGGAAATCCAGATTTTATATCCTCCCTGTTCTTTTCCACAA
The DNA here is from genome assembly GCF_048569485.1 of Anomaloglossus baeobatrachus. Taxonomy (NCBI): domain Eukaryota; kingdom Metazoa; phylum Chordata; class Amphibia; order Anura; family Aromobatidae; genus Anomaloglossus; species Anomaloglossus baeobatrachus. The sequence goes on along the minus strand of NC_134360.1, from coordinate 202,550,886 downwards.
TGTGTTGATACGTTTGGATAAAGTCTCATCCGCTTGTAATATATTGTGAGTCTTCTACCTGCAACATCTGGACAAAAAAAATCTGCAGCATTTCTACCTGTGTGAACATTCCCTATAAGTATCCAGCATTTCTGTATATTCTTTATGACATTAGCTTTGGCAGCATAGTGAACACACTGCTTGTTTGCTGGTGGAAAATCCTTATATAAAAGCTGATACCCCAATATGTTAATAATATGGGCTAGAGATGTATAGTAGTCAATGTAGAGAAGTACCCTAAAGCAAAAGACTAAAATATAACTTTTAATATAAATAGTATTTAAATCATTTAACAAACAACACACATAGTGCCAGTGCTCAAAAAGCAAAGTGCAGAATAAAAGAAAAGATTATTGCAGATCTCACAGGGCCGGACGTCAGTCAGCACCCTTGGAAAAATATTATTAAATTGTCCCTTGTCATGCCCCATGTAGTACTTCTGTCCTAACAAGGGCAGCACCCAAGTGTGGAGTCTGTCCCCAAAATAATTTTCTTAAAGGGCCCTCCTGACGCGTTTCTTCCTTAGTGTAAAGGATTAATCCGACGAGATGCATAAATGCTTTATGCTTAGAGCGCGCTCACACATCCGGCTTTTCGCCGGTTTGACGGATGCGGCGCACGCCAGTACAGTATGATACAGTACAGTGGCAGCACCGCAACTTCCGGGTCACATGCTCCGGTCACATGACAGCATGTGACCGGCGCTTGTTGCGCTGCCACTGTACTGTATACACTGTACTGGCATGCGCCGGATCCGTCAAACCGTCGAAAAGCCGGATGTGTGAGCGCGCCCTTATTCTGCCACTGCAGTATGACATTTATGCATCTCCCCTGATGAACCCTTTACACTAAAGGAAGAAACGCATCAAATGGGCCCTGAGAAAAAAATATTTTGGTGACATACTCCACACTTGGGTGCTGTCCTTGTTAGGGCGGAAGTACTACATGGGCATGACCAGGGACAATTTAATCATTTTTTTTGCAAGAGTGCGAACTGATTTCTGGCCCTGTTCATTGCTTTATGGATTGTGACTGGTCTCCCTGAGGAGCAGGATTGGGTGAGATCTGCAATAATCTTTTCTTTTATTCTGGAAAATCCTTACCATAGGACAGTAGCATTATTGTGGATGATGATGATAACTTAGGGGTACTTTGCACGTTGTGACATCGCTACTGCGATACCGTCAGGGTGAAATCGAAAGTGACGCACATCCGGTGCCGGTAACGATGTCTCAACGTGTAAAGCCTAGATGCACCAATAAACGATTGCAAAAACGTCGTAAATCGGTGATCTGTGTAGTGTCGGGCATTTCCATAATGTTGCACCAATATGAGATACGATGTTGTTCATCGTTCCTGCGGAAGCACACATCGCTGTGTATGAAGCCGCAGTAGCGAGGAACATCTCCTTACCTGCCTCCACCGGCTATGAGGAAGGAAGGAGGTGGGCGGGATGTTTACGTCCCCCTCATCTCCGCCCCTCCGCTTCTATTGGTCGCCTGCCATGTGACCTTGCTGTGACGCCGCACGACCTGCCCCCTTAGGAAGGAGGCGGGTCGCCAGCCAGAGCGACGTCGCAGGACAGGTGAGTGCATGTGAAGCTGCCGTAGCGATAATGTTCGCTACGGCAGCTATCACAAGAGATCGCATGTGCGACGGGGGCAGGTACTATCGCGCTCGGCATCGCAAGCATCGACTAGTAATGTCGCAGCGTGCAAAGTACCCCTTAGTGTCTAAATGCAGATTGTCCTTTCACTTCCTACGCTGCCATCTTTTCAAGGTCATCGTTAATGATTGGGAATTTAATGCTCTGTGCACATTCTAATTCAGTCATCTGTATGTCATTAAAGCGACAGGATGTCCGATGCACAAAGACGTTTCACAGACTGCGGAGAACTGCTCAGGTCCCGGTCATCAGGAGAGAGCCTATGAATATGTCCAGTGTCCAATGAGAGCGAGCGGTAAAGAGGACATTGACCCCAGCAATATGGTAAGATGGGATTGTATGAAAGGTATTTCTGATGGAAAATGTCTTCCAGATTAAGTGTTTCCCAATTGAATATTATGGTGGTGTTGACTGGTTAACCCCTTTGTGACCTAGGACGTATTAGTACATCCTATGTGAGGTCCACACACACCCCATGCAGAGGACTGATACGATACACCGCTGACATCAGCGACTAGAGCTAGCTCTGATTCTTGCTGTTTAACAGTCTTAGTTCGAAGTTGATTTCTGACATTGCCTCCCTTCTCCATGCATTGTGAACTCATGGGACAGATAGGCAGCTGAGGCCACCCCATGGTTGTCATCTTAGGCTATGTTCACATGTCCAGTAATCATCCCTTAGAATGGATCCAGCAGCAATCCGTGGGCCAAAAAGTTCTGCAAATACAACTTTCTTGTCCGTTTTGAAAAAATTGATTTTTGCAGGATCTGTTTTTTTTAACATTGGAGTCTATGGAAAATGGATCCGTTAACAGATCGCTATTTATCTTCCATTTGAAGCGGATCCAGTAAGAAAAAAAACGGATCCTTTACAAATGAAAGAAAAATGGACGGCTAAATAGCAGTCAGTTAACGGACCCATTTTCCATGGACAAAAAACGGATCCTGCAAAAAAAAAACCAATTTTTCTTCCATACAGACAAAGTTGTGTTTGCATCTTTTTTGAAAACTGATCCGGTCTAACGGATGATTACTGGACATGTGAACCCCCCCCCAAAAAGATACAGTGAAAAGGATCACAACATTGCATGTACCAATAAAAGCACCAACTCTCCACGCAAAAGCGAGGCATCACACAGCTTAATTGATGGAAATACAAAATTCTGAGTGTCTGAAGATGGTGACACAAACCAATTTTTTTCCTTTAACAAAATTTCACAATCTTTTTCACCCCCTTCCCAAAAAAATATATAGAAGTTTGACATCGCTATTTTTGTACTGACCTAGAGATCATGTTGACCATTCAAGTTTTCCGCACAATAAAATAAAATATTCAAGGTTGCAGGTGGCGAGCGGCCGCTCTTTGGGTGCAGCCGGCCCGGGATAAGAAGTCACATCACTCTCTGCGAACAGCGGCACCGCTGCGGGAGGGGAGAGTTCACTGTTTTATTTAGGGTCCTGAATTGTCAAGTACTGGACAACCCTTTTAAATAAAGAATGAAGCGACAGTGAGTAAACATATATATTTTTCTTTAGATGCCACCTCCGAACCAGACTCCAGCGCCAGATCAGCCTTTCTCCCTTTCATTGAACAGAGAAGAATCTACTATTCCTCGCTCCAACACCGAGAAAAATTGGGTGTATCCATCAGAGCAAATGTTTTGGAATGCAATGCTCAGGAAGGGGTAAGTAGCTCGGGACCTCCATGTTTTATGGCCACAGCTCCACAGCGCAGGGTCTCCGGCTGGCCGTTGCAGTACCACAGATCAAGTACCAGCTCATTCATACCAGTTGATTCTCTAAGGGCTCTAAGGGTGAGGAAAGGCTGGAGATCTGGCACCTCTCACTTCATCATGCTGCTCTCAGATTACATAGCAAAAACCTGCTGGCAGATTCCCCTTTAAAACCAAAAAAACAATGAAGAAAATTGTATAGCGCAGCGGTCGATACAAGATGTAAATAAATATTATTTTAAAATGATTAATGAACCTTATGTCTTTAAGGTGGAAATGGAAGGACGATGACCTTAAACCTGAAGATATGAATAATATAATCAAGATTCACAATCAGAACAATGAACAGGCCTGGTCCGAGATCCTGAAGTGGGAAGCTCTCCATGCCAGGTAAGAACGCCTGTGTGTCGTGGGATCATTTACACATAGTCATTATTACTTTTATTCTACACTTTTCTCATTATAGTTTGTTGTATCACTGAGCTTCTCTCTCGCTCTTTCTGCTGGTACATCTTATTACGATAGGATTGGGATTGTATCACTCTATCTGCCTTGGGGGGTTACGGTGAAAGTGGCCCACTGACATCTACTTACACGTTATAAGCACAGAGTAAAAGTGAACTCTCCTAAAAGGAAACCAGACTAATTTTCTGTGTATGTAATGGGTACCTATCGCACCTAGACAATACAGAATTATTACGGGTGGTATAAATATTTGTGCGCGTCCTAAAAAGATAAGTTTTTTTTTCAACTTTTAAAATTGGGTCAAATTTGAAAGTGCTCATAAAAGCGAGCATCTTATTAAAAATCTTCTACGTCCTGAAGAAGTTTTTCTTTTTTTTCTTTTAGTTTTCTGCTCGTTACCGAGGTTATTGGCCACCTCTACTGTGCAACAGAGGTGACTGGTTTCTTGGGTGACTTTCACATTGTGCTTTTACTTACGTTCAGTGGTCCCGTCAGGGCATCCGTCCGAACCGCCCCTGCCCTACCCTGCAAAGCGTGCTTCGGACGCATGCGCCGACAGGGCCATTGACTATAATGGAGCAGACTCCGGTAGCGTGTGCTCTGTCTTGCTCCATTTCCGGGCATGTACATAGTCGACTATGTTCGGGTGTCTACCTGCAGAAAACGTATATGCCCGAAAATGGTGCAAGACCGAGAACACGCTACCGGAGTCTGCTCCATTATAGTCAATGGCCCTATTGGCGCATGCATTCGAAACACGCTTTGCAGGGTGGGGGAGGGGTGATTCGGACGGATGCCCCGACGGGACCACTGAACGTAAGTAAAAGCGCAATGTGAAAGGGGTCTTAGGCAAGGCGCGTGCGTTTTCAAGTGTTGCTCCGAGGCTGCCAGACACTTGTTGCTGCCATACATCCGAGGCAGAGCAATGAGAGGCCACGGGTCATACCAGTGGTGTTGTCCACGTCACTGATCCAAGCTGTCAATCATGAGGGGAGCACCCTCCTTTCTCGTTTCATTGGGGGACACAGGACCGTGGGTTCTTCTTTCAACAACTGTCTCGAAAGCCTTTGGCTCACCATCAATATACTTTCTCGCCTGGGATGGCTAAACAATCGGCACAGCCATCCTAGGCGAGAAAGCGTGTCGATGGTGATCTGAAGGCTTTCGAGACAGTCGTCGAAAGAAGATGTCACGGACCTGTGTCCCCCAATCAAGACTCAGAGATTTACGGTGAGTACACACAAATCCTTCTTGAAGACTGAAGATAAGAATTACCCTCATCAGTATTTCCCACTAATCTCTTCTCTTTCATTGCAGAGAGTGTCCCTGTGGCCCAAGTCTTGTTCGTTTTGGTGGAAAAGCAAAAGAGTTTTCCCCGCGAGCGCGTATCCGCTCGTGGATGGGGTATGGTATTTTGACTCCTTCCGTTGATTGTTTTCCATGTATCACGGAGCAGTTCTGATTTGCACATATCCTTTTTGTTTTCCACAGCTATGAACTTCCCTTTGACCGTCACGATTGGATTGTAAATCGCTGCGGGCAGGAGGTCCGGTACGTCATCGACTATTATGATGGAGGAGAAGTCGATAAAAACTATCAGTTCACAATCTTGGACGTCCGCCCGGCTTTTGACTCCATGACTGCCGTCTGGGACAGGATGAAGGTGGCCTGGTGGCGCTGGACATCCTAATCTATCTAAGGACTTGCTTGTCAGACCTCTAAAAACTGTACTTTACAGCTTTTATTGCAGTGATCCATTGCCAGACTGCCATCGCCATTATACATTTTGTCCAGTATTTAACGTTATGTACATAGAAAAAAAAATCTTTAAAAAAATGCTGTTTTCATTTGTTCTTAAAAATATAAGAAAATATATTAAAAACCAGCAGCGTGTCCGTACAATCATGTATATACTGCAGCATTAGCCTGAAACCGGCATCTATAGTGCTGGATACAGCTGCGCGGGGACTGTACAATTAGTCATTAATTATTCCCTACCAGTTAAATGGCAGCTATCAACCTATTAAAGGGCACGGGATATGTGCCAACAGTTTGTCTCCCTTCTTATGACTGCTGGGACCCGTATCAGCCATTATAATAGGGGCTCCTTGTCCCTGTGTGACTGTAGGGAGGAGTTTCATTGGAAGACCATCAAACACTCACCCCGCCTCATCCATGTCAACCACTGAGCCACCATGCCGCATATATATATATATATATATATATATATATATATATATATATATATAGATATATATATATATATATATATATATATATGTATGTGTATATATATATATATATATATATATATATATATATACATATATATATGTATATATATACAGTTAGGTCCAGAAATATTTGGACAGTGACACAAGTTTTGTTATTTTAGCTGTTTACAAAAACATGTTCAGAAATACAATTATATATATTATATGGGCTGAAAGTGCACACTCCCAGCTGCAATATGAGAGTTTTCACATCCAAATCGGAGAAAGGGTTTAGGAATCATAGCTCTGTAATGCATAGCCTCCTCTTTTTAAAGGGACCAAAAGTAATTGGACAAGGGACTCTAAGGGCTGCAATTAACTCTGAAGGCGTCTCCCTCATTAACCTGTAATCAATGAAGTAGTTAAAAGGTCTGGGGTTGATTCCAGGTGTGTAGTTTTGCATTTGGAAGCTGTTGCTGTGACCAGACAACATGCGGTCTAAGGAACTCTCAATTGAGGTGAAGCAGAACATCCTGAGGCTGAAAAAAAGGAAAAAATCCATCAGAGAGATAGCAGACATGCTTGGAGTAGCAAAATCAACAGTCGGGTACATTCTGAGAAAAAAGGAATTGACTGGTGAGCTTGGGAACTCAAAAAGGCCTGAGCGTCCATGGATGACAACAGTGGTGGATGATCGCTGCATACTTTCTTTGGTGAAGAAGAACCCGTTCACAACATCAACTGAAGTCCAGAACACTCTCAGTGAAGTAGGTGTATCTGTCTCTAAGTCAACAGTAAAGAGAAGACTCCATGAAAGTAAATACAAAGGGTTCACATCTAGATGCAAACCATTCATCAATTCCAAAAATAGACAGGACAGAGTTAAATTTGCTGAAAAACACCTCATGAAGCCAGCTCAGTTCTGGAAAAGTATTCTATGGACAGATGAGACAAAGATCAACCTGTACCAGAATGATGGGAAGAAAAAGTTTGGAGAAGAAAGGGAACGGCACATGATCCAAGGCACACCACATCCTCTGTAAAACATGGTGGAGGCAACGTGATGGCATGGGCATGCATGGCTTTCAATGGCACTGGGTCACTTGTGTTTATTGATGACATAACAGCAGACAAGAGTAGCCGGATGAATTCTGAAGTGTACCGGGATATACTTTCAGCTCAGATTCAGCCAAATGCCGCAAAGTTGATCGGACGGCGCTTCATAGTACAGATGGACAATGACCCCAAGCATACAGCCAAAGCTACCCAGGAGTTCATGAGTGCAAAAAAGTGGAACATTCTGCAATGGCCAAGTCAATCACCAGATCTTAACCCAATTGAGCATGCATTTCACTTGCTCAAATCCAGACTTAAGACGGAAAGACCCACAAACAAGCAAGACCTGAAGGCTGCGGCTGTAAAGGACTGGCAAAGCATTAAGAAGGAGGAAACCCAGCGTTTGGTGATGTCCATGGGTTCCAGACTTAAGGCAGTGATTGCCTCCAAAGGATTCGCAACAAAATATTGAAAATAAAATTATTTGGTTTGGGTTTGGTTTATTTGTCCAATTACTTTTGACCTCCTAAAATGTGGAGTGTTTGTAAAGAAACATGTACAATTCCTACAATTTCTATCAGATATTTTTGTTCAAACCTTCAAATTAAACGTTACAATCTGCACTTGAATTCTGTTGTAGAGGTTTCATTTCAAATCCAATGTGGTGGCATGCAGAGCCCAACTCGCCAAAATTGTGTCACTGTCCAAATATTTCTGGACCTAACTGTATATATATGTATATATATATATATATATATATATATATAAATATAATGTCTCTCGTATATATCTCTCCAAAGGTCTACTGCAGTGTAACATTTGGGAGAAGTAGTTAGGAACTCTCCTCTTGGATTCGTCACTTCATCCCTGGTTGGCATTTTAAAGGAAACCTGTCCACTGATTCCTGAATAACGGGAAGCATAAAAAGAGACCAGCTGTATTATCGCAGCCGTGTATGCTTCAATCTCAAATCCTGCAGTGTTTCAAAGATAATGTTACACCGCTTTCTGGGTCTGGGGTAATTTCCCACCATCTCCTCTCCTCTCTTTGCTGACCTTGATTTACAGGTCCATATCTATAGATAAGGAGAAACCTGTCAATCTAGGTGAGTGGTGCCGGGAGCAAACCTCTGTGACTAGTCCTGGTAGGCACATTGTTTCCTGCCACACCGTTTCACAGAGAAGCATACAGGTCTGTGATAAGAGCCGCTCTCTGATTCTTCTTCTTCTTGTTGGTTTGGGCAGCATGAAGCAACCGCAGGATCCTCTTTTAAAATGACGGCCAATGATGAGAAGACCGGTCCAAAAGACGATATTCTGAAACTGTGACATGCCTATAAATAATGTTGGGGACCACACGGCTGGGACCTGCTCCAATAGCTATGACTGACCGTCCACCTTATATGTGTGCACATGGGGAGAGACCCATCAGTCAAAGAAAGCTGGAGAGGCTTCTCCTTGACTGATGGGTCTCTTCCCATGCGCACACATAAGGTGGACAGTCAGTCATGGGTATTGGGGCAGGTCTTGACCATGTAGTCCCCACCTTTATTTAAAAGTTTGTTTTCCCTCAAATTTCGCAGTGTTTCAGAGTAACACATACAAGGCTACAACCACGGGTGAGATTCTGGCTTTTCGATTTATTATGGCCATGTGAAAATTCAGAACATTGGTACTGCCTGGAAATTATCCAGCAGTATTAAGTCTGGTAAGATGTAAAGTTTCTTTTACACAAGTCCTAATGTGTTTTCTGCTACTTGGCTATGCATGGGTTATCAATAGAAGATCAATGGGGGGTCCGAGATCCAACCCCACACCACAGCTGCTGGATGTACGGTGCCATTCTCCGGTAATACAGCTCTGCTCCCATTGACGTGAATAGGAGAATGCTCCCTACAAACAGCTCATAGCTTGATTGGGCAGGTTTTGGTCTCCCACTGACCTGATGATGTATCCTAAGGACACATCATCCGTATCTACGTGGTGGACATTCCCTTTAAGGCTATGTGCGCACAGTGCATTTTTCGCGGCGTTTTTGCGCGTTTTTCGGGTGCGTTTTTGGCCTCAAAACTGCAGGACTTTGCTTCCCCAGCAAAGTCTATGAGTTTTCATTTTCGCTGTCCGCACACATCTGTTTTTTTTACCTGCGTTTTTGAGTTAAAAAAAAAAATGGACATGTCAGTTCTTTCCTGCGTTTTTCTGTGTTTTCCGCCCATGCAATGCATTTGAAAAACGCAGCAAAACGCAGAGATCAAAAACGCAGCAAAACGCAGCCAAAAACGGACCAAATCGCGGCAAAAACGCAGGTGCGTTTTTGTGCGTTTTTAGCGGCCAAAAACGCACAAAAACGCAGCGTCAAAAAGACGCAGTGTGCGAACCGAGCCTAACATGGACTTCTCTGTTTGTTTCTCAGACTTCAATGTTTCACGTCAATGGTAGGCGCCTACATTGGTCCAAAAAATGTCTCATGACAGAGGCTATAAGGAAATATAGGTCCTGGTGCCCCAAATCTGCCCCATATGTTCCATTGAGGGGTTATATCTGTAATAACACCAGAATAGTCATGCTTTTTGAATTATTTTTCACAATTTTTTTGTTTTTTAAAGGACAAGGGAATGATCACACAGAGTACAGGGTGTAAACCCTATAGGTTTTTTTTTTTCTTTTTCCGGATTTGTCACAGGAAAATGTTTTTCTTTTGTAACAGCGTCATCCAAATAGATTTAGACAAATCACTGCGGAATTAAAATCTGCCTGACCATGACATGCGGCACACACGTTACAGTATGTCAGTAGATTTCTGTGGGTTTCACTGCGGATTTTAGGCCGGAGTCACAGTGGCATATGACTTGCGCGAGTGCAATGTCAGAAAATCTGGCGTTGCAATCAGACCCATTTTAGACAATGCTGCTGCTCAGATCTGTGAGGTATTTTCCTCTGCCCTAAACGGACTGAGGTAAAAATCGCAGCATGCAGAGATTGAGGGCTCGTTTCCTTCTGTGATTTTCATGTGTGAGTGCAGTCCGATAAAAAATTGCACTCGCATCAGTGTTAATCAATGAGGCAGTTTCCTCTTTCCAGTTATTTCTTGACACGAATTGTGTTCTTGGTGCAATCGCTGCATTTTGCAGCGAGTCTCGGCTCACGCACCCCCATACATGCCTATGGGAGCGTGTGAATCATCGCACTGCACTCGCATGTTATGCGACTCCAGTGTGGTGCACGCAGAGACAGGCAGCGGAGGAGATGGGGAGAAAATGTTCCCTCCTCAGAGGCTGTGACCTAATCGCAAATCGCATCACAGTCGCATGACACTCGGCTGACATCTGCAGCAGGGGATCATTAGCATATCGCTTCTGATGCTCTCATATCGGAAGCGATACACAAGTGGAAAAGAGCCCTTAAGGTGGAAACACACCTATGCGAGTAAAATCGGTCCGACTGGGCTGAAAAATACTCGGCTGATTTTAGTTCACGTTAGGTGCGAGTGCAACGCAAGTGCGATGCTATTTCTGAATAAATTAATGATTTTACTAGCGTGTGTAATGCGTGTGTAATGCGTATTTTTTACTATGTCATCTGCCATTCAGCTCTGCTACATGGCCGCTGACAGCAGACACAGACAGCCATGTAGCAGAGCTGAATGGCAGATGACAGCAGACACAGACAGAGCCGCACAATCAGAATGAACTCGGGTGAACTTAACCCGACTTCATTGTCATGCTGCGGCTCTGTCTGTGCCGCGTCCCGATTAGCGGTCACCAGTGAAGGGCTCACCGGTGACCGCTAATCTCCTGAGTGACTGAAGTTAGCAGCCCTCTCTCATACTCACCGATCCCCGGCGCCGCGCTGCACGGCGTTCACACTGCTCCGGCGGCTTTTACTATTTTGAAAAAGCCGGCCGCTCATTAAACAATCTCGTATTCCCTGCTTTCCCCGCCCACAGGCGCCTATGATTGGTTGCAGTGAGACACGCCCTCACGCTGAGTGACAGGTGTCTCACTGCACCCAATCACAGCAGCCGGTGGGCGGGTCTATACTGTGCAGTGAAATAAATAAATAATTAAAAAAAATGGCGTGCGGTCCCCCCCAATTTTAATACCAGCCAGATAAAGCCATACGGCTGAAGGCTGGTATTCTCAGGATGGGGAGCTCCACGTTATGGGGAGCCCCCCAGCCTAACAATATCAGTCAGCAGCCGCCCAGAATTGCCGCATACATTATATGCGACAGTTCTGGGACTGTACCCGGCTCTTCCCGATTTGCCCTGGTGCGTTGGCAAATCGGGGTAATAAGGAGTTAATGGCAGCCCATAGCTGCCACTAAATCCTAGATTAATCATGTCAGGCGTCTATGAGACACCCTCCATGATTAATCTGTAAGTTACAGTAAATAAACACACACACACATGAAAAAATCCTTTATTAGAAATAAAAAACACAAACACATTCCCTCATTACCAATTTAATAAGCCCCAAAAAGCCCTCCATATCCGGCGTACTCCACGGACCTCCAGCGTCGCTTCCAGCATGGAGGTGACAGGAGCTGCAGCAGACACTGCCGCTCCGGTCACCTCCAAGCAGCAACTGAGGTGAGTAGCGCGATCAGCTGAGCTGTCACTGAGGTTAATCGCGGCCACCGCTGCATCCTCCAACAGTGACAGCTCAGCCGATCGCGCTACTCACCTCAGTTGCTGCTTGGAGGTGACCGGAGCGGCGGTGTCTTCTGCAGCTCCTGTCACCTTCATGCTGGAAGCGACGCTGGAGGTCTGTGGAGTACGCCGGATATGGAGGGCTTTTTGGGGCTTATTAAATTGGTAATGAGGGCATGTGTTTGTGTTTTTTATTTCTAATAAAGGATTTTTTCGGGTGTGTGTGTGTTTATTTACTGTAACTTACAGATTAATCATGGAAGGTATCTCGGGGAGACGCCAGACATGATTAATCTAGGATTTAGTGGCAGCTATGGGCTGCCATTAACTCCTTATTACCCCGATTTGCCAACGCACCAGGGCAAATCGGGAAGAGCCAGGTACAGTCCCAGAACTGTCGCATATAATGTATGCGGCAATTCTGGGCGGCTGCTGACTGATATTGTTAGGCTGGGGGGCTCCCCATAACGTGGAGCTCCCCATCCTGAGAATACCAGCCTTCAGCCGTATGGCTTTATCTGGCTGGTATTAAAATTGGGGGGGACCGCACGCCATTTTTTTAAATTATTTATTTATTTCACTGCACAGTATAGACCCGCCCACCGGCTGCTGTGATTGGGTGCAGTGAGACACCTGTCACTCAGCGTGGGGGCGTGTCTCACTGCAACCAATCATAGGCGCCTGTGGGCGGGGAAAGCAGGGAATACGAGATTGGTTAATGAGCGGCCGGCTTTTTCAAAATAGTAAAAGCCGCCGCAGCAATGAGAAAGCCGTGCAGCGCCGCGCCGGGGGATCGGGGAACGGTGAGTATGAGAGAGGGGGGGAAAATGACCGACAGACTGTGAGAGAGGGACAGAGATAGTGACGGACCGACAGAGAGAGAATAGAGACCGAGAGGGAGAGACCGACTGACAGAGAATAGTGATTGACAGACATTGGGAGACATCGCTCGTTTCCAGTGTTTTAGGAAACATGCGAGAAATGTATTTAGAAAATCGGATGCCACTAGGATGGTGTGAGTGCCGTCCCGTGACATCCGATTTTTTACACGCTCCCATAGACTTGCATTGGAGAAACTCGCAGTAGAAACTCGCAAAAAAGCAGCATGCTGCGATTTTTTTCTCAGTCCGATTCGGACTGAGAAAAAAATCGCAGATGAGAGCTGAATCATTCACTAACATGTGTCCGATTCCAATGCGAGATTTTCTCGCATTGCTCTACTGCGAGAAACTCGCAAGTGAGAAGCAGCCCTTACTGTGAGTCTCCTATCACTCGCACCCATACGAGTCTATGGGTGTGAGAGAAACATTGGACTGCACTCGGATGTCATCAAAGTGCAGTGCGATATACTCACAGGCTGACAATGGAGGAGATGGGGAGATTAACCCCTCCCTCTCTTCCGCAGCTGTGATCCGATCTTAGGAATGGCTCACAGTCTCATGATGCTCGCAGCAGAGCAGGAGCTGAGGGTCATTAGCAGATCGCACCCAATGCTCTTGCATCAGAAGTGATACACAAGTGTGACTCTGCCCTTACAATGCATTAAATCCACAACAAAAAAATGTTGCTGATTTTACTGCAGATTCCATATGGCGAAATCCAACTCATGCGGACACGGCCTAAAAGTGTAATACTAAGGGTACGCTCACACAAGCGTATGACTCGCACAAGTATCGCATCACCTAGCACGGCCGCACACTCCTGACAGATCCAGGCGGCTGCATGTATCTCTAAAAGGGCTGCTTCTCACTTGCGAGTTTCTCGCAGTAGAGCAATGCGAGAAAATCTCGCATTGGAATCGGACACATGTTGGTGAATGATTCAGCTCTCATCTGCGATTTTTTTCTCAGTCCGAATCGGACTGAGAAAAAAATCGCAGCATGCTGCTTTTTTGCGAGTTTCTACTGCGAGTTTCTCCAATGCAAGTCTATGGGAGCGTGTAAAAAATCGGATGTCACGGGACGGCACTCACACCATCCTAGTGACATCCGATTTTCTAAATACATTTCTCGCATGTTTCCTAAAACACTGGAAACGAGCGATGTCTCCCAATGTCTGTCAATCACTATTCTCTGTCAGTCGGTCTCTCCCTCTCGGTCTCTATTCTCTCTCTGTCGGTCCGTCACTATCTCTGTCCCTCTCTCACAGTCTGTCGGTCATTTTCCCCCCCTCTCTCATACTCACCGTTCCCCGATCTCCGGCGCGGCTCTGCACGGCGTTCACACTGCTCCGGTGGCTTTTACTATTTTGAAAAAGCCGGCCGCTCATTAAACAATCTCGTATTCCCTGCTTTCCCCGCCCACAGGCGCCTATGATTGGTTGCAGTGAGACACGCCCCCCACACTGAGTGACAGGTGTCACACTGCACCCAATCACAGCAGCCGGTGGGCGGGTCTATACTGTGCAGTGAAATAAATAAATAAATAATTAAAAAAAATGGCGTGCGGTCCCCCCCAATTTTAATACCAGCCAGATAAAGCCATACGGCTGAAGGCTGGTATTCTTAGGATGGGGAGCTCCACGTTATGGGGAGCCCCCCAGCCTAACAATATCAGCCAGCAGCCGCCCAGAATTGCCGCATACATTATATGCGACAGTTCTGGGACTGTACCCGGCTCTTCCCGATTTGCCCTGGTGCGTTGGCAAATCGGGGTAATAAGGAGTTAATGGCAGCCCATAGCTGCCACTAAATCCTAGATTAATCATGTCAGGCGTCTATGAGACACCCTCCATGATTAATCTGTAAGTTACAGTAAATAAACACACACACACACATGAAAAAATCCTTTATTAGAAATAAAAAACACAAAAACATTCCCTCATTACCAATTTAATAAGCCCCAAAAAGCCCTCCATATCCGGCGTAATCCACGGACCTCCAGCGTCGCTTCCAGCTTTGCTGCATGGAGGTGACAGGAGCTGCAGAAGACACCGCCGCTCCGGTCACCTCCAAGCAGCAACTGAGGTGAGTAGCGCGATCGGCTGAGCTGTCACTGAGGTTACCCGCTGTCACTGGATCCAGCGGTGGCCGCAGGTAACCTCAGTGACAGCTCAGCTAATCGCGCTACTCACCTCAGTTGCTGCTTGGAGGTGACCGGAGCGGCTGTGTATTCTGCAGCTCCGGTCACCTCCATGCAGCAAAGCTGGAAGTGACGCTGGAGGTCCGTGGATTATGCCGGATATGGAGGGCTTTTTGGGGCTTATTAAATTGGTAATGAGGGAATGTGTTTGTGTTTTTTATTTCTAATAAAGGATTTTTTCATGTGTGTGTGTGTGTGTTTATTTACTGTAACTTACAGATTAATCATGGAGGGTGTCTCATAGACGCCTGACATGATTAATCTAGGATTTAGTGGCAGCTATGGGCTGCGATTAACTCCTTATTACCCCGATTTGCCAACGCACCAGGGCAAATCGGGAAGAGCCGGGTACAGTCCCAGAACTGTCGCATATAATGTATGTGGCAATTCTGGGCGGCTGCTGGCTGATATTGTTAGGCTGGGGGGCTCCCCATAACGTGGAGCTCCCCATCCTGAGAATACCAGCCTTCAGCCGTATGGCTTTATCTGGCTGGTATTAAAATTGGGGGGGACCGCACGCCATTTTTTTTAATTATTTATTTATTTCACTGCACAGTATAGACCCGCCCACCGGCTGCTGTGATTGGGTGCAGTGAGACACCTGTCACTCAGCGTGGGGGCGTGTCTCACTGTAACCAATCATAGGCGCCTGTGGGCGGGGAAAGCAGGGAATACGAGATTGTTTAATGAGCGGCCGGCTTTTTCAAAATAGTAAAAGCCGCCGGAGCAGTGTGAACGCCGTGCAGCGCGGCACCGGGGATCGATGAGTATGAGAGAGGGCTGCTAACTTCAGTCACTCGGGGGATTAGTGGTCACCGGTGAGTCCTTCACTGGTGACCGCTAATCAGGACGCGGCACAGACAGAGCCGCAGCATGACAATGAAGTCGGGTTAAGTTCACCCGAGTTCATTCTGACAGTGCGGCTCTGTCTGTGTCTGCTGTCATCTGCCATTCAGCTCTGCTACATGGCTGTCTGTGTCTGCTGTCAGCGGCCATGTAGCAGCGCTGAATGGCAGATGACATAGTAAAAAATACGCATTACACACGCATTACACACGCTAGTAAAATCATTAATTTATTCAGAAATAGCATCGCACTTGCGTTGCACTCGCACCTAACGTGAACTAAAATCAGCCGAGTTTTTTTCAGCCCAGTCGGACCGATTTTACTCGCATAGATGTGTTTCCACCCTAAAACTGACCAACTCCTGCCATGAGAGACGCCAGCTGGTCTGGGTAGTGCGATGCAATCCTCATGCAAGTCATACACTTGTGTGAGCACACCCTATATATATGAGTACAGGCCCCACAATGTAACATGTTATGTGCCATAAAGGTATAAAACGCAGAGCACCCGAGAAAAGGGGCCATGACTGCTACAGACGAGCACAATCAGTGTCAGACAGTACACCGCTGCTGGGAGCCGGTATCCGCCTGCACTGCACTGACTACCAGTGGTGTCACACATAGCGACGCAGCAGCGATCACGACCAGCGATCTGACCTTATCAGGATCGCTGCTGCATCGTTACATGGTCGCTGGTGAGCTGTCAAACAGGCAGATCTCACCAGCGACCAGTGACCAGCCCCCAGCCAGCAGCGACGCGTGGAAGCGTAACTAAGGTAAATATTGGGTAACCAAGGAAAGCACGTCTCTTGGTTACCTGATATTTACCTTAGTTACTAGCGTTCGCCGCTCTCACGCTGCCAGTGCCGGCTCCCTGTTCCCTGCACTCCTAGCCAGAGGACACATCGGGTTAATTACCTGATGTGTACTCCAGCTACGTGTGCAGGAAGCAGTAACTAAGGTAAATATCGGGTAACCAAGGAAAGGGCTTCTTGGTTACCCGATGTTTACCGTGGTTACAGCTTACCACAGGCTACCAGACGCCGTCTCCCTGCTCGCTTCAGTTGGTCGCTCTCTCGCTGTCACACACAGCGATCTGTGCTTCACAGCGGGAGAGCAACGTCCATAAAATGAAGCAGGACATTCAGCAACAACCGGCGACCTCACAGCAGGGGCCAGGTCGTTGCTGGATGTCACACACAGCGACAGCGATGAGACGTCGATGCTACATCACAGAAAATGGTGACTTAGCAGCGACGTCATTGTCGTCGTCGCTATGTGTGACTCCACCTTTAATACCTGCAGAAAATGTGTGTCTGCTAAAGCAATTGAGCTGAGGTTTTCAGTTACAGAAATGCTGTAGCAAAATCTGCAGCGTGTGAACAGAGGTAAATGTGAATATTCTGAGAGGGTGAAGAGCGCATTGGTCAACAAAAAAAACATGTAAGTGCGGCAGCATTGTGAGGCTCCTCTGCAGCATACGGAGCAGGTCTGACAGCCACGTACCCTCTCCAGCAAGTAATGGAGGGGCTGCAGATTAGTATGTCCTTGTCCTGACATCAACAAACCAGCACACACAGTCTGCCATACACAGACTACAGCACACCATACAGTCCATTGCACACAGTCCACTGCAAAGCGCCCATCATACACAGTCCACCACAATCAGTCCACCGCACACCGTGCATCATACACAGTCCACCACCACCGCGCACAGTCCGCCATACACAGTCCACCGCGCACTGTGCACCATGCAGTCTATTGTACACAGTACACTGCAAACCATCCATCATACACAGTCCAATGCAAATAGTCCACCGCAGTCAGTCCACTGCACGCCGCCCATCATACACAGTCCACCACACACAGTCTACCGCAAACCACGCATCATGCACAGTCCACCGCAGTCAGTCCACTGCAAACCGTCCATCATACACAGTCCACTGCAAACCGTCCATCATACACAGTCCACCGCAAACCGTCCATCATACACAGTCCACCGCCATCCATCATACACAGTTCACCGCCAACCATCCATCAAACACAGTCCATTGCACTCCGTCCACCATACAGTCGACCGTACACAGTCCACTGCATATAGCCCACAGCACACAGTTCACCACACACTGCCCATCATACACAGTCCACCGCACACAATCCACCGCCATCCATCATACACAGTCCACCGCAAACCGTCCACTATACCCAGTCCACCGCACACAGTCCACCACCATCCATCCATCATCCGCGGTCCACCGCAAACCGTCCATCATACACAGTCAACCGCACACAGTCCACCGCCATCCATCATACACAGTCCACCGCACACAGTCCACCATGCAGTCGACCGTACACAGTCCTCCGCACACAGTCCACCGCATATAGTCCACCGTACACAGTCCACCGCATATAGTCCACCGTACACAGTCCACCGCATATAGTCCACCGTACCTTCTTCTGTTTTCAAAAATGGATGAAACGAGAGAAAAAGCGTTTTTGACAGACGTGAAACAGAACGAGGCGTGTGATTGTGACCCGTGGGCTTCATCACACATAGCCTTTATGCTGCGTTTTTAAAACTGAATGAACGCAGCAGCAAAAGGAACGAAGACCGCAAAGAGAATTAATGTCCATAATGGATGTATTGTATAACTTATGTAAATAATAGAACGGAAGAAAAAGCGCAGCACGGAGAGCTTTGTACTGTTGTAAAGACTGACATCTAGAAACAGACAGACCCCATAATAATCAGTGGGGACCCTCCTCTTCCATGTACAACATTGATCAGCTATCCATTTTTTGGGGGCATTAAAAGGGTTGTCTCACAAAAGAAATGCATAGTATATCCATAAGAAATGCCATAAAGCGTATTTTATGGCATTTGTTATGGATATACTATACAGCGTCTTTTTTTCTCCTTGTCTGCTAAATTTTGGCAAATAACTGATGAAATACTGATCAGAAATGTGAATAAGGCCTTATACTGAGCATTGGGCGTACAAAGGCTCAACAAGGTCCAATCTTGGGGAAATGCTGCCCTCTAGTGGGTAATGCCGGAATGACAGCAGTGATTAGACTGGAGGCGGAAAGGGAAGTGCGGGAAGTCCTGAGTGTGAGGCTGTGTGCAGAGATGTCAGAGGCAGCACAGGAGGAGAGCTCGGTGCTGGCTGCCATATACTGTGATCCGGGGGAATGTGAAGTCCTCTCATCTTCAGGTGACCGCACTAGATCTCTTACCTGCCAGTGATCCAGAGAGATCCATTCATACATTGTAGGATACAAGAGAACGTGCTGTTTGTAGGTAATAGTGTGCATTAGCTTGTGCGTGCATGTATACATATATACAACTGTATGGTGTACATAATGTGTACATTATATATACAAGTATATACAAGTGTATGGCACACGTGTACATGTATACATATATACAAGTGTATGACATACATCGTGTGTACATATATACAAGTGTAGAGCATACATCATGTGTACATATATACAAGTGCATGACATACATCATGTGTACATATATACAAGTGCACAGCGTACATATATACAAGTGTACAGCATACATCATGTGTACATATATACAAGTGCACAGCGTACATATATACAAGTGTACAGCATACATCGTGTGTACATATATACAAGTGTAGAGCATACATCGTGTGTACATATATACAAGTGTAGAGCATACATCATGTGTACATATATACAAGTGTATGGCATACATCATGTGTACATACATCATGTGTACATATATACAAGTGTATGGCATACATCGTGTGTACATACATCATGTGTACATATATACAAGTGTATGGCATACATCGTGTGTACATACATCATGTGTACATATATACAAGTGTATGGCATACATCATGTGTACATACATCATGTGTACATATATACAAGTGTATGGCATACATCGTGTGTACATATATACAAGTGTACAGCATACATCATGTGTACATATATACAAGTGTACGGCATACATCATGTGTACATACATCATGTGTACATATATACAAGTGTACGGCATGCATCGTGTGTACATATATACAAGTGTATGGCATACATCATGTGTACATATATACAAGTGTACAGCATACATCATGTGTACATATATACAAGTGTACGGCATGCATCGTGTGTACATATATACAAGTGTATGGCATACATCGTGTGTACATATATACAAGTGTACAGCATACATCATGTGTACATATATACAAGTGTATGGCATACATCGTGTGTACATATATACAAGTGTACAGCATACATCATGTGTACATATATACAAGTGTATGGCATACATCATGTGTACATATATACAAGTGTACGGCATACATCGTGTGTACATATATACAAGTGTATGACATACATCGTGTGTACATATATACAAGTGTAGAGCATACATCATGTGTACATATATACAAGTGCACGACATACATCATGTGTACATATATACAAGTGTACGGCATGCATCGTGTGTACATATATACAAGTGTATGGCATACATCGTGTGTACATATATACAAGTGTATGACATACATCATGTGTACATATATACAAGTGTACGGCATGCATCGTGTGTACATATATACAAGTGTATGACATACATCGTGTGTACATATATACAAGTGTAGAGCATACATCATGTGTACATATATACAAGTGTACGGCATACATCATGTGTACATACATCATGTGTACATATATACAAGTGTACGGCATGCATCGTGTGTACATATATACAAGTGTATGGCATACATCGTGTGTACATATATACAAGTGTAGAGCATACATCATGTGTACATATATACAAGTGTACGGCATGCATCGTGTGTACATATATACAAGTGTAGAGCATACATCGTGTGTACATATATACAAGTGTAGAGCATACATCGTGTGTACATATGTACAAGTGTACAGCATACATCATGTGTACATATATACAAGTGTACGGCATGCATCGTGTGTACATATATACAAGTGTACGGCATACATCGTGTGTACATATATACAAGTGTACGGCATACATCGTGTGTACATATATACAAGTGTACAGCATACATCGTGTGTACATATATACAAGTGTAGAGCATACATCGTGTGTACATATATACAAGTGTAGAGCATACATCGTGTGTACATATATACAAGTGTAGAGCATACATCGTGTGTACATATATACAAGTGTACGGCATACATCGTGTGTACATATATACAAGTGTACAGCATACATCGTGTGTACATATATACAAGTGTACGGCATGCATCGTGTGTACATATATACAAGTGTACAGCATACATCGTGTGTACATATATACAAGTGTACGGCATGCATCGTGTGTACATATATACAAGTGTACGGCATGCATCATGTGTACATATATACAAGTGTACGGCATACATCGTGTGTACATATATACAAGTGTACGGCATACATCGTGTGTACATATATACAAGTGTACGGCATACATCGTGTGTACATATATACAAGTGTACGGCATACATCGTGTGTACATATATACAAGTGTATGGCATACATCGTGTGTACATGTGAAATATTACAAGACGATCTGGATAAGATGTCAGAATGGGCAGATACTTTGCAAATGAGGTTTAATGTTGATAAATGTAGAGTAATGCCCCTAGGACGGAGCTGTATACAATGCATACATGCAATACAATGCAGGAACAAAAGATTAAAAGATTAAAATACTGATCTTACATTTATACAAGCAACTTTCCCTGATTATTGGGGTTACTTGAAACAAGCATTTAATGACAATTGCAGCGCTGTACTTAGTCCATAGGGGTAAACCCTGCTGTCAGGTTGCCTTTATTATGTGAAGAACGGCTGCAAATTTTGATAAGCAGTATATTGCAGAAGTACTTGTTTTTACAAGCGTGCTCTATGAAGATGGACATAATTCTTCAAGAAAAGTCTATGTACCGCACCATGCACCTTTTCCTCTGACCAATTCTCCTAGCCCTCAAAAAGTTTATTTCCTAAAGGGGTCATCCACTACTAGGTAAACCCCTTCTGATTCCCCTTGTTTCCGTCCAGTTAAAATAAAAGACCCTGTACTCACCTCCTATTCTGGAGCTGTTCCAGCATTGTCGGTGCGGGGCTCACGTGACATTATGATGTCACGCGAGCCCCGTGTCCAAACACTGCCGACTTCTTTCTCCCAGCCGTCAGACCAAATGAGCTAATCAACAGGAAGTGCACACTGTGGCTGTCATTCACTTCCTGTCGATTACTCATTTGGTCCGAAGGTGGGGAGTGAGAAGCCGGCAGTGATTGGACACAGGGCTCCCGTGACGTCATAACGTCATGTGAGCCTTGAATGGACAGCGCTGGAACAGCTCCAGCACAACAGGTGAGTACATGGTCTTTAATTGTAACTGGGGGAAACAAGGGGAATCAGAAGGGCTTGGCCTAGTAGTGGATAACCCCTTTAAGAAATAAACATATTGAGGGATGGACAACAAAAAAAATAATCACAGAATAGAGGTTATAATTTTTTTTTATATAACTGTTAATATTTGAGTCTGGTCGCCCCTTAAGCAAAGATAAAGCTTTTGGTGAATGCATTTTCCTCTGACTGTGGCTGATTGGGTGTCCATGTTTTGTAGATAGCAGCATAACAGTAATGATACAGACCAAGGTGCGGAGGACATCGGAGCCTGACGTCCGGCTGCGTCTTGTATTTGATCTGCCCGTTACGTATCCGTCCGGTCTCCCGAATATCTCCGTCAGCTCCGGAGACCTCACCAGGGCCCAGTGTGAGGAGCTCAGAGACAGACTACTGGAGCAGGCCGGGGAGCGGCGCTCTCAGCCCATGATTCATGACTTGGTCTTGTGGACGCAGCAGAATTTTACCAGTGTAATTGGGAATTCCATCCGAGATGAGAAACGTCTTCCGTCCGCGATGACTGACGACGGGACGTGGACGACGCTTCTACATTTAGATCACATGAGAGCGAAGAACAAATATGTCAGAACTGTAGAAAAATGGACGTCAGATTTAGAACTGACCGGGAAACTAATGTTCACTGGTAAGATAATACTGATCCTGCTGCAGGGGGACAGAAGAAACATCCAGGTGAGTGGGGAAGAAAGTGCCTTATATCTTCACCTGTACAATGTTATATAGAGCCATTAATTATGGACTAGGGATGAGCGAATGTATTCGCCACTATTGACTATCCGACGGATAATGGGGTGTTCGAGGTATTCGGTATCTGACAGCTAATATGGTGTTTGCTCCGATACTTTCATTTTCATTTCTGGACTTCCTGGCGCCTTTTTCCAGCCAATAAACACATCTGACGTTGCTTGCCCTCACTGTAACGCAGCAGCCATCTTTGTTGTGGTGTTACTGTGATTGGCTTGGCCACACGGCGTCATAGGGGCTATATAAGCCAGCGGCCATTATGGTCAGTCAGTCTCTCCCTCTCTCTTTTTCTTACTCACCGATCACCGGCGCGGCGCTGCACGGCTGTCACACTGTGGCGGGTTCTCCAGCTTTTGAAAATGCCGGCCACACATTATTCCATCTCGTATTCCCTGCTTCCCCCACCCACCGGCTCCTATGATTGGTTGCAGTCAGACTCGCCCCCACACTGAGTAACAGCTGTCTTACTGCAACCAATCACAACCGCTGGTGGGCGGGTCTATATCGTGTAGTAAAATAAATAAATTATTTAAAACAACGACATGCGGTTCCCCCCAAATGATACCAGCCGAGGTAAGCACACAGCAGCGGGCCAGTATTCTCAGGCTGGGGTGGGCGAGGGCCATGGTTACGGCCCCCCTCTCACAGCAGAGAATATCAGCCCGCTGCTGCCCTGAGAATGTCGCATCCATTAGATGCGACAGTCCCGGCGTGTCACCGGCCCTTTCCGATTGCCGTGATGCGGTGGCAATTCGGGGTAATAAGGAGTTAATAGCAACACATAAGTGCCACTAAGTACAAGATTAGTAATGGCAGGCGTCTATGACACGTCATCACTAATCTGTAAGTAAAGTAAATAATCACAACACCGAAAAATCCTTTATTTGAAATAAAACACCAAAAAGCCCCTCTGTCACTACTTTATTAACCCCTCAAATATCCAGGTCCGGCGTAATCCACACTAATTCAGCGACGTCTGTGAGCGAGTGCTCAATGCAGCCTCATTCCGTGAGCGATGCTGCAGGGGTAACTCCAGCTAATTTCTCACGGTCGGTGATGTCAACACATTACCGCTTGCAAGAACTTCAGTGCTGCCATAAAGCACAACTCAGAGTGACGTCACTGACCGGCAGTGACCCTGCGAGAACTCAGATCCAAGCTCCCGAAGGGTCACTGCTCCATCACACATACTGTTGGGAGGGAAACACATACATCACAAATAAAAGCTGTAATATCATCTATTCCGCTCTCTATCCCGCTCTCTATCCCGCTCTCTATCCCGCTCTCTATCCCGCTCTCTATCCCGCTCTCTATCCCGCTCTCTATCCCGCTCTCTATCCCGCTCTCTATCCATCTATCCCTCTATGGGATAGATAGGGATAGATAGATGGATAAAAAAGGATAGATAGACAGGCAGACCGATGTCAAACACGTATGTAATGTTCCACCTCCCTGCATATTCTAAGCTGGCACTCTTTAGTGACTTTCATGTTGCACTAAAGGGTGCCTAGCCTTGCATTTAGCCCAAAAAATAAATAATTAAAAAAAAAAAAAAAGCGACGTGGGGTCCCCCACGTTTTTGATAGCCAGCTAGGGTAAAGCAGATGGCTGCAGCCTGTAGACCACAGCTGGCAGCTTTACTTTGGTTGGGTATCCAATTTGGAGGCCCCCCAGGCTCTTTTTTTTATAATTATTTATAAATAAATAAAAAAAAAATTGGGTTCCCCCCAAATTGGTTCACAAGCAGACAGCTGTGGTCTGCTATTCTGAGGGTGGGAAGGTCCATAGTTATTGGCCCTTCCCAGCCTAAAAATAGCAGGCCGCAGCTGCCCCAGAAGTGGCGCATCCATTAGATGCGCCAGTCCTGGCGCTTCGACCCAGCTCATCCCGTTGCCCTGGTGCGGTGACAAACGGGATAATAAATTGGTTTGATACCAGATGTGTAATGTCACCTGACATCAAGCCCAGCAGTTGGTGATGTCATGGCATCTGTCAGATACCTGACATCACCAACTGTCAGTAATAAAAATAGAAAAAAAAAATAGACGACAAAAAAAAAATATTTGAAAAAAACACTCCCCAAAACATTCCCTCTTACACCAATTTATTGTAAAAAAAAATAAATCCCTGTAATCCATTTTGGAAGTCCCACGACGACTCTGGACCTTCTAGAATATGTGGGGCACGCTCAGGGAACGTGTCCCCCATTTTCTAGGAGTGCAGACCCTCCATGTGACGTGTGTGGGTGCAAAGAATCTGCACCCACTCTCCCCGGGTCACAGCAGCAGAGTGCGTGCAGCCAGTGCAGCTCCACAGCTCTCACTGAACACAGGAAGCTGAGCTGACAGCCGCGTTCATTGTGAAGGAGGAGGGATGCGGGGGATAAACGCTGCAAAAAAGTAAAAACACTGGGGGAACACCGGAAAACACCAGGGGGGTTACGGGGGGTGACATAGCTGGACCCGGGGAGGAGTTTTCTGTCGCATGTGTCATGGCACATGCGACAGAAATAAGAGGAAGAGGGTGAATGCGGGCGGCGCGTTAGTGTGCGTCCTGTCATCTTGGATGAATCGGGAGGGGGCAGAAATGCAGTGAGGCACCTTCTACAGGCTGTGCCCATACTGTTTCTGCCTTTTCCCATCCATTTCAGCCTTTACTCAGTCACCACAGCTCACCGACGGGTCCAACATGAAATTATTCTGGTTTCCCATAGGCTTGCATTGGGGTCAAATATTCGCAATACTCGAATATCGGCAAGATATTCGTCGGATATTTAGCAAAGCGAATAATAGGGTATTCGATCATCCCTATTGTGGACTCCTAATACTCATACTGTGTATATTCATGTAGGAGCCAATATCCATTCCCCAATAATTCATATTACCTACAATTCTGCATCCATTACATTAAGGCTATGTTCACACGTTGCATTTTTGCTGCATTTTTTTTTTTTTTTTTAGCATAGTTTCAGAAATCTCCTGCACACAAAGATGCTTTTTTTTTTTTTTACTTATGGATTACATGCATTTTTGATTAGTTTCCGCTGTGAAAATACACTAAAAACGCATATGCGTTTTTCACCTGTAGATTTTCTAATGAAAGTCTATGGAAAAAAATCTGCACATAAAACTCAGCGTATCCGTAGGAGAAATTGCCATATTGCAGATGTGAAACACGCACGGCAGGTCAGGTTACTCTGAGTAACAAAGAAGTGCCACGGGCAGGAGATTTCTATAACTCCGATCCAATTTGCTGGAACTGTAAAATGCTGCGTTTTTGACTCAAAAAATAATCAAAACCTCATTGTGGGACCATAGCCTTAGACGTATCACATATTCTGCGGAATATAAGATGCACGTCTCCTCGAAAATATTTGGGAGGAAAGTGAGGGTGCGTCTTATAATCTGAATGTAGCTTATCAGGGGTCGTGGAGAGGGGTTGCAGGAGATCAGGGAAATACTGCAGAGCACCCCCTGTGGAAAAGATCGCTTGAAACGCGCGTCGTGGTATAACGGTACGCAGGACCTCTTTGACCAATTTGAAGGTAAACTAATCCCTAATTGATTTGCACATTACAGCACTTCATATTTATTTTTTTAGGCATTATTCAGTATACCTTATATCTAATTTATATATAACTAATCATTACTTTAATATTAATTTTGCACTTTGCTATATATAATTAATTGATATTTATACATGGTTGGTCTTTGCACTAAGCACTTTATAACCTGATAAACCGCTGCTAATATTTTTGGGAATTTGATCCAGTCTTGTATTTTCTATGAATATTTAATATGTTATTTTTAATTAATTTAATAAAAACACTATTTTATCATAAAGTGGTCACCATCCCCTTTATTTTGAATCCTTCACGGTTTCTCTTTTAAAGGCTTTTTGATATTTATGAATATTTAATGGTGATTTTATACGGAATATTTTGATAATTTATAATCTGAATGTAGCTTCTCAGGGGTGGTGGAGAGGGGTTGCAGGAGATCGGGGAAATGCTGCAGCAGCTGTGCTGGGTCTGTGGCGGCTGTGCTGGGTCTGTGGCGGCTGTGCGGGGGTCTGTGGCGGCTGTGCGGGGGTCTGTGGCGGCTGTGCGGGGGTCTGTGGCGGCTGTGCGGGGGTCTGTGGCGGCTGGGCGGGGTCTGTGGCGGCTGTGCGGGGGTCTGTGGCGGCTGTGCGGGGGTCTGTGGCGGCTGTGCGGGGGTCTGTGGCGGCTGTGCGGGGGTCTGTGGCGGCTGGGCGGGGTCTGTGGCGGCTGGGCGGGGTCTGTGGCGGCTGGGCTGGGGCTGCGGCGGCTGGGCTGGCACTGTGGGGTGGGCGGTGAGCACTTTAAATAATGGTGCCTGGAGTTGGCGCGTGCTTAGATGGAGCTCTCTGCTCAAGATCTTATCTGCACACACGCCGCCTCATTGATCTCCCAGCAGCGGACTTAAGGAAACCGGCGTCGGGAGGTGGTGCTTGTGCAGATGACATCTCGGCTTGTCAGTGAGACGACAGATCACACTGCACATGCACTGACTCTGGGCGCAATTTCTTTGAAGCCCTCACTGCCCGCAGCCACCCCAGCACAGCCGCCCCATCACCAGCACAGCCGACAGCTTGTGGGATACCCACCGCCCCTTCCTCCTGTGACACCGCTCCCTCTGGTAAGACGCCACCGGGTTATAACATGGACTCCATTTTTTTTCTCATCCTTTTTTGCTCTGAATTTGGGGGAGCATCTTATAATCCAGTGCGTCTTATAAACTGAAAAATACGGTACGTGAGACTTCTGTCTGTGATTTTGTTGATAGAACATAGGTATAATAGGTGCATGCGCTTTTCACAGGTCTGTTTTTTTGTGCAAAAAAAATAAAGCTACAGAGACGCCCGTTTTTGATCCAAATATTAGAGTATCATCCGCAATACAAGTCTGAGTCAGTGAAAATCACGGACCGCGTGCACATGACATCAGTGTACAGACCATGGGTGCTGTTTTTTAACATTACGATGGATATGAGAAGCTTTTTTTTAAATTTTATTTTTGGCATCCGAGAAAATCACTGCTGGTAAATGCTGCCATATTAAGTAAATGGTGAAAATCTGGTTGCAGAAGAATGATGAGAATAGTCCCTTTTATTTTCACATGCAAGAAAAAAAATGGATGTGTGAATGAGGCTTTATAGGGCATATTGAGTACACATCCCCAGTGCAGGGGGAAGAGGTCACAGGCACAGGACTTGTGGTCAAAAACTGCAGCGAGTCCGAGCTACTGCGGTCCATGAACATCTTGTTGAAATATCACTTAATTTTCCTGGGAAAAGAGCACAGGTTTAGAGATAAAACCGCTGTTTCCGTGCAGAATTAAAGGGATTGTCCACTACTTTAACATTGATGGCTTATCCTTAGGATAGGTCATCAGTGTCTGATTGGCCGGAGTTCGACACTCTGCATCCCAACCAATCAGCCGTCCATGGTGGCGGCAACAGAAAATGCTCAGTCCTGGAGCTGCTCTGTCACGTGATAGCAGCTACAGCCGGGTACTGCACATCTGCCTCCTATTGATTAGAATGGGAGGTGAATGTGCAATACCCGGCCGTGGACTCTATCAGAAGATGGGACAACTTCAGGACTGAGCAACCGAGAACAGCTGATCGGCGGGGGTGTACGGTGTAGGACCCCGGCTAATCAGAAATAGATGACTTATCCTAAGGATAAGCCATCAATGTTAAGGTAGTGGACGACCCCTTTAAGTGATGCTACGTGAAGCAGTTCAAAGACCGCTGTGTCTCAGGTCAGATGTGGTTTTCATTTGCAGCATGTGAACACAACCTTAATAATTTCTCCAAGAGAATTGGCAAAAGGTGATGCATTTAAGATGATAACGTTAGAGGTGCACGTCGCTTCTTCAGAATTAAGAGGACTTGATCCACGTATTGGATGTAGCAATCCTAAAAGTCACTATCAACCGTTTAAGGCCCAGGACACACGGCAAGTAATACGGAGTGAGTCAAATGCTATAAAAAATTCACACTCCACTCGGACCAATATTACTCTGTGTGCCCGCTCCATGAGCGATTATTTTCTCAGCTCTAATTGGACCAAGAAAACAGTCATAGCATGCTGTGGGTGCAATGCGAGCTTGTTTCACTCGCACCCATTCAAGTCTATGGGGCAAGTGAAACATCGCTGTGCTCTCGCATTACACCAGTGTAACGCGAGAGCAGTGCGATTCTCCCATCAGCTGGCAATGGAGGAGATCGGGAGATAAATCCCTCCCTCTCCTCTGCACCGGCGGCCCTCCCTCCCCTCCGCAGCTGTGGTCTGATTGCACGATCGGACCACAGTCACGTGACACTCGCATGACAATTGGCTCCTGCTGTGCTGCGAGCGTATGCCAAATGTCATGCAAGGAATTGTTCTAATCCCCATGTAGTCTCAGCCTAATCAATCTTACCACATGAGTTCAGAGTTAGGATAAACAGCTAAACTAGAAACTCCATTTGCAGACACGTGTTTTGGGTTGTAAAACCCCCATTACTAACCCGGAATTCTAGAGTTAAAAAATGAGACAAAAAAGAGACAGACACATGAAAAAAATGTTCATTTGATAAAGACTCCTACATATGCCCTCGTTCACCAATTTATTACGTCAAAATAAATCCTGCAAGTTCCGACGTAATCCAATGGTGTAATGTCATACAATGTCCGTAGATTCCTATGGAGCATCGTTGTGAGAACTTTCAGCGGCAGGCACGGAACACACCTCCGACCGCCAGTGACCTATGGAGCCTCGTGAATGGGAATAATACTTGTATCTTCTTTCTATCTTTGTTTTATTACTTCTGTAGGAATATATGGTTCTCCAGAAAACCTGTAAAGTTGATGTTGATTCAAGTGGAAAGAGATGTAAAGAAAAAATGATCAGCGTTTTGTGTGAAATTAAATTACCTCCTGATCATAAAAGGTGAGTAAAGTACTAGATCTGTGTTGGCTTTCACTAGTTAAAGGGAACCTGTCACCAGATTTGGGGCCTATAAGCTGCGGCCACCACCACCGGGCTCTTGTATACAGTATTCTAACATGCTGTATATAAGAGCCCAGGCCGCTGTGCAGAACCTAAAAATCACTTTATAATACTCACCTAAGGGGCGGTGCAGACTGGTCAGATGGGTGTCTCCGTTCTCCGGTGTCGGCGCCTCCTCTTTCGGCCATCTTTGTCCTCCTTCTTCTGAAGCCTGGGTGCATGACGCGTCCTACGTCATCCACACTCGCCGGCATTGAGGTCCTGCGCAGGCGCACATTGATCTGCCCTGAGCAGCGCAGATCAAAGTATTGTAGTGCGCATGAGTGGGACCTCAATGCTGGTGTGTGTGGATGACGTAGGACGCGTCATGCACCCAGGCTTCAGAAGAAGGAGGACAAAGATGGCCAAAAGAGGAGGCACCGGAGAACGGAGACACCCATTCGACCAGTCTGAACCGAACTGACCATTTAGGTGAGTATTATAAAGTGATTTTTACGTTCTACACAGCGGCCTGTGCTCTTATATACAGTATTCTAACATGCTGTATATAAGAGCCCAGTGGTGGTGACCGCAGCTTATAAGCCCCAAATCTGGTGACAGGTTCCCTTTAACTGAATTTCTGACTGTGCAGCTTTTTAATTAAAACAATTAGTAATATACACGCGTCCATTTTATCTCTGCGGTTCCAGTGCCACATCCCCAATCCTCCTTGTTTTCATGTTACCGTGGCAGCAACTGTCCCATCCCGTTTCCCTCCATGACTGCTGCAGCCAATCACTGGTCTTACCAGTTTTGTTATGTGTAACATTGAGACTGTGGTTGGCTCTCTGTGTCCATCTTTTTAATTAGTTTGAAAAACCAGTTTAAAGTGAAGATATCAACAGAAAATGGCCTATGGTTTAACACTAGAAGTCCCAGAGAGGGGTCATTTAACATTTCTACCATTGGAACCCTATGGAGCTTGAAATTCCTGGGACTTCTAGTGTTAAATCAGGTTTTTGTATTAATGTACTTCTGAAAAATAATTGACTACATTTTTTTTAATATCACAATCTGTGCTAAAAATAAATATTGAAATCTTGCAATTTTCACATTGACCAATGGCGCTTTTGTAGACTCCAATTTCCTGTGATTTTCAGGCAATGCACATGAACATTAGCTGCCATGAACAAACTCTGACCCTATGTTTTGTATTGAAGCATCTAATGAGCGTGTGCAAAGATAATTGTGAAGAACCAACTAAAAAAGTGGAACTATTCTGCGCTGCTGTAGGCAATACATAAATCCAAAGCTGCTGAATTGTAGATGGTTTTATTCTACGCGTTTTGAAGTGTGTCCTCACTGCTTCATCAAGAGATTCACTGATATAGTTCCACTTTTATTTGGTTCCTGATTTTCCCTGGCTTTTGAGCATGTGGGCTCTGCAACAACTGATTACGTGTCTAACAACCATACAAGGTGAGCACAATGCCTTATCACCTGTTATGTGTTTATCGGGTAAGACCCTTTTGCGCTTCCTATTCTTAGTTCTTGAAAGGTAATTGTGAAGGGAGGGGGAGCAGGTAAGCTGTGACATCGACTATTGTGATTGGTAGATTCTGTGTTATTAGCTATCTTCCAAATCTCTCTCCTAAGCCCTTCCTAAAAAGTATGAATCTAAAAAAGCACCACCGGCCATTGTGAAAAATGCAAGATTACTAAATTTTGTATTTCAATAAAGATTGTGATATGGGGAAAAAAATGTATATTTTTAAAAAAAAAATACATGTGATACAAAATTATGATTTAAACAATAGGTCATTTATTTTGTGATCAAAGCTTCCCTTTAAAGGAATCTGTCAGCAGGCTTTTGCTACCTCATCTGAGAGCAGCATGATGTAGACAAAGAGACCCTGAATCCAATGACGTATCACTTAGGTTACTGGGTGCAGCAGTTCTGACACAGAGTTTTTAGATTTACCAATACAGTAGAGCTGAAATAGATGCCCCCTCCCACGCTAGGCTCTCTGTAGACAATGTCTTTAAAGAGTAAAGTCGGCGTCACACGGCGTCACGACGGATCTAACGATATGTCGCCGGGGTCACAGATTCCGTGACGCACATCCGGCATCGTTAGCGACGTCGTTGCGTGTGACAGCAAGGAACGTCCGTTAACGATGGAAAATACTCACCTTATCGTCCATCGTTGACACGTCATTCCTTTTTAAAATATTGTTGATTGTAGAGGACACATGTTGTTCGTCGTTCCCGAGGCAGCACACATCACTATGTGTGACACCTCGGGAACGACGAACTACAGCTTACCTGTGGCCGCTGGCAATGCGGAAGGAAGAAGGTGGGCGGGATGTTACGTCCCGCTCATCTCCGCCCCTCCACTTCTATTGGGTGGCCGCTTAGTGATGCCGCTGTGACGCCGCACGGACCGTCCCTTTAGAAAGGAGGTGGATCGCCGGCATCAGCGACGTCGCTATTCAGGTAAGTCCCGTGTGACCACTTCAAACAATTTTGTACTCCACGGGCAGCGATTTGCCCGTGACGCACAAACGACGGGGGCGGATACTTGCGCCAGCGATATCGCTACGTGTAACACCCCCTTTAGTTGCCTATCAGAGGAGGGGGCGTGACTGACTGCAAGGCACTAGGTGATGTAGGCCGAGCAATGATAGGTTTCTGGTGCTAAAACAAGCATTGTAATTAAACAACAACACAGAACGTGATAAGAGAGACATCATTGAAATCTGTGCACATAGAATTTCATTATTATTGACAGAACATGTCTTGTTTACACTTTCAAGATGATCATTTTACTGCCGGCATACCCAACCCAAATGCTGACAGATAAGCATTTTGCTCATTCTAGTGATTTTCGGTATATTTACATAAGCTGATAACTGGTTAATAAATGTTCTAACAAATACTACTTCACAATTATCTGCTCATCTAAACGAGCCTTTACCTTTCTGTTGTATCTGGATCTTCAAAGATACAACAGTAAGAACTCGGTAACCCATTATTTGTAATGAGATGACTCTGCTCAATCTGTCCCAATTGATGCAGAAAAGTCGACACATTAGCTGTAGATAGTACCAGACTGCTCTGGTGACCCAAATATCAACTGGAGTGTATACATTTCTATGTGTATAGTAACACAGCTAAATAACATAAAAACCTGATATATCAATTTCTGATGACACATTTTTTTAAATGAGTAAAAATCTATTGAATTTTGATATATTACAGATTTCCAGCATTTGAAGCAAAAGAATATTCATCAATTAGTGAATTAGAGAAAGAGTTTAACATGGCCGGACTTTCCAATATTTTTAATGAGTTTGTAATTGGTCTATTTTAATGTCCGTTATATATATACAGTACAGACCAAAAGTTTGGACACACCTTCTCATTCAAAGAGTTTTCTTTATATTCATGACTCTGAAAATTGTAGATTCACATTGAAGACATCAAAACTATGAATTAACACATGTGGAATGAAATACTTAACAAAAAAGTGTGAAACAACTGAAAAAATGTCTTATATTCTAGGTTCTTCAAAGTAGCCACCTTTTGCTTTGATTACTGCTTTGCACACTCTTGGCATTCTCTTGATGAGCTTCAAGAGGTAGTCACCGGAAATGGTTTTCCAACAGTCTTGAAGGAGTTCCCAGAGATGCTCAGCACTTGTTGGCTCTTTTGCCTTCACTCTGCGATCCAGCTCACCCCAAACCATCTCGATTGGGTTCAGGTCTGGTGACTGTGGAGGCCAGGTCATCTGGCGTAGCACCCCATCACTCTCCTTCTTAGTCAAATAGCCCTTACACAGCCTGGACGTCTGTTTGAGGTCATTGTCCTGTTGAAAAATAAATGATGGTCCAACTAAACGCAAACCGGATGGAATAGCATGCCGCTGCAAGATGCTGTGGTAGCCATGCTGGTCCTGTATGCCTTCAATTTTGAATAAATCCCCAACAGTGTCACCAGCAAAGCACTACCGCACCATCACACCTCCTCCTCCATGCTTCACGGTGGGAACCAGCCATGTAGAGTCTATCTGTTCACCTTTTCTACAAAGACACGATGGTTGGATCCAAAGATCTCAAATTTGGACTCATCAGACCAAAGCACAGATTTCCACTGGTCTAATGTCCATTCCTTGTGTTCTTTAGCCCAAACAAGCCTCTTCTGCTTGTTTCCCGTCCTTAGCAGTGGTTTCCTAGCAGCTATTTTACCATGAAGGCCTGCTGCACAAAGTCTCCTCTTAACAGTTGTTCTAGAGATGAGAAGGTGTGTCCAAACTTTTGGTCTGTACCGTGTCTGTGTGTGTGTGTATATGTATATATATCTATATATATCTATATATATATATATATATATATATATATATATATATATATATATATAATAATGAATTGATACTGAGAAGAAAACAAGGAGAGACACTAGTCCAAGAAAAACAATTAGTAATTTTTGAAAGGAACTGATTACTGGAATGTTTATTTTATTTGCTTTTATATATTGTGCTAAAGAAACAAAAAATAAATTACCAGCACATTCTTCTTTCATCATCCTGTATTGTTTCCATGTACAATACAACTTGTGGAATAAATGTGGTCTCCCTCCTAAAATGTCAATCTTGCTAAAAAAAAAAAAAGACATGCCACATATCCGATGCTATGGACAATTGTGGAAGGAATCAAGATGTCAACAGCACCTCACTTGTTTCTTTAAATGATTACTAAAAGATTATTTCGGGAGACTGAAGAAGCTCATGGAGATTAATGATTATTTTTTATGTAATGTTTATATGTTCTAGTCATTTTTAAGGACTATACACATGGAAATTATATTGTGCTCCTATGGAGTTATGGGTCTTTTTATGAGTATTTTGCTCTATTTCGGACAAGTAGCCAAAAAATAATAAGCACCCTCACCCTTTCCTCGCAGCTTCTTTTCCGATGCTAATCTGATCTTTGTTGGTCTTCTCTTCCGGGTTCTATCTAAAGAGTAAATGCCCAGTCCGGTCCCTTAAAAAAAAAAGCTGCCTGACAACGTATACAGAATTTTTTTTTTTGACCTGGCGAGGCTAGTATAATAAAAATAAAATATTAGAAAACTAAATGTGGGGTCTTTTTGTGTTTTTTCTTTTTTTTTTTTTTTAAATTTCTTATTTTCAAGATTCAATAGATCAACACTGTCAGATTTAGTAAAAAAAACTCGTCGGAGGGAAGGGAAATTGGAATAACTAGTGTTGAGCGACCAGTTAACTATTGTACTCGCTATGCTGTTAGCGAGTACTGTCCACTACTCATATATTCGTTACGAGTAGCGGGCACAATGTAAGTCAATGGGAAATACTCGCTAAGTAGCGAGTAACCCAAAAGCCGTACTATTCGCTACTCGCCCGAATAGTACGGCTTTCGGGTTACTCGCTACATAGCAGGTATTTCCCCATTGACTTATATTGTGTCCGCTACTCGTAATGAATATGCGAGTAGGGGACAGAACTCACTAACTACTCACTCAACACTAGGAACGACCATTTCTAGGCCAATTCTAGCATTGAGATCTGCTACCTATCTCCGTAATGTGAGTGGCCATGTGTGGACCAAGCATGTGTAGGACTCCTCTCTACCTTTTATGCTTCTTATGTCCTATAAACCTATAATGCCTAAAAGCCACGTGGCCAAATTAAATGCAAAAATATATTTTTTTAATTATATATACATGTAATTGCATGTAATTATATAATATATGTAATTGCTGTCATAAATACAATATACTAATGACTACAAATGTAAATATCATCCTAAAAATATTTCTTCTTCAGCGCTCTATTGGGAGACCCAGACGATTGGGGTATAGCTACTGCCCTCCGGAGGCCACACAAAGCACTACACTAAAAAGTGCAAGGCCCCTCCCCTTCTGGCTATACCCCCCCGTGGTATCACGGGTTCTCCAGTTTTCAAGCTTTGTGCGAAGGAGGTCAGACATCCACGCATAGCTCCACAGATTTTAGTCAGCAGTAGCTGCTGACTATTTCGGATGGAAGAAAAGAGGGCCCATATAGGGCCCCCAGCATGCTCCCTTCTCACCCGTTGATGGTGTTGTAAGGTTGAGGTACCTATTGCTGGTACGGAGGCTGGAGCCCACATGCTGCTTTCCTTCCACATCCCCCTGAGGGGCTCTGAGGAAGTGGGATCCTGCCGGCCTCAAAGCTCTGACGCCGGGCTCCATCCACAGACCCATTTGAACCTGCTGGATACGGAGCTGGAGTACCGTTCAGGGACATGGCCCTGCACCATTACAGGTACTCTGTGTCCCCGTACACACAGGCACAGCACACTCCAGACTTGCTGGGTGTGCTAGTGCGCCGGGGACAGTAAAGGGTTACAGTCACTGCAGCTTTGCTGAGTGACTTTGTGTTTTGGGAACTACCGCGCCGGACGCTCCGGGAGCGGCGGCGCGGCTGGGACTTGTAGTTCGCCGGGGACTGGGCGCCGACCGCGCTTTTACGGCGGCGGCGCTTATAAATCCAGTCCCCGGCTTCTGCGGCCTAGTGCCGCTTCGTTCCCGCCCCCTCCCTGTCACTCAGGGAAGGGGACAGGCGCTGAGCAATCAGCAGCGCCGAGGGCTGGAGCCTTTTTACATGCTCCAGCCCTCTCACTGCACACTGTCGGACGCCGGATTCCCGCTCTGCCTTGGGGGCACGCCCACGGCCCGCCCCTCCTCACATGAGCTGGGGAAGAAGCCGGCAGCCATTACTGCAGTCCGAGCTCGGACTTTCGGCACCAAGGCAGGACGGTGGCGATCATACACCCGCTTATAGGCGGGCGGTAAGAGGCACACATAGTGCTGACCACGATATAACTGCAGTGTGTACATGTGTTGTTTTTTACTGCATAGGTCGCTATATGCCCGCTTGGGGAGCGACACATCAGCAGCAGGAAAGCAGGTGTGCTAAGGCACAGGCTTTCTAGGCTGCTTGTATTGCACGACTGAGGTGTTCATTTGTGTTTATGCTTATATGCTATACATTGCACTGTACAGTCGCTAGTCTTAGCTATATTCTCCTGGAATGGCTAGACTACAGCAGCAGAAAACCAAGGGTGCTGGGGCACAGGTTTTTTTCTATGCTGCTTGTATTGCATGGGCTGCAGTGTGCATTTGTACTTGTGCTTGTATGCTATACATAGCACTGTATGGTCACTCTTCTGGGCCATATTCCCCGAGATGACTAGTCTACAGCAGCAGAAGAGCTGGGGTGCCAGGGCACAGGCTTCTATGCTGCTTGTATTGCATGTGCTGCAGTGTTCATTTGTACTTGTGCTTGTATGCTATACATTGCACTGTAGGGTCACTCTTCTGGGCTATATTCCCCTAGATGACTAGTATACAGCAGCAGAAGAGCAGGGGTGCCAGGGCACAGGCTTCTATGCTGCTTGTATTGCTTGTGCTGCAGTGGTCTTTTGTACTTTATGCCTGTATGCTATACATTGCAATGTACGGTCACCAATCTTGGCTATATACTTCTAGATAGCTAGTCGGCAGCGGCAAAAAAGCAACACAGATTTCAGTGCTGTTTTTACTACATGGGATGCTGTTCATGACACCGTCCCATTGTGTGCATGCTCCCCTGTAGCACGTCGTCTGCCGGGGTCTCTAGCACTTCGTCTGCCGGGGCTCTACTAGTTGTGGCCAAAGAAACCTCCTGTCAACCCTGTCCATGGACAGGGACGGAGTAGTCATAATATAGAGACTTGCACCCATGGGCAATCTACTTGACCAAAAGGCAGCTCTTCAGGGCTTTGATACTGACATCGCTCTCAATCCGGATACACCGGGTGGTAACGCCATACGGAATGATCCTATACCGTCCATCAATGGAAGGTTGGATCTTTCTCCCTCAGCTCCCCCAGTGGAGATAGGAGACGAACAGGAAAAGTTCCTTTTCAGTATCTCACGCAGATATTGAGTTTTTTTCTGGCCACGCTGACTTCAGAGAAGCAGTCCAGGAACACCACGCTTACCAGATAAGCGTCTTCTCCAAACGTTTTTAGGATACACGTTATCCCTTTTCCCCTGACGTGGTCAGCGCTGGACCCAGGGTCCAAAGGTGGATTCTCCAATCTCCAGGCTTGCATATAGAGCCATAGTTGCACTGGAGATGGGGCTTCACTTAAAGATGCCATTCACAGACAGATGGACTCTGGTTGAAATCTGTCTAGGAGGCTATCGGCGTGTCGGTTGCTCCGGCATCCACAGCCGTATTGGCAACCTAACCTTTTCAGCTGTTCTTGCGCAGCTGACCTTGAGCAGGGACATCTGTACCGCAGAGGCGTCCGTAACCCCGCAATGTCTGCACTGCGACTTACCCTGTTAATACTGTCCTAAAAGTACAGTCGAGGTTTCGGTCCTTCCCAAGCTCCGGCAGGTCCCAATTGTCCTCGTGCAAAAGGGGCTACAAAACCTCAGACGGGCTCAGATTCCGGCCGGGCTCAATCTCGCCCAAGGAAGGCAGTCGGAGGAACCGCTACCAAGGCGGTCTCCTCAGGACTCTCAGCTCTCTCTCTCTCTTTCTCCGCATCCGCGGTTGATGGCAGACTCCCCCGCCTTTGGCGACATTTAGCTGCCACAGGTCACAGACCGGTGGGTGACGGACATTGTGCTCACGTGCACAGGACAGTGTTCTGTTCTCGTCCTCCGACTCCATTCTTCAGAACGGCCCCACCTCTCCACCGAGCAGATGCCCTGCTGCAGGCGGTGGACGCGCTAAGAGCAGAAGGAGTGGTGATCCCTGTCCCCCCTCAGGAACGAGGGCGAGGGTTTGTACTCCAATCTCTTTGTGGCTCCAAAAATGGACGGTTCCTTCCGTCCTGTTCTGGTCCTGAAACTGCTCAACGAGCATGCGAACGCCAGGCGGTTCCGGATGGGATCCTTCCGATCCGTCATTGCTTCAATGTCTCGAGGAGACTTCCTTGCCTCAACAGACATCAAAGATGCCTATCTCCACGTGCCAATTGCTACGGAGCACCAACGTTTTCTACGTTTTGTGATAGGAGACGAACATCTTCAGTTCGTAGCTCTGCCATTAAGTCTGGCGACAGCCCCACGGGTGTTCACCAAGGTCATGGCAGCAGTGGTAGCGGTCTTGCACTCTCAGGGACACCCGGTGATCCCGTACTTGGACGATCTACTCGTCAAAGCACCCTCCCTCGAGGCATGCCAACGCAGCCTGAATGTTACGCTGGAGACTCTCCAGACTTTCGGGTGGATCATCAATTTGGCAAGGTCAAATCTGTCTCCGACTCAATCACTAACGTATCTCGGCATGGAGTTTCATACTCTATCAGCCATAGTGAAGCTTCCGCTGAACCAGCAGCGTTCACTGCAGACAGAGGTGCAGTCTCTCCTTCAAGGCCAGTCGCACCCCTTAAGGCGCCTCATGCACTTCCTAAGGAAGATGGTGGCAGCCATCGAGGCAGTTCTCTTTGCGCAGTTTCATCTGCGCCAACGGCAATGGGACATTCTCCGCCAATGGGATGGGCAGTCAACCTCCCTGGACGGGAAGTCTCCCTTTCCCTGACGGCCGAGGACTCTCTGCAATAGTGGCTTATTCCCACCTCATTGTCATAGCCCCCATCCTGGGCAGTGGTCACGACAGATACGAGTCTGTCAGGGTGGGGAGCAGTTTGTCTCCGCCACATGGCTCAGGGGACGCGGACTCAGCAGGAGTCCACCCTTCAGATCGATGTTCTGGAAATCGGGGCAGGGTATCTTACCCTATTAGCTTTCCAGAAGTGGCTAGAAAGAGAGCAGATCCGAATCCAGTCGGACATCTCCACAGCGGTGGCATACATCAACCACCAAGGAGGGACACGCAGTCAGCAGCCTTCCAGGAAGTCCGGCGAATCCTCATGTGGGTGGAGGACACAGCATCCACCATATCCGCAGTTCACATCCCGGGCGTAGAAAACTGGGAAGCAGACTTCCTCAGTCGCCAGGGCATGGACGCGGGGGAATGGTCCCTTCACCCGGACGTGTTTCAGGAAATCTGTTGCCGCTGGGGGGTGCCGGACGTCGACCTAATGGCGTCTCGGCACACCAACAAGGTCCCGGCATTTATGGCACGATCGCGCGATCACAGAGCTCTGGCGGCAGACGCCTTAGTGCAAGATTGGTCGCAGTTCCGGCTCACATATGTGTTTCCACCTCTGGCACTCTTGCCCAGAGTACTGCGCAAAAATCAGATCCGATTGCAGCCGCGTCATACTCGTCGCACCAGACTGGCCGAGGAGATCGTGGTACCCGGATCTGTGGCATCTCACGGTCGGCCGACCGGGGTCACTACCAGACCGACCAGACTTACTGTCTCAAGGGCCGTTTTCTCCATCGGAATTCTGCGGCCCTGAACCTGACTGTGTGGCCTTTGTGTCCTGGATCCTAGCGTCTTCAGGATTATCCCAAGGGGTCGTTGCCACCATGAGACAGGCTAGGAAGCCCACGTCTGCTAAGATCTACCACAGAACGTGGAAGATTTTCTTAATCTGGTGCTCTACTCAGGGAGTGTCTCCCTGGCCATTTGCATTGCCTACTTTTCTTTCCTTCCTACAATAGGAGTTAGAAAAGGGCTTGTCGCTAGACTCCCTCAAAGGGCAAGTCTCAGCACTATCCGTGTTTTTTCAGAAGCGTCTAGCACGTCTTTCTAAGGTGCGCACGTTCCCGCAGGGGGTTTGTCATATCGTACCCCCGTACAAGCGGCCGTTAGATCCATGGGATCTGAACAGGGTTCTAGTTGCTCTCCAGAAGCCGCCTTTCGAGCCTCTGAAGGAAGTTTCCTTTTCTCGCCTGTCACAGAAGGTGGCGTTTCTCGTTGCGATCACATCGCTTCGGCGAGTGTCTGAGCTGGCAGCTCTGTCATCCAAGGCTTCCTTCCTGGTGTTTTCCCCAGGACAAGGTAGTGCTGCGCATCATTCCGGAGTTTCTCCCTAAGGTCGTATCCTCGTTTCATCTTAATCAGGATATCTCCTTACCGTCCTTTTGCACTCATCCGGTTCACCGGTATGAGAATGTTTACGTTTGCTAGATCTGGTGAGAGCACTCAGAATCTACATTTCCCGCACGGCGCCCATACGCCGTTCCGATGCCCTTGTCGCTGGTACGCGCAAGAGGTTGCAGGCTTCTAAAGTCACCCTGGCTCGATGGATCAAAGAACCAATTCTGGAAGCCTACCGTTCTGCAGGGCTTCCGGTTCTCTCAGGGCTGAAAGCCCATTCAACCAGAGCCGTGGGTGCGTCCTGGGCGCTACGACACCAGGCTTCGGCTCAACAGGTGTGCCAGGCAGCTACCTGGTCGAGTCTGCACACTTTCACCAAACATTATCAGGTGCATACCTATGCTTCGGCGGATGCCAGCTTAGGTAGAAGAGTCCTGCAGGCGGCAGTGACATCCCCGTAGGGGAGGGCTGTTTTGCAGCTCTAACATGAGGTATCTCTTTACCCACCCAGGGACAGCTTTTGGACGTCCCAATCGTCTGGGTCTCCCAATAGAGCGCTGAAGAAGAAGGGAATTTTGTTACTTACCGTAAATTCCTTTTCTTCTAGCTCTTATTGGGAGACCCAGCACCCGCCCTGTTGTCCTTCGGGATTTCTTGGTTGTTTGCGGGTACACATGTTGTTCATGTTGAACGGTTTTTCAGTTCTCCGACGTTATTCGGAGTTAATTTGTTTAAACCAGTTATTGGCTTCCTCCTTCTTGCTTTGGCACTAAAACTGGAGAACCCGTGATACCACGGGGGGGTATAGCCAGAAGGGGAGGGGCCTTGCACTTTTTAGTGTAGTGCTTTGTGTGGCCTCCGGAGGGCAGTAGCTATACCCCAATCGTCTGGGTCTCCCAATAAGAGCTAGAAGAAAAGGAATTTACGGTAAGTAACAAAATTCCCTTCTTTAATCATATAATAATTAACAGCACAGACTAAAAAGCTAAAAAAAACTATTAGAGGGGTTTGTCCGGGACTTTAACATTGAGGATCTATTCTCAGGATAAGTCATCAATGGCTGTTTGGTGGGAGTACCTCACCCGACACCTCCGCCGATCAGCTGTTCCCCGGTGCCGCTGCCAGCCGGAACTGCACAGTTGTGGAGCTCCACAGGACAGCTCTGTTGACTGTATAGTGGCCTCAGCCATCTACTGCACATCTACTCCCTATTGAATTGAATGGGGCGGATATGCAGTAGGCATCCGTGGCCACAATACACTTGACAGAACTGTGCTGTTTAGCTCAATAACGTAGTACTTCTGGCCAGCAGCGGTACCGGTCGGTTTCACACATCCGGCATTTCGCCGCTTTGCCGGATCCGTACACACTACAGTACAGGCAATACAGTACAATGGCATCGCGGCAAGCTCCGGTCACATGCTGTCATGTGACCGGAGCTTGCCGCGATGCCATTTTACTGTATTGCACTGTACTGGAGTGTGACGGATCCGGCAAGGCGGCGAAATGCCGGATGTGGGAAACCGGCCTAACCAGAGATCGATGACCTATCCTGAGAATAGATCCTCAATGTTAAGGCCCTTCACAACTTTAATTCATCCATGATTTGTAAGGGGGTGTCAGATGAGTTGGTCCAAACCATAAAGAATACTAGTAAGGCTGGGGCCACACGGGGATTACTGCGATCCCCTCGCATGACACTCGGCTCACGCTGGCAGCACAGCAGAGCCGAGTCAGAGTATAATGTGAGTGTCCTTGAGACTGAGGTCCGACCGTGCAAGCGGACCTCAGCTGCAGGGGGCGGGCCGACTCTGAACAGGGGTCGGGCCAGTGCTGCGGAGGGGAGGGAGGGATTTATCTTCCTCTCTCCTCCGTAGCTAGCTATTGCCATTCTCGCACTGCACTGGCGGTACACCAGTGTACTGCGAGTGCAGTGCGATTTTTCTCTCGCCCCATTCACTTGAATGGGTGCGCGAGAAAGCGTCTCACATTACAATCGCAGCGTGCTGCGATTGTTTTCTCGGTCCGATTAGGGCTGAGAAAATAATCGCTCATGTGTGCTGACACACAGGCTAATATTGGTCCGAGTGGAATGCAATTTTTTTTTTTTTTTTATCGCACTCCACTCGCACCGATTTTCATGCCGTGTGGCTTAGGCCTAACAATAATTTATGTATGTATAGTTCAGAGACAGAAATTTAGTTTTTTAGTAATTTTAGACATATTGACAAGAATGGAGATAATTAGGCAAATTAATCAAAATCCTTTCCTGGTAGGAAATCTATTATATGTATAACATTATTGCAAAGAGCATAGTGCTAATAAATTAATATGATTTCATAGTATATACAAAAAAAATACACTGAAGTGCTCATTTAACGCTCAGGAGGAAAAGTCAAATTACGGTACATGATGCAGTGTTAAAGGGAATCTGTCACCAGGTTTTTGCTCATCGATAGCAGCATAATGTAGGAAAAGAGTTGCTGATTCCAACGCTATATCACTTAGATTACTGGGTGCAGCAGTTGTGACACAATCGAAGTTTGTAGATTTAGCAATGCAGCAGGTCTCAGAAAGCTAACCTCACCCACATCAGGCTCCCTGTGTACAATGTCTATAGATCGTGATCTGCCTATCAAGGGAGGGGGTGTGTCAGACTACCCGGAATAGGTCCTGGTGCTAAAACAATCATTCCAGGAAAACGAAAGCACTGAGCTTTATAAGAGACACATCTCTTGGGCGGCACTGTGGCTCAGTAGTTAGCATAGCAGTTTTGCAGCGCTGGGGTCCTGGGTTCAAATCCCACCAAGGACACCATCTGCAAGGAGTTTTTATGTTTTCCCCGTATTTGCGTGGGTTTCCTCCGGGTTCTCTGGTTTCCTCCCACATTTCAAAGACATACAGATGGGGACTTTAGATTGTGAGCCCCAAGAGGGGACAGTGGTCCTGATGTATATAAAGCGCTGTGGAATATGTTAGTGCTATATAAAAAATAAAGATTTTATTTTAGATTTGATCTCTGCATTCTGTGTCTTAACCCATACAGCATGCTGTCTTCAGATTACAAAGCAAAAACCTGCTGACAGATTCCCTTTATTTCCTATAGAAACACATCGCATAAATATGGCCATATTTATGCCATGTATTTCTATATACCAACTCAGTAAGATGGCTTAAACATCCCCAAACCCGGCACGTGGTTTTTGCCTTCGCGAAATGCGTTAATAATGAAGTTACAATTAAAGTGACACTGCCCCTCTATAAATAAATAATATATTGTAGTTATGCGCTTTGGAGATCTGATCATCCACATAATTGTTGAAGCAAAGAGCTGACACAACTAAATTGCTCCATGACCACTTCTGGATGTGATTTTATAAAAACTAGAGCAAGCAGCCCAGTAAGTGACACAGCATTGGAATCAGGATCTGTTTTTCCATACATTATGCTGCTCTCAGATTAAGACCCCATTTCATCATTTACTTTTTTCAGTCTCTTGCAGAACAATAAAAAAGGAGCATATGTAAAATATACCTTCAAAAAAGGTGAAAATAGTATAACGAATTGGGGAATGGGGTGCA
Source organism: Anomaloglossus baeobatrachus (assembly GCF_048569485.1). Lineage (NCBI taxonomy): Eukaryota > Metazoa > Chordata > Amphibia > Anura > Aromobatidae > Anomaloglossus > Anomaloglossus baeobatrachus. Next base: position 202,506,360 of record NC_134360.1, on the reverse strand, counting down.
AACAAAAAAGACACAATACTAGACAAAAAAACAAGTGCAAAGGCAATGATGAATTAGGGCCTATGTATCAAGAACCCGCTTACAGATTCCCTTTAAGGCAATTGAATAAAACTATATGGCTATACACTGACGAGCAAAAGGGTAACAATGTTTTCAACTTTTGATTTTCAGGTTCCATATTTCACCATCCACTACAGCTTTGAATATGATCCAGTGACTTTCACTTGGAAATCAACCTAATAACACACTGAGTTATTATGGAATGTGACAACAGGTTGTAATTTGTAGTATACAGGAAGAAAAAGATTTTTCCACCACCAGGAGCAAAACAGTAACAATGCAGTGGCATGATAAGAATCTGCATAACTATTCATATGCTAAATAGTTGCAAGTCAAATTTATGTGTGAGATAGCCAAGAAGATTGTCTATAAGATGAAGGTAAGCTCATGTTTGAAGCTATAGTGGGTGGTGAGATATGGAGCCTGAAAGTCAAACGTTAAAAACATTGTTACCCTTTTGCTCATCCATGTACATGAGCTTTCAGCTCAGCATGGTTTACATTTTGAAGTGGAAATGCAGAATACACACAGCAAATAATTTACAGCAACATTCTTACAGTCTGGTCTCTTTTTACATAAAGTAAATTTCTCTTGGTTTTTGTTCTTCTGCGACTTGAAAGCTCGCTAACATTAGAAATTCACATCAGAGGTTAAGTGTACATGACAGGATAGACTTTGTTGTCTGCTCCATTCATGTTCTCAGAACTGCTCATAGACTCTTAGATGTGTCATCTTTGATTAAAATTACATTTAGTTTTGAGAAGTGATTTATTTCAGAAATTTACATACCATCTGTAGCGGCGGCCCTGGTTATTTCAAAGATTAGCTTCATGTATAGAATTAATACTTTGCTGAAGATGACTGTGTTTATTAGTAGACTTATTTGCTATGCCTTCCTCGAATCTTCTGCTTTTAGCGTATGGTGGTTTAATAAAAGAAAAAAAAAATAATAATTTTGCGTTTTCTCAGAAGCTTGAAGGTGGAGTCTACAAGTAGAAACAAAAAATACAACAGCGATAAGAATTAATAACTTACTATACTGTATATATTGATTTTGGATTCTATCTATCCTTCTATCTATCTATCTATCTATCTATCATGACTCACTCATGGGTCTGCTCCCACAGAGCGACTGTATGTGTTTGTTCAAAACAAGAATGCCGCGGAGACACCATCACATGTTTCTCAACGCTGGCAGGAAACTAGCCAGGTCTTTCACTGGGAAGGAACAACCACGGGAAGGGCAGACTCCAGTCAAGGAAACCGCCTATGCCAAACATGATATCCATCCACAGACAGCTGTTTCGGGGTATTTGCCCCTCATCAGTGTGGAGTAGGAAACTGGCTAGTGCGAGCAATGTCAAGTGGAAGACTACATAAGCAAGGATGGTTGACCTTCGGGAGATCAACATCCAACACCACGGAGACACCATCACGTGTTTCTCAACGTAGTGATTCTAGAGCAATGCCCCCTGGGAAATATTCAAAACAAGAAAGCCTGCGGAGACACCATCACATGTTTCTCAATGCTGGCAGGAAACTAGCCAGGTCTTTCACCGGGAAGAAACAACCACGGGAAGGCCAGTCTCCAGTCAAGGAGACCACCTACGCCAAAAATGGTTTCCATCCACAGACAGCTGTTTCGGGGTATTTGCCCCTCATCAGTGTGGAGTAGGAAATGTATGTGTTTGTTGTCCTGCTCTCGGTATCCTCTGCAGGTTAGGTCATTTGGGAGGAGCCTATTCTGTTCTACCTCGTTCCAGGACTCACGCTGGTTTATCTTGGAGTTGTTTCTCTCGGAACACCGCCAGTAATAGTTCCTGCTTTGCAGTCTGTGCTTCCTGGTTCCCGTGAGTTTGGTCTGATCTTGTCCCGCTACTCAGTACTACTTCCCCTGACTGCCAGCCGTCCCGTTTTGTTTGAGTTCCCTGTTTCCCTACCCTCTCACCGCTTGTTTTCTCCGCTCCGCTCCCTCCTCTGTACTTGGCCTATCGGGTTCTGATCCCGATTTGTGCTCGGACTATGGCTTTTGACGACCCTCAGCTCTCACCTGACTTTGGCTTCGCTTACGCTTCTGTACAGACGTGACATCCCGGCACTGACCTTTGGTTTATCGGCCACTCTATTACTTCCCTGCACTGGTGCTAGTGACCTCTAGTGGGCTTACTCTAAACTGCACTCTGAAGCTCTACATCGTCACTGCGTTCCAGCGCTCCCTAGTGGTAGCATCACACTACCTATGTCAGTCTGTCTATCTTTACATGAAATGCAGGAGAAAGTGGAGTCAAAAATGCACATCAGTAAACTGTTCAATAGAAAATTACAAATTTTTATTAATAACAATATTAAATTGAGAATCCACAACCATAGAACAACCAATGTCCATAGTTAACAGTAGGTGATCCGTATATAGCAATACATAGATAAGGCAAAGGACGCCAATAAAATAAATGGACCAGAAATACAGTCAGATGGTAATGACTTAATACCCCACTTAGAGAGTAAAAGGAGGACAATCTGATCAAAGGTCAAAAAAAATTATTGTAAGTACACCAAAACATTACTGCAGCGAACCTTAACTAGCATCATGGAGGTTCAAGCAAACGGACAATATGACCAAATAACTGTCTGTGATTAATCACATATGACGAAGAAAATGCGGAGACCCCCGTGCATGCTAACCAATTAGGTATAAATATGTGCGGTGTACAAAAAATAGTTCATGATCAGATATTCATCACCCATATACTCAGTGTTTGGTAGTCAGAGGACAAAGGTTATCCAAAGCAAAAGAAGACAGGAGACCTAACGTACGTTTCGCTTCTTAAAAATAATCAAACACGTGGCTTCCTCAGAGGTCACCAAATTATTTATTTTGCATGGCATTTACCATAGCCATGCTTGTTTGGCATTTTGTTTTGTCTATCTATACAGTATGCGTGGTTCTTAGCACATGTTTGGAACTAATTTTAGGGGCCTATCTTCCAATGACAAAACAATATTTTCAGGTGGGTGGTTAAAGGGGTTGTCCACTACTAGGACAACCCCTTCTAATTTCACATGTTTCCTACAGGTAAAATAAAAATGCCTATACTCTCCTCCAGTACCGGCGCCGTTCCTCAGGTGCCGTGGTTTGCTTTATTTGGGTTCATGTGTAGTTGTGACTTCACTCGAGCCCTGCCTCCATTCAGCGCTGGCTTCTGTCTCTTCACCTTCGGACCAAATGAGCAATCAACAGGAAGTGAGAGGCAGCCGTAGCACTCCCTTCCTCTTGAGAAGGAAGCTGGCTCCAGTTCTCTAATATTTGAAGGCGCCTTCTCCCAACAAGAATTTTAAGTTCTCTCCAAAGATACGGACCTATTGCTGCCACTTCAGAACTCTCCAGCGCCTTGTTTCCATCTAATTCTGGGGGCTTCTTGATGTTTTTGGGGTCATTGTCCTGCTGGAAGACCCATGACCTAGGATGCAAACCTAGCAGTAGAAGGTCTGTTTCTGCCTCCAGCTACTCCTCCTCACCTCTCCATAGAATTGTAAAAGAGCCAGCTATCTTCATCTGTCTCAGTAATGAGAAAATCTATCGTCACTGAACACAGATTTTACCTGTGAATTGATAGTGTAAGTCCAAGCCAGGAGGAGAAAGAAGCAGTTGTCTCTGATAAGATATATTGTATTTTTTGTTTTATAAGATGCCCCCCAAATTTAGAGAAAAAAGTTAAAAAAAAAGTATCGGGTCCAACTTATAATCCAGTGGTGTCTTACCATGGGAGGGGGGGGCAGCGGCCTCATAAGAGGCAGGGGCAGTGGTGGAGTAGGGCGATGCTGCGGGTGGTGCAGCGGGTGTCCCAGATGCTCGATGCAAGTGCTGTGAGGCAATAGGAACATCTAGAAACGGTTGGCGGTGCAAGCTTAAAAAAAAAATGGCGCACGGGGTTGGCTCGTGTGCTGATTGAGCTATCAGCTCAATGTCAAACCGAGACAACATCTGCGTACACGCCACCTCTGGGTGCCATTTTCCATATGACTGCTTCTGGGAGACGGCACGTGCGCAGATGAGATCTTGAGCCGAGAGCTCCATCTGCGCACGTGCCAACTCTGGGCGCTGTTACTTGAAGCCTGCACTGCCAATATTTTCAGGATGGCGGCCCCTGCCTTACTGCCTGCAGCACAGCGCACTGCAGTGCACCACCTGCAGCACAGTGCAGCACAGTACACCGCCTGTAGCATGGCGCACCGCCCACAGCATGGTGCACCACCCGCAGCATGGCGCACCGCCTGCAGCATTGCGACTGCCTCCTGTGACCGTTTTCCACTGCCCCCCACTAAGCTGCATTTGGGCTATAAGACGCACCCCTCATTTTCCTCCCAAATTTTTGGGAGGGTCTTCAAAGCAGGAGGAGAAAAAGTGTTAGTCCATTGTTCATGCATTGTTGATATTCTGGTCCTGAGGAAGAGGTCTTCATACCTTGACATGCGTAGACCTATGGAATAAAAGAGTTATTAATCTATCAATATTTCCACATCTTATTCTGGCGGATTGCGCGGGATTAGCTTTTTTTCTCCTCCTGCTTTGAAGACATCTCCACGTGGGGCCGCGGCAGCCGCCATTATCTCATGCTATCTATGGTGGTTGTGACCACATCTGGTGAGTGTATTATATCATATATTACCTTGTTTATTTATTTCGTAAGACCCTATCAGCGCTTTTGTTTTTCTAGCTAAATTTTTGGGAGGAAAAGTGCATCTTATAATCCGAAAAATACGGTATTACAAGGTTTCTTATTTTCATGTGTACTATTGATTTAGGAAATAAAGATTAAAATGACGGTTACCCTTTAACTCCGGAGACATGGGCTTCTATACGGTCCGGCTATTTAGGTGCCTGCTCTGTAGGATACTGTTCGTGGCAGATTGGTGGGTCCGGTTTGGCAGACTCTCAAACACTTTTCGGTAATGTAATTGCGTCTTTATAGGGGATATGTTTTATCGAGTATATGCTGAGGAAATTGTCAGCCAGACAGGTCAGTGAGTTTCCTTTAATCAATTTGTGAGTGTCTGAAATAATACCCGCTTTAATCTTTCATGCTTCCTAACAGGTTTCCTCCTACATTGTTTTCGTAACTGAATAACTGTCAGTTTGTTTAAGAAAAGCCATATTTACAATTTTTCTCAAATGGGAAAGTTCTGTGCGGGTGACAGCTACAACTCCAGGACTGACTATAGATTTTCTGCTTAATCTGGCATACTTTAATAACCTTATACTGGCAGGTGATATGAGTACAGCTTGTCGGCTGTTGAAAAAGAACATAAAAGTGAATGTCCTTCTTTTATGCTATCAAAGATAGTGTTTTAACCTTCCAGTCAATCTTCTGCGGATGACAGGAACGAAGAAGCAATCTTGTGTGAAGGTGGAGAGCGACTATCCTATTATTTTATTAAAATGCACGTTGGAGTACTCAGAACAGCCTGGAAAGAATAACATTATGGGATATGTTGTGTACTGACGCATTTCGGTTTGTACATGGGCCCTGCATGTACGAGGAGCTGCTGATAACTCTTTGGCTTTGTGATCTTTTTTGTTTCTATGGTAACAAATTTTACACCACATGAAAGCCTTAAGCCCGCTTTACACACTACAATATATCTTACGATGTGTTGGCGGGGTCACGTCGTAAGTGACGCACATCCGGCATCGTAAGGTACATTGTAGCATGTAACAGCTACGTGCGATTGCGAATGAACGGTTCGTCATTCCTCATGAATTGAACGTCAGGTTGTTCATCATACCCGGGGTAGCACACATCGCAGTGTGTGACACCCCGGGAACGATGAACAGATCTTACCTGCGGCCTGCAGTTCCCGGCCAGTAATGCGGAAGGTGGGCGGGATGTTTACGTCCCGCTCATCTCCGCCCCTCCGCTTCTATTGGCCGGCTGCCGCATGACGTTGATGTGACGACGCTGAACGTCCCTCCCACTCCAGGAAGTGGACGTTCGCCGCCCACATCGAGGTCGTATGGACGGGTAAGTACGTGTGACGGGGATTAATCGTTTGTGCGGCACATTCAACAAAATTGAACGTGCCGCACATACGACGGGGGCGGTTACGATCGCATACAATATCGTATGCGAAATCATAACATGTAAAGCAGGCTTTATGTGTCTAATATAGGTTTTCAAAATTTTGTGTTTGTTGCTTATGGCAACAGTGTTCTACGCATGCAGGAAAACAAAAATGGCGGAGTCTAATGTGATATTCACAGCAACTGAGAGCAAAGGAGTGATAAAATTCTTGTTTCTGCAAGGAAAGTCCGCAAAGGATATTCATGGTGATATGTCGCAGACCTTGGGGGATCAATGCCCTTCGTATTCCACAGTTAAGAACTGGGTTGGCAAATTTAAAACGGGCCACTTCAGCACCAATGATGAGGAGCGTCCTGGACGACCGAGAGTGGTTGTTGTTCCGGAGAGCGTCGATGCTGTGCACAACCTCATACTGGAGAATCCACGAATTTCAGCTAAAGCAACAGCAGACATCATGGGGATTTCCAGTGAACGTGTTTGTGTCATTATCCATGAACATTTGGACATGAGGAAGCAATCTGCAAAGTAGGTCCCCAAATGTTTGATAACCGATCAGAGAAGCATGCGAGTGAAAACTTCCTGGTCCATTTGTCAGCGTTTCTGGACTGATAAGAAGTTCCTTGATCAACTGGTCACTAAGGATGAGACCTGCCTTTATTTGTATGACCCTGAAAACAAGGAGCAGTCAAAAGACTGGAGGCACAGTGGTTCTACTCGTCCAAAGAAGTTCAGGGTGCAAAAATCAGCCACTAAGGTGATGGCGCCTGTGTTCTGGGATAAGGAGGGCATGCTGTTAGTGGACTACCTTCAAAAGGGTTCCACCATCAATGCAAGGTATTACATTGAACTTTTTGACCAATTGAAGGCCAAAAGGTATGGCAAGCTGTCCAAAGGAATCTTTGTCCTGCAAGACAATGCCTCTGCTCACACTGCACAAGCGACCATGGCAAAGCTGGCAGAGCTGGGCTTTCAGCTGGTTGACCACCCACCTTATTCACCAGATCTAGCTCCCTACAACAATCATCTGTTTCCAAACCTGAAGAAACACCTCAATGGTATCAAATTTCACACCATTTCTGATGCCATGGCAGCTATGGATGTCTGGTTTGAGGCATAACCAAAATCATTCTTTTTGCTAGGCTTACAGAACTTGAAATACTGATGTAAGAAGTGTGTTGACAACAGTGGGTAGTATGTGGAATAAATGTAAAGTTTCATCATCCTTTCTCATTTCTTTCTGGGTAAAGCCAAAGACTTATCACCAGCCCCTCGAATATCCTAATATAGGACGATTATAAGTCTGCAATGATTATCTCTCACCACCCTCCACCCAAAAAGAAACAAGTTAATATCAGGATAATGAACAACCTATAGTTTACTGGGGGCCTGACCTCCGGGACCCTAAGTCTTCCTGAAATCGGTGCTCATTATTCCCATCTTGAATGGCGCGGAGGTACTCATTGGAGTGCTATAGAAATTGGAGTACAGTGCTTGGCTTTCTCCTTCATAGACTATCACTGTCAGTACTGATAAGACCGTGTCGGACTGTACTAATACTATGCATTGACTGCTGAGAGCCCCATGTTGGCTTGGGAAATGAAAATTTTTATCATATTATGTGCAAATTGCCTCTCCAAGGAAGAAGAGTATGTGAACTCTTGCACCATCTATTCAGCAAGTAATCCTGGAAATCACCGTTGACCCTTTAATGAGATTTGCCACCTGACTTGAGATACGAAGTCAAACCAGGCACGCTATTTGGAAATCACGTGTTTTGGGGTGTTTGCAAGAAATGCACAAACAAAACGGTTTCAACACTGTTTTGGTGTGGATTTCTGCCAGGAAATGCAAATTTGGTGCTAAAATGTCTGCACCAGATTACTGCATCAAATTTGCACCTCCTGACTGAAGAAGCATCAAAACTGTTTTTGTGCATTTTTTTTGCCAAGAGATGCAGATTTGATGCTGAAATTTATACACCATAGTCCTGCACCAAATCTGCATCTCCTTGCAAAAAATTGCATCAAAACCGCATTGTGTTTTGATGTTTTTTTGCCAGAACATGCAGTTTTGGTGCAGGAATATGGTGTATAAATTTCAGCACCAAATCTGCATCTCATGATAAAAAAATGTGTTTTTCTGCCAGGAGATGCATGTCTGTGACAGTAGTTCACCTGAGGTGAGGTCACTGAGTTCAAGGAGGTCACCTGAGGTCATTTTACCTGCAGTCACAGGTGGGGTACCATGGGAACCTGCAGCTGTGACCGCAGATAAACTAAGTGACATTACCACTCAAAGCTCAGTCAGTCAGTGCCTGAAGCCACAGCGTGCAGACAGTTTTCTGCCCATGTGCTGTGACTTCAGTATCTAGAGGAGCCAGAATTGTTGTGGGACCTCATGTGGATTAAGTTGGAACTGGGTGTTTGGGGTTAATAAATTGGATAAAGACTATCTTTTTCTTGTATTTTATTTCAAATAAATGATTTTTTTTCGGTGTTTGTGCTTAGTTTTTTTCACATACAGATTAGTAATGGGGGGGACTCATGGATGCCTCTCATTACTAATCTAGGGCTTAGTGGCAGTAGTAAGCTGTCATTAACCCCTTATATTACCCCAATTGCCACCACAGCAGTGCAATTGGGATGAGCCAGGATTGTTGAACCTTAGAGATGTGAGAATTCTTTGCAGCTGCAGGTTGCTATTTTTAGGCTAGTGGGCCAAATAACTATGGATTTCCCAAGCCTGAGAATACTAGTTCTCAACTATCAACTTTATCATGGCTGGATATCAAGATTGGGGGGGTGACCGCATGTAATTTTTTAAAATAATTTATTTAAATAATTTAAAAAAGCCACGTGGTTTCTCTAATTTTGATACACAGCCAAGTTAAGCGCATGGCTAGGGGCTGCAGCCTGTAGCCGTATGTTTTATCTGTGCTGGATATCATAATATGGGGGGGCCCTACGCCAATTTTTGTATTTAATTATTTTTACACCAGACAGCTTGCGTGATTCCAAACAGACATGCTGTCACACAGGGTGGGGGCGCGGTGTGACTGCAACCAATCAGAGACGCCGGGGCTGCTGGTGGGCGGGGGAAGCAGTGAATATATATGAGGTTAATGAGCGGCCCTGGAAGTAGTGTTACATCAATGCGGGGGACTCTGTAAGTAGAACGCTCCTGCTTTATTTCCTATTTTCTTTATTTCTGGGTAGTTACACGGCGTTCCCTGAAGTCGGAGCACGGATACAAGGTATCTGGCACGGATCCCAAATTTTACAGTTTGGGTCACTCATCACTAATTGTGAGTGCTTTTTATGCTATAAGTTAAGAAATATTGCAGCTTAGATGCGTAATATACATGATTGTCATAGGTGGAATTGCCCTTTAGATTTGTAATACAGATTACTGTAAATTCTGCTGATATTTATGTGAGCAAAATTTTCTTTCCAGTTTATTTTCTGGCAATGTTAGTATAACATATGGACATATATATTTCTGCACCGAGAACCTCATTTCTATGCACATTTGTACCTATTAGTGTTTAGAATATGAAGCCCTGCTGCTTATCCAGCCAAGAAAAACGGAAACGTCCACCATTCATTCTGGATTATGAGGGACTGTTCCTCAGGCTTCAGCTAGTAATAACCATTGATCAAATGAGGGGTCATTTATTGTCAATGTGCAGGAACGGAGCCGTGCTACCGTATAGCATTTTTAATTTTAAAGGACAAAAAAAGAAAGCTGCAAAATATGTGAGTCCTCCCCAGCAATATCTTCTTTGTGTTTGCACATCTGACACTTTTTTTATTTATTTTTTTTTCAGATGAGGAAAATCCATAAACTGAAAGTTAGGGATTTGCTGTTTTTTTATTTTTTTGTTTTACTAAATTTCCTTATTGCAAGTATTCAATTCACCTACTTGAAATACTGGATTGGTCCCGATGCTGGTTTATGTGGTTAACACTGCTGAATAGTGATGAGCGAGCATGCTTGTAACTACTCGGTACTCGCACGAGTATCGCTGTACTCGGGCTGCTCGGCGGGGACCGAGTAATCTCGCGATACTCGTGCTGTACTCGTGGTCTTCATCCCTGCATGTTGGCGCTCTTTTGAGAGCCAGCCCTCATGCAGGGATTGGCTGGCAGACCACTGCAATGCCACAGCCCTGTTAGTTGTGGAATTGCAGTGATTGGCCGGCCTGCACAGCGTGACCGAGCCTTTATACCGGCCGGCGCGCTGTGCTCTGCTCACAGCTATCCAGACAGTCAGTGCAGGGAGAGTGTCGCTGATTCAGGGAAAGCTTTGCGGCCCTTTATAGCTTTTTCAGTTGCAGGGCTGCAAACAGTGTGACCAAAAGTCCTTCTCAGGACTATTCTAGTTGTATACAGGCAGGCAGGGTATAGCCAGGTCGGAGTACAGTAGCAGAGTCCTTCTCAGGACTATTGTTGCTATATACAGGCAGGGTATAGCCAGGCCTGAATACAGGCTAGTGACCAGAAGAGTCCTTGTCAGGACTATTGTACCAGTATACAGGCAGGCAGGCAGGCAGGGTATATATAGCCATTCCTAGTGGTGATCGTATACCAGCCTTCATCATATCTGGGGCTGGTGTACACAGTCTAAAACAGTCCAGATAGTGTCTGACTTGTCTGTAATTGTCGCTCCCCAAAAAAACCTGTTAGGTTCTTAGTGCGTCCGTGCTTGGTTTTTAAAACCGCACGTGTGTGCCTGTCGGTGGCAGCGTACAGGTGCACTTGTGTGCAATTTCCACAAACTTTGATATAACGCACAAGTAGTGAATACACGTCAGCACAGCATTGCAAAATGCGCAAGGGCATTGGCAAGGAACAAGGAAGTGGACGTGATGGTGGTGCAGGCAGAGGCCGAGGTCGTGGGCAAGCTCTAATTTCGCCACAACAAAGGGCCACATCTAGTCGCTCGCACGTCCTGTCCCAAATTCTTGGGGACCGCAGCAGTACACCGCTCTTGAACCAAGACCAGTGTCAACAGGTTGTTAGTTGGATAGCAGATAATGCTTCCAGTCAGATTGGCACCACCACAAACACTCTGTCTTCCACACGGTCAAGTGTCAGTAGCCGTGATACTGCACCGCACATTTCTGAACCTGATCCTCCTTCCTACCACCAGGCTGAGTACACTTCCTCCTCGGACATTAATGATCCCACACTTGGACACTCGGAAGAGCTGTTCACGTTTCCATTCACACATTCTGGCCTCTCGCCAGCTCATATTGAAGTGGGTCATGAGGAGATCGTCTGTACAGATGGCCAAATATTTGAGCAGCCACGTTCTCACGAAGTTGGCAACGTGTCTCAACAAGTGGTGGACGATGATGAGACACAATTGTCAGGAAGTCAGGAGGAGCAGGGTGCGGAAGAGGAAGACGACGTGGTGGATGATCCAGTAACTGACCCAACCTGGCAGGAGGATATGCAGAGCGAGGACAGCAGTGCACAGGGGGAGGGAGGCGTAGCATCACAACAGGCAGTAAGAAGCAGGGTGGTGGCCCCAGGCAGAAGTCAGGCAACCGTTCCCCGGAACAACACGACGACACAAGGTGCCTGTACAAATGTTAGGTCTTCCCAAGTCTGGCAGTTTTTTAAGTTGGCTCCAGATGATTCTAAAAAGGCCATTTGCAACACCTGCCGTGCCAGCATCAGCAGGGGTACCAAAACTAGCAGCCTGACCACCACCAGCATTATCAGGCACATGTCAGCCAAGCACCCGACTTTGTGGGAAGTACAACAGAGTCGAGGAGCAGTGCTTGCTGATGTCACTGCTACGTCTTCGCTGGTTGTGCATGCGAGCCAATCCCCTGTCCATGCTGCCTGCGAACAAGCCTCCTCCACTCCTGCACCTGCAGTTGCCTACGCAGAAAGAACACCATAATGAAGCACGTCCTTGTCCCAGCGCAGCGTTCAGTTATCCATTCAGCAAACCTTTGAACGCAGGCGCAAATACACTGCCAACACCCCACATGCCACAGTTCTAAATGCTAACATTTCGCGACTGCTTGCGCTGGAAATGTTGCCTTTTAGGCTGGTGGAGACAGAAGCATTCCGCGACCTGATGGCGGCAGCTGTCCCACGTTACTCGGTCCCCAGCCGCCACTATTTCTCCCGGTGTGCCGTCCCCGCGTTGCATAACCACGTGTCACAAAACATCACACGTGCCCTGAACAACGCTGTTTCACCCAAGGTCCACCTAACCACAGACACGTGGACAAGTGCTTGTGGGCAAGGCCGCTACATCTCGTTGACGGCACACTGGGTTAATATTGTGGAAGCTGGGACCCAGTCTGAGCGAGGGACGGAACACGTCCTTCCCACACCAAGGTTTGCAGGCCCTACCTCAGTCAGTGTTTCACCCACACTCTACAGCTCAGGAATGTCATGCTCTTCAGCCTCCTCCTCCTCCTGCGCATCCTCATCCACTGTACCCTCCACACCAGTCCCAAGCTGGAAGCACTGCAGCACTGCCTCGGCGAAGCGGCAACAGGCTGTGCTGAAGCTAATCTGCATCGGTGACAAACCCCACAATGCAGAAGAGGTGTGGACAGCTCTGAAACAGCAGGCAGATCACTGGCTCACACCTCTGAACCTAAAGCCAGGAAAGGTCGTCTGTGACAATGGCCGGAACCTGGTGGCGGCTTTGAGGCGAGGCCAGCTGACACATGTTCCATGCGTGGCCCATGTGCTCAACCTCGTGGTTCAGCGGTTTATAAAGTCATACCCAGAGCTGTCTGATCTGCTGGTAAAAGTTCGCCGCCTGTCTGCACATTTTCGAAAGTCACCTACTGCTTCAGCCGGCCTTGCCGGCTTTCAGCGCCGTTTGCATCTTCCGGCTCACAGACTGGTGTGTGATGTCCCCACGCGTTGGAATTCAACGCTGCACATGTTGGTCAGGATATGTGAGCAGAAGAGGGCAGTTGTTGAGTACCTGCATCACCTAAGCCGTCGGGAAATGGGTCAAACTCCACACATAACACCTGAGGAGTGGAGATGGATGTCAGACCTATGTACCATCCTCCAAAACTTTGAGGACTCCACCAAGATGGTGAGTGGTGATGACGCCATTATTAGCGTCACCATACCGCTACTCTGCCTTCTAAAACGGTCTCTGCTGAAAAACAAACATGATGCATTGCAGGCGGAGCGCGATGAGTTGCAGCAAGAAACAGTAGTGGGTGATAACACACAGCCCAGCCTCGTCTCATCACAACGTGCAGTGGAGGACTATGACGAGGAGGAGGATGAAGACATGGAGCAACTCTCCGGCCAAATTGAGGATATGACATGCACACCAGTCATATCCTCGGTTCAGCGTGGCTGGCCAGAGGACAGGGTAGATGAGGAGGAGGAGGAGGAGGAGGACAGCATGTTCAGTCATCTTGTTGATCAGGCTACTGAAGTCCTGGCTGTTAAGAGTCTGGCGCACATGGCTGACTTTATGGTAAGCTGCCTGTCTCGTGACCCTCGCGTTAAGAACATCTTGGCCGACAATCATTACTGGTTGGTAACACTGTTAGACCCACGCTACAAGGAGAACTTTTTGTCTCTTATTCCCGTGGAGGAGAGGTCAACCAAAATGCAGCAGTTCCGGAAGGCCATAGTCACGGAAGTAGGCAAAGCATTCCCCTCACAAAACGCTAGTGGCATAGGTCAGGAATCAGTGGACAACCGAGGCGTACAGCCGAGAGAGGCACAAGTCCAATCCGCCAGAGGTAGGGGAACAGTCTTTAAGATGTGGGACAGTTTTCTCAGCCCCTCACATACCACAGCCCCTGAGGTGCGGGGTAGTGCCACAAGAAATCCTAAGTTTGCCCAGATGCTGAAGGAGTACCTTGCAGATCAAACAACTGTACTCCGACATTCCTCTGTGCCTTACAATTATTGGGTATCCAAGCTGGACACGTGGCATGAATTGGCTCTCTACGCCTTGGAAGTCCTGGCCTGCCCTGCCGCTAGCGTTTTGTCAGAGCGTGTTTTTAGTGCCGCAGGTGGAATCATTACAGATAAACGCACCCGCCTGTCAACTGAAAATGCTGACAGGCTGACTCTGATCAAGATGAACAAGGGTTGGATTGGGCCAGACTTCACCACACCACCAGCAAATGAGAGCGGAATTTAAAGTTTGCCATGTACCTCCACTCACCCATGGGTACACACTTCTGGACTTTGGATAATCGCTGGACTGCTCCTCCTTCTCCTCATGCGCCACCATGATGACCGTTACAAATTGCAATACTTAGGCCTTTGTTTCAGGTATACCCCCAGTGGTAAATTTTTTCGCCCATTCTTTGCAGAATGGACATTACAATGACAGGAGACCCGCTCCTTTGCAATGGGAACAATGTTTTGAGGCCCTCATGCACGTCTCTACCCAGGGACAACGTGGAGCCTCCCAATTTTTGGCTGCCCTGCCTAAGGGCTATACTATAATACACCCACTTCCTGACAATGGACACTTAATGTTTTGAGGCCCTCATGCACGTCTCTACCCAGGGACAACGTGGAGCCTCTCAATTTTTGGCTGCCCTGCCAAAGGGCTATACTATAATACACCCACTTCCTTACAATGGGCACTTCAAGTTTACAGGCCCTCATGCACGTCTCTATCCAGGGACAATGTGGAGCCTCTCAATTTTTGGCTGCCCTGCCTAAGGGCTATACTATAATACACCCACTTCCTTACAATGGGCACTTCAAGTTTACAGGCCCTCATGCACGTCTCTATCCAGGGACAATGTGGAGCCTCTCAATATTTGGCTGCCCTGCCTAAGGGCTATACTATAATACACCCACTTCCTTACAATGGGCACTTCAAGTTTACAGGCCCTCATGCACGTCTCTATCCAGGGACAATGTGGAGCCTCTCAATTTTTGGCTGCCCTGCCAAAGGGCTATACTACAATAGACCCACTTCCTTACAATGGGCACTTCAAGTTTACAGGCCCTCATGCACGTCTCTATCCAGGGACAATGTGGAGCCTCTCAATTTTTGCCTGCCCTGCCAAAGGGCTATACTACAATAGACCCACTTCCTTACAATGGGCACTTCAAGTTTACAGGCCCTCATGCACGTCTCTATCCAGGGACAATGTGGAGCCTCTCAATTTTTGGCTGCCCTGCCAAAGGGCTATACTATAATACACCCACTTCCTTACAATGGGCACTTCAGGTTTACAGGCCCTCATGCACGTCTCTATGCAGGGGCATTGGTGGACCTCACAATTTTGGACTGCCCTGGCAAAGGAAAATACTACAAAGACTCACTTCCTCAAAATGGGCACATTAGACTCAAGAGGCCTTCATGTACGTCTCTTCTCAGGGACATCGGAGTGCCACACAATGTTTTCACGTAAAATCTTTCATGTATTAATCTAAAAAAGTAACATACACCAGCTCTATCTCACTATTGGGTATGTGCCCTTAACATTTCTGCCATGAAAAATCATTTTGGGGTCATTTTGGAAGGTTTTCTGGTGAGTCCGTAAAAATGGCGTGAAACGCGGACAAAATTGTTCACAGCTGTGACTTTTCAGTGATAAATGCTTCAAGGGGTCTTCCCCATGCTGTTGCCATGTCATTTGAGCACTCTTCTGAGACTTTTGTGACATTTTTAGGGTTTCTCCATGCTGCCGGGGGGTCATTTCACAAAAATACTCGGGTCTCCCATAGGATAACATTGGGCTCGTTGCTCGGCCCGAGTACACGAGTATCTTGGGATGCTCGGCCTGAGCTTCGAGCACCCGAGCTTTTTAGTACTCGCTCATCACTACTGCTGAATGCTACAACAACAGCTTATGCTTGTAAGGTGGGGATTTTAAAAGGTCCCCTTAATTTTGTTTGTTCAAAAGTTGTATATATTTTTTAATTTAAATCAATAATTTATGTCAAAATAAGGAACTTTAGGAATATCTTATTAGATAAATCCATTTCTTTCTCCTTCTGAACTGATCATTCTTTCTCAAAATTGTAAATTCACTGTTGAAATTGTCTCTCCACGGAGGAAGGAGACAAACTCTACCGCCACTTATTGGAAGTAGCAATCCTAAAAGTCAAAAGTGTCTTTTTAACAAGCCTTTTCATATGACTTAGGATTTATGCCAAATCAGAACCCCAATTTGAATTTGCAGACATGGTGTTTCGGGGTGATTGCCCCTCGTCAGTGCAAAGTCTGGGTATCTGATCTGGCTTAAGAGACGCTATTGTGGTGACCACAGGGAAGACTATTCTCCTTGCGGAGGTAAGGTATGCACACCAGTGACTATGTAAGGGGAATACATGAAATAGCAGAAACTGCTGTGTGAATACTGACTTGAAAAATCCAATAGCTATATGCAAGAGTGAATATGTGAAAAATGGAATCTGCATTACTGCCATGAATATATGAATCAAGAGAAATTTAGCTACTGAATTGATCAATGCAATAGAGCCCCAACACTATGCCAAAGTATTTCTCTACGTTGGGGTCCCTAGCTTGTGTGTGTCCTCTCATGCAGTTAAAAAACTTACCGTGTATGGGAAGCTGAGACCCAGGCTATTTATGCGTATGATATGGATTGGCAATAGGTGTGGTTGGGGAGGGTTCACAAACGAAAAACAACTAACAAATAAGGAATAACGTTTGGAACACCATTCTAAGTCCGAACTGGGTGCAAAAAACCTAAAAAACATCACTATGGGGAGATAAGGTATGCACACCAGTGACTATGTAAGGGGAATACATGGAATAGCAGAAACTGCTGTGTGAATACTGACTTGAAAAATCCAATAGCTATATGCAAGAGTGAATATGTGAAAAATGGAATCTGCATTACAAATGGAATCTGCCATGAACATATGAATCAAGAGAAATTTAGCTACTGAATTGATCAATGCAATAGAGCCCCAACACTACGCCAAAGTATTTCTCTACGTTGGGGTCCCTAGCTTGTGTGTGCCCTCTCATGCAGTTATTGCATTGATCAATTCAGTAGCTAAATTTCTCTTTATTCATATGTTCATAGCAGTAATGCAGGTTCCATTTTTCACATTTTCATTCTTACATATAGCTATTGGATTTTTCAAGTCAGTATTCACACAGCAGTTTCTGCTATTTCATGTATTCTCCTTACATAGTCACTGGTGTGCATACCTTATCTCCCCATAGTGATGTTTTTTTAGGTTTTTGCACCCAGTTCGGACTTAGAATGGTGTTCCAAACGTTATTCCTATTTGTTATTCTCCTTGCGGAGACCTGACAACCCAGTTTGGCTGTCAGTGAGGGGACTTATAGCTGCAATTCTCCTCTGGGAAATATTCATATTGTCTCTCCAGGGAGGAAGGAGACAAACTCTAGTGCCACCTATTGGAAGTAGCAATCCTAAAAGTCAAAAGTGGCTTTTTAACAAGCCTTTTCATATTAAATTCACTGTTAAAATCAGGAAGGGAATATAGAGATCTGCAAGGAGAGTAAGAGCTAGCAGGAGCAAGGTGCCTGTAGAGATGTGCAAGGAGAGTTAGAGATAGCAGGAGGAAGGTGCCTGTAGAGATGTGCAAGGAGAGTTAGAGATAGCAGGAGGAAGGTGCCTGTAGAGATGTGCAAGGAGAGTTAGAGATAGCAGGAGGAAGGGGCCTTTAGAGATCTACAAGGAGAGTTAAAGATAGCAGGAGGAAGGTGCCTTTAGAGATCTACAAGGAGATTTAGAGATAGCAGGAGGAAGGTGCCTGTAGGGATCTGCAAGGAGAGTTAGAGATATCAGGAGGAAGGTGCCTGTAGGGATCTGCAAGGAGAAGGGAGAAAATATCTCAAAAGGAAGACCAAACAAGCTATACACAAGAAGTAAAATGCATGGAGAGGCTTTCAGTGCAGAATGGAAGCTGGGCTGATACCTGAATACAAGTGAGGACACTGGATACACTCAGACCTATCATCCAACCTTATATTACTGGGAGAGAAACTTCCAAGAAAGAAAAATCTTAAAATCAGATCAGCCTGCAAACTGCTTATCATCAAGTCTATAAATGAAGATTTCAGTGCAATATTATTAATCACTAACACGAAATATTTTTTTCCCCCCTTCATGTTAAAGTTGTCATCTGTAACTCAATGTTACATGCGCCGCTGGTGATGAGGCAGTGAGCGGGAATGGACCAACTGGAACACAAGGGAAAGGCAGGCTTATCGTGACAAGGGAAGGGCTTGCATAAACTTTTACCGGGTAGACACCAGGTACCACTTGCAGGGCAGTGTCCGCAACTGTGGCACGTGCAGTCTGACTGCAGCTGTGAGTGAGTTTGAGTACCTGCTGGAGAGAAGCAGAGTAGTGCAGGGAAGTCTGCTCTATGAGGCTGTGAGCGGGAGTGGACCCACTGGACCACAGGTGAAACCCGGGCTTACCATGACAAGAAAGGGGCTTGACTAAGCCCCTACTGGGTAGATGCAAGGTACCACTTCCAGGGTAATATCTGCGACTATGGCAGCTGACCCTCAGGTGCAGTCTGACTGCGGCTGTGAGTGAGTCGGCGAACCTGCTGGAGAGAAGCATAGCAGTGCAGGGAAGTCTTCTCTATGAGGCGGTGAGAGGGAGTGGACCCACTGGACCACAAGTGAACCCCGGGCTTACCGTGACAAGAGAGGGGCTTGACTAAGCCTCTATTGAGTAGACGCCAGGATCCACTTCCAGGGCAGTGTCCACGACTGTGGCAGCTGACCCTCAGGTGCAGTCTGACCACGGCAGTGAGTGAGTCGGGGAGAGGCAGAGCAGTGCAGGGACACCAGCTCCACATTCAAAACAATGTCCATTTGGTGTATTTTGGAAGACAAAATACGCACAGACTAAGATTTTCTTGGCTTATGCATCAACTCTAAATAAAAACTGGAGACAAAACGTAAGACACGTAGCATCAACGTGTGCGCAGTTAGATCGATGAAACATTCTCTACACCCAGAAAGTTTTTCTCCTCTAATGAGCTGTGCAAACTTAAATTATGTTTATAGCATGAAACCCTCCAGTGTAATATCACTTTAAAAATAGTGCAGCCATTATCAGTAATAGCCTTTTCCATAACAGAGAAACTTTAAAGACTGTTAAAGCAATTCTAGCCCACGAGAAATTTAAATAAGTGCCTTTTTGTACTCAATGAAAGCACTTTGGGTACAGAAAATAATCTATGATTCTTGGGCTTATTTGATCGTGAATCAACTTGAAACATAAGTATAGATGCACATAATATTAACTAAATATTTAGTGAATTACAAAAAAATAATTAAATGCATTTATAACTGGAAACTGGATCGTCCCCGGAGAGAAAACGAAAAAAAAAAATTGAGTAGTCTTAGTTGTCAATTGCTCATTTTTATTTTTTTTTCCAATTTGTGTCTTTCCTTCAGAGATTGTCTCGCAAAGATTTAAGATGGATATCAACGTGGCTTCACTGTGAATTAATGTCTGAATATTTTCTATAAAGATGGTCTTAAATTAAAAAGTTCCCAAGGGAGACTCTACTTTTAATTAAGTTAGGGATTGAAATTTTCTATTAATACTTCCTTCTTATTTGTGGTTTAATACACCTTCACATTTGTAAAATTGATATATCATCATATAAAGCCCATGTTGATATTAATCCTATGCTTTTTTTCAAGTGAAATATAACCTTTATGTATTTTCAAGCAATCTCGGCAAACGTGAACATATGTAAAACCAAATATCTGAAGTATGTTGTAAAAAGTAAATTTATGCTAAATCTGCTGCTTTTTAGAGGCTCTTACTTGAATTTATTGTCACACCTTACATAGAATCGAGAGCATTTTCTGGCATTGCCTTTTCAGAATAAGCCCGTACTGCTGATGTGCTGTGGCACTCATTAGGCTGAAGCAGGCTCGAAAGCCACATGTGCAGCGTCGGACAGGCGTGGCGGGACCTCAGGTCCTTGGAGGCCCCCATGCTGGGAGGGGAGCTTATACTCATCATCCTTGCTTCTTCGGTGTCCTCTTGCGGCTTCATATCATCTGCAGTTTAATTGTCCCTGGCTTATTATACTCACCTTCCTTGGTTCTTCGGCATCCTTTTGCTTCATATCCAGTGTAATGGCCACTGGCCTATCTGAGGTCGTACACTGACTTGTGGTCTTTTATAGGCCGCCAGCTTTTTAACATCTCCGAGGTCAGCACACAACTTTACAGTCAGTTTAATAACCATGGAGCATATGATACCGCAAGACAACGCCGGGGGACAACCAGAAGGTGAGTAGAATCTCCCCCTTTGTAAGTGGGCAGGGTAGTGGACATAGGGGCCCAGAATGGGGAAGCATAGGGGCAAAGGATGGAGGACATAAGGACAAAGGATTTGGCAAAATAGGGGCCCAGGATGGAGGAACATAGGTGCCAGGGATGGAGGAACTTATGGTCCCTGGATGCAGGAACATAGGGGCCCAGGATGGGGGAACAGAGGGGTCTAGGATGGGAGCTGAGGGTGGAGAACTTTAAATAAAGGAGACCAGGATAGGGGACATTATTAAATAAAGGGGGCCAGGATGGGGACATTATTAAATAAAGGGGCCAAGATGTAGGACATTATTAAATAAAGGGGGCCAAGATGTGGGACAGTATTAAGGGGTGCCAGGATGGGGGACATTATTAAATAAAGGGGCCAAGATGTTGGACATTATTAAATAAAGGGGGACAAGATGTGGGACATTATTAAATAAAGGGGGCCAGGTTGGGAGACATTATTAAATAAAGTGAGCCAGAATATGAGCCATTATTAAATATAGGGGGCTAGGATTGGGTTATGGTGACAAGTGGGGACATAATTACTGTAGAAGCCAATTAGGAGACATTATTACAGCTGTAATATTTTTTACTTTTGAAGATACTGTATTCAATGGGGGCAACAAAAGGGAGGTCCTATTACTTTGCAAGGCGGCCCTATATCTCTTTTTGTCATTGTAGCACCCCATGGGGCCTTAGGGCACTCGTCGCCGGGCCAGTGGTTTCTTGGGATTGTTGTGACTGGCCTGACCCGGTTCCATGACCCCGTCGGTTATATGAAAAGACAAACACGTATGAGGGGGGATAGAAGGAGGGCAAAGGGTCCTTGAGAAGCATGTCGTCAGTTGCAATGGCGACTGGGTTTCGGCTTCCTCTGCCGCTGACCCTTCCTGCGACTTTTCCTCTTCCAGGAGCGGTATTGGATGGGAATGGGGGATGCTTTGCAGCACCACCCGTGGTGCGTGGCCAGGAATTAGCCGCCACTGCAGAGTCTCAATCCAGGGCAGGTGTTGGGTGCAGCCAGGATGGTATTGCTCCTCACAGGCGGTGCGGGACCCCGGGAGGGTGGTGAGAACGGTGCGGCAGTCCACGGGAGCGCCGAAGCGCAGGGCGGCGGCATTTACTCATAGAGTCACTGGGTGCGGGTTCCAGATGCTTTTATTCTCTGGTTAAGATGGTATCACGCCCCAGGTGCTGGTCCTCGCCATCAGAGACGCCAGTCGATCACGGACAGGTCTGAGGTCCGGTCCGGTCTGGTAATCGGTGGGCTTTCTACTCCGTGCACAACTCTGTACTTGGTGGGTCCCCGTGGCCTGAAGCGTCTTGGGATCCCCTCCTGCTCTCTCTCTCTCTTCCTCACTCTCTGTCTTGCCCTGTATGGCAGGCAGCTTGAACCTCTATTGGGTTGGACCTGTGTCCCCATTCCCCGGGTTCCCTCTTTGCTGCTGTGCCCCGTACACTAACGTCGGTGAGGTCCTTGATGGTCCCCTCACCGGGCAGATTTATTAGGTGAGCCTGAAGTTCTTCCTGAACTAGGGGTCTGCACCCTGCCTGTGCTCAGTCCAGTGAATACTCATGCCGTACTCAGCCTGGCCACCGTCTGCATTGAGCTCACGATTCCTGGTACCAGGTTCCATTCCTCCAGGTGTTACTAGCCCCGGTCTGGCTGGCTGCCCTCTGCAGGAGACACCTGCAGAGGTCGGTGCGGTGTTACATCCCAGACGATTCTGTTCTGCCTCCTTGAGGGGTGCCTGGCAGCAACACCCCAGGGAGCTGCTCCACAGCGTGTCTGCTCTGTCTCTGTCTGACTGGAACTGACCTCGGCTTCCTGTCTGCTTTGTAACTTACTCCTACTCCTGCCCCCCACCTTTGCAAGGATCCAGTTCGTTGTTATGGTGACCTGGAGTTCCTCCTAGTGCCTGTGTCTGCTAGGAACTGGCTGAGTCCCTTCCTGACTGTGTTTAGATGAGCTATGTAGAAGAAATTATTAACTCTTTCCTAGTGACTGCTTCTCCCTGACCCTGATTCTCCAAGTCCAGTGGATCTGGAGAGCCCCTAGAGGCTGACTGGCATTCTGTTACCCACAATGGACCCAGCACATTAAGGGGGTGCCCAAAATGACCCAAACCTGAACCCGGTCCCTATTGGGGATTGCAACCCTGCTGTATGGTGATGTGAGGTGTGTGTAAACTTACAGGGTTAACCTCTTCCTGCCCGGGAAGGATATAATGAAATACCCTGTAGCGACCAGTATCAGGGGCACTACATCATCATATGATGTAGCATAGAAATTGGGGAACAGTGGGTTAATGTGCTCTGGAAGTGATCAGCTATAGTTGTATGTATTATTTTCGGCCAAGTCCTCTCCAGAAGAAATGATAGCAATCTGTCTACTAGAGATGTCCCTGGTAAGTCATTGTATTACATGTATACGCACACTATTAGTGATAGGAATTTGAGTGATCTCTAGCTTCCGCTTATAATATGAAGATTCCATGGATTTCTTCTTAAATTAAAACATTTCTTTATTCCAATACTTTAAAAACAGAAAAGATTTACAGCATTGGCCAATGCATTTCAAGCATAATCTGTGCTTACTCATATAGCTATGAGTAAGAGCAGTTTTTGCTTGAAACGCATTAATTTAAGAAGAATTCCATGGCATTTTCATATTATAAGCAGTTGACCGTGGAGACAAGAACTGGGTCAGGTAGAGGCTAAGGCTCAATGTACCGCCCCATGGGCTCGGCCGGCTACCGAGCCGCTCGGATCCGTGCTCGTTCGGTGGGTGGCTCGAGCTCCTCACGGACCCGGGGGTCACGTCGCTCTGCAAGGGGGTTGGCGCTACACGCAGGGACTTCGGTGGGGAGTTCCACGGCCAGGACCGCGTTTGTTTGTAAGGGGTGTAAGTTCGTGATGCCACCCACGGGTTGTGGTGAATGGATGGACACCACCGCTGCCATTGACTAGGCCTCCTGTGGACGGTGTTGCGCAGCTTGGTGTTGACCCCTCCATGGGTAGGGGAGTGATGGTCCCGGGGGCCCGAGGGAGGTGCTGGGTGCTGGTGCGGTGCGGCGCGGTGCGCGGCTCGAGGGCACTGGTGTACTCACTATGACACAACACACTGGAGTCTCTGGTAAACCAAACGGGATGATGAACGGGGCCCGCAGCCGGCTGCAGCTTCTCCCTTAACAGGTTGGTGGTTTCCGCCTTTCTCCTGCACCTCCTTAATGTGAATGGTATGACTCCTATGTCTAAGCAATGGTAGTCCGCTCCCCGGCTTGCTGGGTGTCAGGAGAGCCCTGTTTGCTCGCAGACGCTGGCCCCTTGGGTCTCTATGCCTTGGCGGTGGCTTTACCCTAATGGTTGGGCTGTTGTCTTCAGTCGGGTCTTGTGTTAAAGGTCCTAAAGTCCAGTCCTCAATCAGTTGATTTGACTCGGCCCGGTAGTTTCTGGGCTTCGTACTGGGTCTGAGTACCCCTCCTGGTGCTCCGGTTTCCAATCAGCTCCCCGGTTAGGTACCGGCGGGCCACCGCCCGACCCCGGTCCCTACGGTTCCACTGGCTGTAATCCCAGTTCCTGCAGGCAGCCACCACCGTCTGCCTCCTTGCCAGAGGTGACTGGGCTCCAACCCAGACACCTGGTAGACTATGGCAGGCCTGGTCACAGGTCTGCCCTTGGACTTGACTTCTCTCCTACACTGTCAAGGCTAATCATCTATTCTGAACTACTGCTTTTTCCCGCCTCCAGGCCTGTGAACTCCTTGGTGGGCGGTGCCAACTGCCTGGCTCCGCCCCCCTGATGTGGACATCAAAACTGGAGGGTGGTGACAAGGTTTTTAAGTTTGGCTGCTGTCACCTTTTTAGGGAGGGGGGTCTGTGTGCATGGGACTACCTGGGACGACCTGACTAGTCCAGGGCATCACATCAGCACCTGGAAGGCTAATACCCAGAGTGCGGGCTAGGCTAGGATTGGCCATGGCTGTTGAAAAGGTTGAAGAACATGTAAACTGTTGCATGTTGCTTTCTATAGAGACTCTGTGTGATGTGTTGCCCTGCCAGACCTACAACGGTGACCGGCACTGGGGAGGTGGACTTTTACCTGAAGACCGAAGTAAGTGGCGCACCCCCTGTCTGGGTTGGATCACAAGTGGAGGTTGAGTCTGGTGAAGTAGAGCGGAGCCTTGTCGGCCTGGTGTTTGCTCCCCTTTACATTAGCACCAGATGTAACAAACAACTCCATGGCGTTTTTACCTTTCTTTTGGTCAACATGTTAGGCTATGGGTTGAACTCAGTGAACTTAAAAGTCTTCCTTTAACCTTAAAAACTGTGAAACTGTGATGAAATGGTCTGCAGATGTGAGTTGCCCCCCCAAAATAGAAGATGTGGTTGTGCATATACTGGGTGAAGAGATACATTTGTTAAGCTGTAGATAGACGATATTACGATTAAAGGGGGCTTTACACGCTGCGACATTGCTAGCGATGTCGCTAGCGTTCGCCCCCGCTCCCGTCGTGGTGCACAACATCGCTAGTATCCGTCACACGTACTTACCTTCCTAGCGACGTTGCTGTGGCCGGCGAACCACCTTCTTTCTAAGGGGGCAGTTCGTGCGGCATCACAGCGGCGTCACACGCCAGCCGTCCAATAGAAGCGGAGGGGCGGAGAGCAGCCGAAAGAAAGTGACGCCCACCTCATTGCTGGAGGACGCAGGTACGGTGTTGTTTGTCGTTCCTGGGGTGTCACACATAGCGATGTGTGCTGCCTCAGGAACGACGAACAACCTGCGTCCTGCATCAGCAACGATATTTGGGATTAGAACGACGTGTCAACGATCAACGATTTAAGTATTTTTGATCATTAGCAGTCGTTCGTACGTTTCACACGCAACGACGTCGCTAACGAGGCCGGATGTGCGTCACGAATTCCGTGACCCCCCGACATCTCGTTAGCGATGTCGTTGCGTGTAAAGCCCCCTTAATAGGAGGTGCTTGAAGCTGGAGGCACTAGTGTGCTGAGTGTGCTTGATGTGAGAATACTAAATTGGGGTAAAGTATGCACTTCTGGATGGTAATATCCTGCCTATAAGGGACAGGGACAGAAGATCACAATGTGCTTTTTGTGGAGAAGCTTTGGCTGTCTCTGCTATAGGGGGAGAGGGCGCTGAATGTGGCTCGTGACCATTTCTCAAAGCTGAACGTGGCTGTCACAGTAAAAAAGGCTGGAGACCACTGGGCTAGAGCTACACGACAATGTGTTGTGTGATATGAATAATATGACACACTGAGGTCGCAGTGTAATTTGTGTTAAAGTGCATTCAGGTTGCAAGTATTGCAAAACCCTTTGAGTTTTGATTGCCAGTCTCAGGTATAACTTTGACTACACATTCTTCAATGGAAGTCACTGCTTTTTTTATTACAGTCAAAGTGCATGTATAAAATAGAAGTGCAATGGCAAGTTGCATAGATGTTTTTGATTGTGTAAGTTGTCTGATAATGTCTTGAGACAAGAATCACCATCTAGTCCTTACCTAATCATATTCTATGTGGACCATAATAAATAAAACCGTCAATAAACTGCATTTTTTAATATACTTCATTACCTTATTTTGATTCCTTCTCCTCCACCGTGCTGCAACACGGTTTCACACAGCCAAGTTCATACTTCTTTAGAAGCAGCTTCTAACTGCTGCTCAGCCAAAATCTGTACTCTTTTCACAAACAGCCAGTCTAAAAGGTTTTCTCTGGCTGAATCTCTGTATGCTGCTCTTTGTACTAAAGAGTTATCATACTCTCTTTGTAAATATAGTATGGATATTGACTGAGCAGAAGTTGAAAGCAGCTTCTACAGAAGAATGAATTGGTCTTATGGATAAGCATCGTAGCACGGTCAGGGGCTGGTTGGCACACTTCAGCCTGTGGGGAAATCACAAGGCAGTGGCCCTAGGGGTGAAATGGCCCATGTTTAGCCTGCTTACGTCTGGTTGCTGCATTAAAACAGCAGAGGTAACAGCCTTTAAGAATAGGCTGGTACATAGATATGGGAACAGAACGGAACTTGCTGCATAGATATGGGAGCAGAATCAATCTTACTGCCTACATAGATACTGCAACAGAAGCAACATGGCTACATAGATATAGAAACTAAACTAACTACACAGACACAAGAATGAAACCACGATTATTAAATTGATAAGGGAATAGTTTACTACATAGATACGGGAACAGAAACAAACATAATACACAGATACGGGAACAGAACCGAGCATGCTATATCAATACAGGAACAGAATAGCAATTGCTAATGTCGCGGACGGAGGGGACGCACTCACCACGCTCGGGTCCGGGGCTTCTGCTGCTGCTGCTGCTCGGTGGCTCGAGCGGTGGACCGGACCCGGGGACTCGCGCAGCGCTCCTCGCCCGTGAGTGAAAAGGGGGTGGTATGTTTAGGGAGATTGTTCGTGACGCCACCCACGGGACGTGGTGATGTTGGCACCACCGCTGCTGGTAACGGGGATCCCGGGAGAGATGGTAGGATGCAGCTAGGATGTTGCCCCCTCCGTGGGTAGGGGGGTTGGTGATCCCGGGGCCCGGTGGTGTAACGGGGAGGCCGGATGGCTGGGTTGCAGGGACTGCGCGGCGCGGTGCCGGACGGCACTGGTATACTGATTCAGACAATCACTGACAGAGTCGTAGGTAAACCAAAACGGCCGGATGGACGGGTCCCGCAGCCGGCTGCAGTGTTGTTGTTGTGCTCTCCCCAGACGGCTGATGGTGGCTGTCTTTTCCTGCTCCTTTGAGAATGTTCTTGACTCCTGTGGTTGCCCACCGGTAGTCCGCTCCCCCACGTATAGATGCCGTAGGAGCCCGTTTTGCCCGCAGGCCCTGGCCCTTGGATCTCTAGCCTATGGCGGTGGCTGTATATCCTCTCTGGGTGGACGGTTACCTTCAATCGGGACTTGGTTGTTGGGAAACCCCTGGGGTTCCTGTCACACTCGGATTTGACTATTGACGGCGGCTCCAAGCCTGGTCGGGGTCCGATGGCCCTGCCTGTGTGCTTAGCTTCACTCCGTTCCACGGTCCGGTACTGGCGGGCCGACGCCCGACCCCGGTCCTTACGGCTCTGCGGAGTTCCACCAACTCCTGCAGATGGCCACCACCGTCTGCCAACCTTGCTGTCAGTGCCTGGGCTCCAACCCAGACACTCGAAGTGTTCACTCCTCTCACTTTCACCTCCAAAACTAAACTGACACTTTTCCCACCTCCAGGCCTGTGAACTCCTCGGTAGGTGGGGCCAACCACCTGGCTCTGCCCCACCTGGTGTGGACATCAGACCCTGGAGGGAGGCAACAAGGGTTTTTGGTTGGCTGGTATAACTGCCTAGGGTGGGGGTGTGGGTGTTGGTATGTATGTGACTACCTGGCTAGTCCAGGGCGTCACACTAAGTCTACTACAAAGTAACAGCAATAGAACCAAGCCTCCTACATAGATACAGAAACAGAACCAAATTTATGGCATACATATGGTACCAGAATCCAAATTAGTACATAGATATGGTAACAGAACCAAACCTACTGCTTAGATATGGTACCATAACTGAGCTTACTATATGCAGTTGATATGGGAACATAACCAAGCTTACTACATAGATACGGGAGTAAAACCAAGCTTACTACATATATACAGTACCATAACCCTGCTCACTACACATACAA
The DNA here is from genome assembly GCF_048569485.1 of Anomaloglossus baeobatrachus. Lineage (NCBI taxonomy): Eukaryota > Metazoa > Chordata > Amphibia > Anura > Aromobatidae > Anomaloglossus > Anomaloglossus baeobatrachus. The sequence continues at coordinate 202,478,227 of NC_134360.1, read as the reverse complement.
AAGTTACTTAGTGAGGCCTTTTTGAACACCAATTGCAAAGCTTCTCCTATACTTTCAATGTTAAACATACACAGCACATGGATGACACACCAATGCCATCCATGTGCTGTACGTGTTTGCATGGACCCATAGATTTGTGGTGGCCCTTATCATCCATTCTGCCGGAAACAAATGGACATGTTTCTGTCTGGTTCACATAGACACATGGTCCATGTGAAAACAGGGACATGTGAGCAGCTCCATAGGTTATCAGTATGTGTGATATTCATGAATAAAACGGATGCCTCATGTTCCAAAAAATATGAACACGTGAAGGAGGCATTATAGTGACATAGTTATGTCATGGTGCAAGAAGGGTTTAATTTCACTTGTCTTTTCCTAAAAATGGAAAGACAAATGGAATTTCCTAACACAATCTTTTACACATACACCACAATACACTATTAAGCCTGCTTTACACGTTGCAATTTCGCATATGATATCGTATGCGATTTGCAACGCCCCCATCGTATGTGCAGCACGTTCAATTTGTTGAACGTGCCGCACAAACGATTAACCCCCGTCACACGTACTTACCTTCCATACGACCTCGATGTGGGCGGCGAACGTCCACTTCCTGGAGTGGGAGGGATGTTTGGCGTCACATCGACGTCACGCGGCAGCCGGCCAATAGAAGCGGAGGGGCGGAGCTGAGCGGGACGTAAACATCCCGCCCACCTCCTTCCTTCCGCATTGTGGGCCGGGAGCCGCAGGAGGCAGGTGAGATCTGTTCATCATTCCCGGGGTGTCACACACTGCGATGTGTGCTACCCCGGGTACGATGAACAATCTGACGTTCAATTCGTCAGGAATGAACGACGTGTATGCGATGAACGGTGTTTCGTTCAATCGCAATTGCACGTCGCTGTCACATGCTACAACATACCTTACGATGCCGGATGTGCGTCACTTACGACGTGACCCCGCCGACACATCGTAAGATATCTTGTAGCGTGTAAAGCGGGCTTTACATACATACACGCATCTTACAAACATTCATACAGCTCCAAAAAAATGGGCATGTAAACATACAGTATACAGACATGTACACAGACATATTGACATACAGGCAGATACATATTTGAAGACATACACATATACGTATATACACAAACATATAAATATACATAAATACAAATAGATGTACACAATTACAATCATATATACACAGAAATACAGGCATAGGGTGTTTTTACTTATGAGGACAACACTTCTAGTTTGTCTCCTGCCCGGCACACGTAGTGATTGAAGATCCTCTTCGGCGGGAAAGAGGGAGCGCACGCTGTGTGACGTCTGTATAAGAGACATGGTTGCTGTCCGGTGATGTGGACAGCACTGTGCCTAAAAATGTGTCAGTGTGCCGGCATTACAGTACAACAAACATGACCGGCTATGCCAATATAACAGGTATAGCCGGTATACTGACGCAGCGGGCGGCCCGTTACAGTTGCTAGGGGAGCAGACCGGTTGGCACATGCCGCTCTGTCCCCTGACCCAGCCCGCCCGTGAACATGGTGTTTGGAAAAGAAGGAAATAAAAATAAAAAAGCAATAAAGTATTGCAAAAAAAATGGATAACCCCTCTGAGGGCCACCAAGGGAAACTACTGATTATCTGGGCCATAATCCTAGGCAAATAGCTGATTTTACAGCTGCCCATTTCTCTAATCACATATATAATTACATACATTTCTCTCATTTCTTATACATTCTTCTAATTCCAGGACATAGAAAAAGGAATAGAAATTCCAGAACATAGAAAAAACGGGATGCGTTTCGGAGTGACAACACCTTACTCTGAACCAGAGTAAGGAGTTGTCACTCCGAAACGCGTTCCGTTTTTTCTACCCTGCCATGTAAATTGGATTTTATTATCATGGAAGAACCTTTTAATCTTTGACGAATAAAGAAAAACATTTTAATTCGTTTGGAACTTGGGTGCTGGATCTATTCTTTTTTCTATGTTCAGTGATTGCCTGCTGACCGGTCTGGCTGTTTCCTCATCCCTGCACCTTTCCTTTTGGTAGTTCTCCAGGTAGGTGAGCTGGTAATTTTTCTTATTATTATTCTTCTAATTCCAGTATATAGCCATCAAAATAAGCACCAAACATAAAACAGTTCCCTGTCTGCCCCGTGTGCCAGAGAGAACGAGCGCTGTACAGAGCCCTAATAGGACGTATGAAGAATTCTATTAGCGCATAGGGCAACTCCGCATGGTTTCATACAGATTTTTTTCTGTTAGATTCACGTCTGACCGTCTATGGACACAAGAAGGGTCAGGCACCCAATATTTTTTTCTTTGGAGATAGGGGATGCCAGGGATGTCTCACCATTGAAAACACATGAACACTTTGCAAAGTCAAGTGTGCATGTGTATGTACATTAGAAGTTGGGAGAGATTGCCTTCGGATGACAACTGTGATATATGTACGTCTAAATTGAACTTGACCATGTGACCCAACAATGCCGGCAATGTGGCAAATTTCAAATGTGTCCTATTGACTAAAGCCTCAGTGTTACCTGTCCAGGTTCCCGTGCTGAGCTTTGCTCCCTTGTCATATGGCTGCCTCTTTTTAAAGTAGTCAACATTGGGTTTCTCTAATAACCCGGTGAGCTCCTATGACATCATCATTCTATGCCTTTTAAGGCCAGCTCAGGCATAGACCAGGTGCTTAGCCATTAAGTAGCATTGGCCACAGTTGCCACCCTTGGCTCACCTCTAGCTAGGTGTATAATCATTTCCTATGTGTCTCCTGACTTTATACAACCTGTGTTATTTCCAAGCTCAGTTTCCCTTATACTAGGTGTTTACAACAGCTACCTCGCAGCTCTCAAGTTACCAACTTCTCTCAACTGTTCTTTGTGCTGCTCCTAGAATCAAGGTAATGCATCTCTTCAAGCAAGTCTACAGTTTGCCTATACTACCCTACTATCACTGTTATTAACCATTTGCCTGCTGGAAAATACCAAACTACATTGACTTATCTGTTACATATGTGATTAACTATTGCTCTACTGGAAGACACCAGACTACATTCCTGTGATTGACTATTTGTATGCTTAAAGCTACCATTATCTTATACAATTACTGTCCCCATATGTATCCGTACGCCTGGTTCTGCTTCATCCATGCTACCTGTTTTGCTTATTTGTCTGTTGTCCTACATACCCTGCGGTCCTGGTCCTCCTTGATGCCCTGGTCATTCATCAAAACTCACTCTGCTGCACCATCGCCTCTGGTCTGTGATAATCACCCAGACTTGTGGATTAAAGAAGTCACCTCCCCATAAGAACCCTTAACATGCAGTAATTAATTTGTTTTGGAGACTTTGGCTAAAAAAATAGATTAGATTAGCAGAGAGGAATAAAACATGTGGCATGTGAGGCGCATGTGGGGTTCGTTTTGTATGTGCACTAGATTAGAGTGATAACTATTATTGATGCTAAAATAACATTAGAGAAACCAAGATCACATAGATCAGCTGATATTGGGTTTATACTTGTACTTGAAGGTGTAATAAATTCCCAGAGAAAGTGACCCGATGTCCACATTTGCTGCAGATTTTTCCTCCCCATGAGCAAGTATCTTACATTCTGCAGCACAGTCTGATGTGTTAAGGCTCCGTTACACGCTACGATTTTTCTGACAATCTCAGTAGCGATGTGACACGCCCAGATCGTAGTTACGATTTGCCAAGATTGCACATAGGTCGTTTATTAGTGGTCACACGTACACATCTCACCAACGACGCAACAGCGATCAGCAATATATTGTTTGACCAAGGCGGTCGTGTGGATGTTGTTCGTCGTTGGCAGGGTGTCAAACGTAGCAATATGTCTGCTGCGTTCCAAACGACGACAAATATTTTGAAACTGAACGACGTGTTAGCGATCAGCGATTTTCAACCTATTTGCGATCGTTCGGAGTCGCACGTAGGTGTCATACGCAACAACGTCGCTAACGATACCGGATGTGCGTCACGGAATCTGTGACTCTGACGATATATCATTAGATAAATCGTAGCGTGTAACACCGCCTTTACATTGGGAAATTGTTGCGGAGGTGCGAAAGATGCAAAGTGAGAAGATTGTGATGAATTCAGCACAAAGAATAAAACCAATTGGGTTTTTAAAGCCTCATTTACTCCTCAATTTCTGCACAGAAAATGTGCGCAATAGTTAGATGAGATTTGGTAAAATTTCCACTTATAAAGTAATACTGTATTAAAGCTAATATGACTAAGAGCCGAAAGGTCGAAATGTGTAGGAAAATAACCATTCCCATGGAATACCAGTAGGATTTCTGTCACAACTTGCCAATGTGGAGACTAATCCCTTTCACCATCACTGATGTAGAATGTCCATATTACGCTTTGCATGTCTCCGGGTGTGTTGAGCTGAAACCTCTTTTTTTCTGTCTTGCAATTCTTTGTTGGCCAATCCACATTAAATTTCCAATGTCCACAACATGTCTGTTTATACTGCAGATTTTCAATGCAGATTTCACCCTTACACTAGGGCTACCTGGTGCCAATTATCAGACAACGCTGAAATTGTAGTGTCACATTGCGACTAGAGATGAGCGAACCCGAGGTTCGGTGGTCGTTTTTTCCCCCCGAACATCAACTTTTAAAAAATCTCAGACTTTGGGTTCAGAGTTCTGATGCTTTATGTATGTTGACCACTGGGGCGAGCATCGCTGTACTCAGGGACACTAGGTGCTCAGCCCAGTGAGAGCCACTTGCAGTGTTTGATTAGCCCATCACTGGGGGTAACAATAGTGTGACCAGATGTAGTGTGCAACCCACACCCAAAAAAACAGAGAAACCCTGCCCACACTCCCCAAAGGTGTTCTGCTTATGGCTGGCTGTATTTGGCAATTCTTATCTCCGCCCAATCAGTGACTTCCGTTCGGGTCAAGTCTGAACCCGTGGAGGTTCTGTTCAGCTGCGTCCGTCGAACTGAACTTCCACTGGTTCGATTTCCTATGGTATCGCATTGCAACCTGTGAACTCCACAAATTTCCAAATGTTTCCAAGTGTGTTGGATTTTTTGTTGCAGGTTGCGTGGCGATCACTTGCCATAGACTTCAATGCATGTGATCGCAACTTGCTTCTGAGTTATCTTTGATTTAGCCAAATTTTTCCAGCAATATCACGGCTCCAAAACTGTCATGCAACAGGAAGTCTGAGAAGTACTGTCCGAATGGAGCTCCAGCCTTAGGGTGAAAACAGGCAAATTCGCAACAAAATCTGTAACAAATCCCAATGTAATTCATCCATTTTTTTTCTCATCAATACGTTGCAGATTTTCAACCTCTAAATTCACTTCCGATGAGGACACACCCTTGGGATACAAGGCAATATGACATTGAGATCACGGTGCAACATCATGTCTATTGATTTCTGTCGCACTAGGTACAGGAAAGTACCAAGCAAACTGCGAAAGGGAAGGAAAACTCTATGTCTAGTGATATTGAAGATGGTAACCCCCTGACAAAACCTACCGCGGGTCCCTCTCCACCCTAGATAGTTTCTGCACCTCTGCACCAAGCTGGATACCTCACCCTAGGTATGCCTAGCGCTGGGCACTAAATAGGGAATGGATGGGATGTGCTCTTCGTCAACCCCACTAAACACTAAAGAAGACAACAAGGAGGACACACAGAGAAAATGCATGAACTACTTATCCATAGATGACACAGGTGGAAGTTCAGCAAAGTATTAGCAACAACCCCACAGCCACCTGCTTGCAACCAGAGCTTGATGAACTAAATAATATCACCAGCCCAAGTCCAGGGAGGAAGGGGTATTTAAGCACATGGAGAATACTGATAATCAGCAGCTTGGTGGAAGGAGGGCTCCACTAGGTCTTAGGCCTGCAACACACATCCTTGCCACCGGTACGTGTTTGGGACTTTTTGACACGTACCGGCGGCACGAACACACGTGCACCAATATTACCTATGGTAACAGGCACATACACGTAAAGCCACACGGAACGTGTGTCCGTGTGGTTTGTACGTGTGTGCGTTTTTTTACATGGATGACATGTCCGCATTTCGCCGACATCACGCAGACACGGACCCGCTAAAGTCAATGGGTCCGTGTCTGCATGTACGTGACACGGACCATGTACGTGTGGTTTCCGTATGGTCCGTGTGCGTTTTTTTTTTTTTTTAATGGTAAAACGGCTCAAGACACACGAACTGCACACGGTCATGACACGTACGTATCTCACACATACACGGACATTCAACACGCAAGCATACGCCATTACACTGATGTCACACGTACCGGAGAAACGGACATCCAAAACGGAACAAGTACCCGAAAAACGGACCGCGAGACACGCACGTGTTTTCTGCGGACGTGTGTTTCAGACCTCAAAGGGTAAGAGATGAAAACCCTGCAGGAAAGCTACCAATACCAATGAATACTGACAGCAGGAACAATGGAAAGTCAGGGAGAATTTTGCGCAGCCAAACGCCGTGACCTTCTATTGCCAGAAACCACATGACTGTCACCCGTGACAATTTCCTAGTGTTTCGGAAACCTGTGAAAGTTTCCATATAGAGTACAGGCTAAAAGTTTGGACACACCTTCTCATTCAAAGAGTATTCTTTATTTTTAGGACTCTGAAAATTGTAGATTCACATTGAAGGCATCAAAACTATGAATTAACACATGTGGAATGAAATACTTAAAAAAGTGCGAAACAACTGAAAATATGTCTTATATTCTAGGTTCTTCAAAGTAGCCACCTTTTGCATTAATTACTACTTTGCCCACTCTTGGCATTCTCTTGATGAGCTTCAAGAGGTAGTCACTGGAAATGGTTTTCCAACAGTCTTGAAGGAGTTCCCAGAGATGCTTAGCACTTGTTGGCCCTTTTGCCTTCACTCAGCGGTCCAGCTCACCACAAACCATCTCGATCGGGTTCAGGTCTGGTGACTGTGGAGGCCAGGTCATCTGGCATAGCACCCCATCACTCTCCTTCTTAGTCAAATAGCCCTTACACAGCCTGTAGGTATGTTTGGGGTTATTGTCCTGTTGAAAAATAAATGATGGTCCAACTAAACGCAAACCTTATGGAATAGCACGCCGCTGCAAGATGCTGTAGTAGCCATGCTGGTTCTGTATGCCTTCAATTTTGAATAAATCCCCAACAGTGTCACCAGCAAAGCACCCCCCACCATCACACCTCCTCCTCCAAGCTTCACGGTGGGAACCAGCCATGTAGAGTCCATCCGTTCACCTTTTCTACAAAGACACGGTGGTTGGATCCAAAGATCTCAAATTTGGACTCATCAGACCAAAGCACAGATTTCCACTGGTCTAATGTCCATTCCTTGTGTTCTTTAGTTGAAACAAGTCTCTTCTGCTTGTTGCCTGTCCTTAGCAGTGGTTTCCTAGCAGCTATTTTACCAAGACGTTGTTCTAGAGATGAGAAGGTGTGTCCAAACTTTTGGTCTGTACTGTATGTTTCATTTTTTTTGTCGATGGTCATCAGTTGCACGCTACTCACTTGCTATATACTTGCATGCAATTTACAAAATTGAATTTCTAAATTCGTCTCATGACAGCAAGTCCGATCGGAACATTCCGATCCTAAAAAGTCATTCAAATCGCATTGTAAGAAATAACAAGTCATCTTAACACAATTAACAATATGAGCAGCCATGGAATGGGAGTGAAAGAAACTAAGGAAATTATAATGCTAAGGATGGAAAGATGTAATGAGAAAATCTGTGCTTTTCCACTTCTTACAGCACCAAAATAGAACAAAGTCAATCAACAAAGGAAAAAAAAACCCAAAAAACAAAACAAATACTCATTGGCCTCCCTGCGTGATTTAGGATTTCTAATTATTATTATTTTTTTTCCCCCAAAACTCTTTCTAATATTCGAGACCGTATCATTTATGTTTATGCAAAAATGAAAGTGGCGTTTTCGACAGAACATTCATTCAATTTGCTTTCAGTATTTTCTTTCAGTGTGACAGCCAAGCCATTAGGAGTCAATTAGCATAACAAAGACATACATTTATACATGGTAGAGGTTGTATTCTTATCTTGACAAACCAGTAGCAGCGGTTTGATGGCACCGCTCGCGTACCCCCATAATTTGTCCCTTTTTTCATCTCAGCGTGAATGTACAGCCTTTTACTATTGTGTTGGCATGGTTGTGGAATAAATAACTTGGCGACCACCGGGTGGCGCTGTTGATCTTTCAATTAAATCTAGAGCAAAAAAAATATCGAAAAAAAAAAAAATCTACAAAAATCCCAAACAAATAACATTGTGTATTTGATGTTGAGTAAGTGTCAGGAGTGCCACAAATGAAATACCTCTTAGTACTTATCATATTCCATACATCACTAACATCAAGCGAAGCTATACAAAGACAGGTGTCCAGGGATCCTTGGAGATCTTTTAATTATTCCTTAAGCATGACGGTTCATATGCTTTTATCGATATTTGCAGCGACTACTTCATACTCAGCATTGTCTATTTGATAATTACTTCCCACCTCTGCTTCAGTCATAAATTGAATAGTTCATTTGATGTAAAGGACACCACCCCGCCATCGTCAGGACCCGGGAAGCAAACACAACAGGCGACAATGGACCAAATGACACCTTTTTACCAATAAACCTTATAAAAGCCGGTAGCGTCTGATAATTACCAGCAGAATTTTACCTCCTACTTGAAATTAGTCAAAATTATATTCAAGCATACAAAGTTACGCGCTTGATGCCGTCCTTCCACATTGTCTTATGAACGGACGCATAATCAACGAGGGGGATTGGAATTAAGAAATCAAAAATACATTTTCAGTCTTAACTTAATAGGAGATCATGAAGTCATGAAAGTGTTTCCGCACGGTGGCGTAAATGTACGATCCCCAAGCCTTCTAGTAGGACAGTCATGGCGGACCTTTCACAGGCCCAAACTATAGCCCTAAACCCAATTTTTTTCTGAAGTGCCAACAGGGCAAATAATTACGGTAATTGATTTTAAACTTACCTTTGCAGTTTTCTCTTCTCTTCAGCAGGGGGCATCACGCCACTCCCACTGCCCTTTCCAGACACAGCAGTTGGATTGATGTTTATGGAAAAAATGCAGAATACTAGACAGACAGGCAGATTTTAGCATGGAATGCAATCAGATTTCACCCTGAAATATACAAACATCTCAAAATCCCATAAAGACACCCTCCCCTCCCCCTTCATTATGTAGTAATGTCCTCCTTCCTGGGCTACTTCCTAGTAAACATGTCCCCCATCCTGAAATATATTTTCTACATTCTGGTATATTTGTCCACAACATGGCCCCATCCTGGTAAATGCACCTCTTCCTGGTAAATGTACCCCATCCTTATAAATGTACCACATATTGGCATGTTCCCCCATCCTGGTAAATGCACCTCATCCTGGTAAATGTACCCCATCCTGGTAGTTTCCCCATCCTGGCATGTTCTCCCATCCTGGCATCTTCCTCCATCCTGGCATGTACCCCCATCCTGGCAGTTCTCCCATCCTGCCATGTTCCTCCATCCTGGCATGTTCTCCCATCCTGGCATGTTCCTCCATCCTGGCATGTTCTCCCATCCTGGCATGTTCCTCCATCCTGGCATGTTCTCCCATCCTGGCATGTTCCTCCATCCTGGCATGTTCCTCCATCCTGGCATGTTCTCCCATCCTGGCATGTTCCTCCATCCTGGCATGTTCTCCCATCCTGGCATGTTCCTCCATCCTGGCATGTTCCTCCATCCTGGCATGTACCCCCATCCTGGCATGTTCATCCTGGCATGTTCCTCCATCCTGGCATGTACCCCCAGCCTGGCATTTTCTCCAATCCTGGCATGTTCCTCCATCCTGGCATGTTCTCCCATCCTGGCATGTTCCTCCATCCTATGTTCTCCCATCCTGACATGTTCTCCCATTTTGGCATGTTCTCCCATCCTGGCATGTTCTCCCATCCTGGCATGTTCCTCCATACTGGCATGGCAATACTGTAATTTTTATTTTTACGCCATTTACCTTATGCATTAAATAATAATATATTTTGATAGATCAATCTTTTATGTACTCAGCGATACCAAATATGTTTATTTTTTATTTTATTTTTGAACTGCGATGAAGCAATGTTTCTATTAGTTTTAGATTTTTAGTTGTTTTTTTTTCCATTTTTAACCTTTGACTTTATTTTTTCGTTCTCATAGGAGACTTGAACCTGCAATAGTTTGATCCCTTGTATTATGTACCACAATGCTTAGGTCTTCTATGAAATTCAGTCTGTGGCTGAGCTTTACAGCAGTACCAAGATGGCAGCCACTGGTGGATACAGACAGGAAAGGGCCCTGTGCAAGAACAATATATGAGACTTATGCAGCCCAAGAGTTCATCAAAAAGCACAATTTCACCTGCATTGGAGGTAGAAATGGGCCCAGTTACCTCTTTGGCAACTGTGCGGCCGCACAGGTTGCACCAATGATATGTCTGCCCCTGATGGCAGCAACAGGTGCCTTCAGCTACTAGTTACCTTGATAATCCATTGTGATGTAGGGGAAAAATACCAAGATTGTACCACTTATGCTACTGTCAGAGATTGACAATGACATTTAAGTGGCTAAACAGCAGGGATCAGAACTATCTTTTACAATATGTTGCTGGCTGTATAACACAGCCAGCACCTGCCCTTTGTAGAGTTGAGCGCAGCTCCTGACTTTAGCTCCATATACCCATCAATTTACATGCTGGAAAATTAGTCATCATACTGTTGAGATTTGTTAAAGGGAATCTGTCAGGCAATTCATGATGTCTAACTCACGAGCAGCATGTATTGCAACCTGGCTGTATGATTGCAGACAGGTATAAAATATATTTTAAAGATCCAGCTGGAGACCAAAGCGGTATTATTATTATTATTATTTATTTATAGAGCACCATTAATTCCATGGTGCTGTACATGAGAAGGGGGTTACATACAAAATACGTATACAAGTTACAGTAGACAGACTAGTACAGAGGGAAGAGGGCCCTACCCTTGCGGGCTTACATTCTATAGGATTATGGGGAGGAGACAATAGGTGGGGTGTAGGTCAGGCGGCGGCTCCGCACGGTGGTCGGGCGGCAGCTCCGCACGGTGGTCGGGCGGCAGCTCCGCACGGTGGTCGGGCGGCAGCGAGTTCATTGTAGATTGTAGGCATTTCTGAACAGATGAGTTTTCAGGTTCCGTTTGAAGTTTGCAAGGGTAGGGGATAGTCTGACGTGTTGAGGCAGCGAGTTCCAGGAGACTGGGGATGCTCGGGAGAAGTCTTGGAGTCGGTTGCGTGAGGAGCGAATGAGAGAGGAGGAGAGGAGGAGATCTTGGGAGGACCGGAGGTGACGTGTTGGAGTGTAGTGGGAGAGTAGTTCGGAGATGTACGGAGGGGAAAGATTATGCACAGCTTTGTAGGTCAGTGTTAGAAGTTTGAATTGGATACGGTGGAAGATTGGAAGCCAGTGGAGGGACATGCAGAGGGGAGAAGCGGGGTGGTATTGAGGAGAGAGGTGGATAAGTCGGGCAGCAGAGTTAAGGATGGACTGGAGAGGGGCGAGCGTGTTGGCAGGGAGGCCACAGAGGAGGATGTTACAGTAGTCGAGGCGGGAGATTATGAGAGCATGCACTAGCATTTTAGTAGATTGCAAATTGAGGAAAGGGCGGATTCTGGAAATATTTTTGAGTTGAAGACGGCAGGAGGTGGTGAGGGACTGGATGTGTGGTATGAAGGATAAGGCAGAGTCAAAGGTCACTCCGAGGCAGCGAACTTTGGGTACTGGCGAAGCGGTAGACAAGACTAGTCCAGCTCTGCCCTCTGGCCGGCTTTTCATAGCTTTACTGTAGGTGATTGACAGGTCTCTCCCTAGGTGCCTTTCAATCATCTGCAGTAAGGAAAATACCTTTCAATCACCTGCAGTAAAGCCGGTGTCAAACGGTACGATATATATCGTGCGATCTGTCGGCGGGGTCACGGAATTCGTGACGTACATCCGGCATCGTTAGAGATGTCGTACCGTGTGACACTTCCGAACAACTGTTAACGAGCAAAAATACTCACCTTATCGTTGCTCGTTGACACATCATCAATTTTCAAAATGACATTCCTCCTTCTGTGCTCCGTTTGTTCATCGTTCCCGTGGCAGCACATATCGCTCCATGTGACACCCCGGGAACGATGAACTGCAGCTTACCTGCATCCCGCTGACAATGCGGAAGGAAGGAGGTGGGCGGGATGTTATATCCCGCTCATCTCCGCCCCTCCGCTTCTATTGAGCGGCCGCTGTGTGACGTCGCTGTGACACGGAACGTCCCTCCCCCTTCAGGAAGAGGATGTTCGCCGCCCACAGCGAGGCTGTCCGGGAGGTAAGTACGTGTGACAGGGGTTAACGACTTTGTGTGACACGGGCAACTAATTGCCTGTGGCGCATAAACGACGGGGGCGGGTACGATCGCTTGTGCGATCGAACGATAAATCGTATCGTGTGACGCCGGCATAAGAGAAAGGCCTTTCAATCACCTGCAGTAAGAGAAAGATCTTTCAATCTCCTGCAGTAAGGGAGAGGCCTTTCAATCACCTGCAGTAAAGCCTGCCTTACACGAGTCAACCGATCGTGCGATTTCACGATCGATCGTACCCGCCCCGTCGTTTGTGCGTCCTGGGCAAATCGCTGCCCGTGTCGCACAAAGTCGTTAAACCCCCGTCACACGTACTTACATGCTGAGCGACGTTGCTGTGGGCGGCGAACATCCTCTTCCTGAAGGGGGAGGGACGTTCGGCGTTACAGCGACGTCACACAGCCGCCGGCCAATAGAAGCGGACGGGCGGAGATGAGCGGGATGTAAACATCCCGCCCACCTCCTTCCTTCTGTATAGCCGGGGGGTGCCGCGGGACGCAGGTAAGCTGAGTTCATCGTTCCCGGGGTGTCACACGCAGCGATGTGTGCTGCCCCGGGTACGATGAACAACCGGCGCCATTTTAAATAAACAATATTTTGAAACAGAGCGACGAGTACACGACTCACGGTTTGTGAGCGATACTGTGTCGCTCGGAGGTGTTACACGATACGACGTCGTGAACGATGCCGATGTGCATCACGAAAACCGTGACCCCGACGATGCATCGCACAATAGCTCGTCTCATGTAAAGCACCCTTAAGAGAAAGGCCTTTCAATCACCTGCAGTAAGGGAGAGACCTTTCAATCACCTGCAGTAAGGAAAATGCCTTTCAATCACCTGCAGTAAGGGAAAGGCCTGTCAATCACCTGCAGTAAGGGAAAGGCCTGTCAATCACCTGCAGTAAGGGAGAGACCTTTCAATCACTTGCAGTAAGGGAGAGGCCTTTCAATCACCTGCAGTAAGGGAGAGGCCTTTCAATCACCTGCAGTAAGGGAGAGGCCTTTCAATCACCTGCAGTAAGGGAGAGGCCTTTCAATCACCTGCAGTAAGGGAGAGGCCTTTCAATCACCTGCAGTAAGGGAGAGGCCTTTCAGTCACCTGCAGTAAGGGAGAGGCCTTTCAGTCACCTGCAGTAAGGGAGAGGCCTTTCAGTCACCTGCAGTAAGGGAGAGGTCTTTCAATCACCTGCAGTAAGGGAGAGGCCTTTCAGTCACCTGCAGTAAGGGAGAGGTCTTTCAGTCACCTGCAGTAAGGGAGAGGCCTTTCAGTCACCTGCAGTAAGGGAGAGGCCTTTCAGTCACCTGCAGTAAGGGAGAGGTCTTTCAGTCACCTGCAGTAAGAGAAAGGCCTTTCAATCATCTGCAGTGTTGCTGGAAAGAGACGTTTCAGAGAGAATTTACATTGAAGATCCGTGATGGAACCATAGCAGAAGACTAGACTAGCGGCTGGATCTTCTCAGTGCTACGCTAAAAATAAGCCCTAGTTACAGTTCAGCAAAAAAAGTGTCCAGACAGCTAAAGAACGCAGATACTCACAAAAGAATCGCACTCAATAGACCTGACAATAATAAAGGATGGCTAGTGCTGGGCTTTCACACACAGATCGGGATGTACCGCTGGCAGCACTCCATACCCGGTAGAGAAAATAGGTTGCTACAAGAGGTGTCGGGCAGCAGCTTAAAGCTCCCATACACATTAAATTGCTGTTGGCCAAACAATGCTTTAGCCGATCATTCGGCTGTCAGCCTTCTCTGCTGTCTCTCCCATACACGGGAGTGCTCATTTAGTCGAGCATTCCTGTGTTCTCTATGAGAAAGCATCCTTCAGACATCTCAGGAGGTGGCTTATCTCTGGAACAGAAAAGTGATTGGCAGTTTGATATTGGACATATCTGACCGACATGTCCCTCAATGATTATTAGTCAGCCGATATTGGGAGATGTCCTCTCTTCTCCCTATTCAAAACACGCTCTGTAATGCAGAACAGTGTAGAAGATGGGGCATATCATGACACCACTATATGTAGACCCTTGCGGTGACGTAACCTAAGAAAAGCAATAAGGAAAGAGTCCTAAACTTTTAGTTTTTGCAAAGAAATGTACCTTAACTAACTTGAATGTCTAAGATGTTTTCTTCAATAGAAAGAAAATCTCTGGGAAGATGATGAAAAGGCTTGATCCATCAGCTTGAGTTTCCATATACCCTGATCAGTCTGCTCTCCTGCCGTGTATTGAGTAGCATCATAGATTCTCTCCTAGATCTATTCTTCTCATGTAAAGATTTCTCATTGGTTCTTCATTGGTTAGTATGTGCTGGGATGAAATTCACTTTATTTCCTTTGGACTTATCTGGGGACAATCAATGTAGAATAAAGCAAGCACTATCACACGGCTCGTGAGCCAACATTACAGATTCATTAGGAACCTTTACCAAATGATGAACAATCATTCTGCGCTTCCGTCATACACATCCATTAAATAGCTGTTAACCATATTAAAATTTGATATATGAACTTTATTTCAAATAAAGGTGAAGATGAAATGGAAATCTTCCTGAATTAGTGAGATGGAAGCCTCTCATCAGCATTCTGTCCTGTTGGGGACTCAGATCCTTATTAATTTCTAACATGAAGCTTGTATTATTCTACTAATGGCTGTGCACGTTCTCTTGGTGATGTCTCCAGGGCAGTCGTCCAAGTTTAGGACAGGGGAAACATATATGGAACATACTTTTAAGGGTTTATCCCACAAACCCCAAAAATAAATCTCTAGGTAATTCATACCATCATTTTACCATATATTGTGTTCTTCTAGTGCTTACTACGTCTCACTCCTCTGATCTACAGAGAAAATAGTCCCTCACATGCAGCTCCACAGATACCACTAATGAAAAGATATATCATCTACCTATTTATCTAACTTTTCTCTTTCTCTCACCTTCTTCACTCTCCAATATTAATGTCATAGATCCATTTCTGTTTATTTTATCACATTGCATAGGCCTCTTTACTGTCAGATCACTACACGGTATCAAGGAGAAGGAAAGCTACTGCACACGTGTGTCTGTGAAGATGGATGTTACAACTGAGCCCTTCCACTCAAACAGAGATGAAGAAACCAGGAGAGATGTTAACCACAGGTCTCGATACAACCTAGGAGTACCCTAAACCTGACCCTGTTTTGGCCCTGCCTAACTGCGAAGGTTGGCACCCTAAAGTTGTTCAATGGCGCCCCCACTCTACATCGGCTGACCCTGAGTGTCATTAACTGTGCCCTAAACTATTAATCAAGTGTAACACAAAACACCATTAAACATGAAAGAAGTGCACACAGGCAGAGGGTGAGACACAGGGCCAGGAATGAGCAAAATGTCATACAGGAAAATGGAAGAAACTGAAATAAAGCCCAAAAGACTTATAGATTACATTGAACCCCTTCAAATCACAAAGGAAACAGAATGGGAAACACACAAACAAATCCCAGGGAAAAGCAAAATTGACAACTCAGCAAGATTGTCCTGAACTAAAGTGCTGAGACTCGAAACATCCATCAAACTTGTACTAAAGCCCAAACTGAAGGCATATGCATGGTGAATATAAATAGCCCCTTCCAAGATGTGAAAGAAAAAAACAAAACAAGGAAGTGAACACACCTGTTTGGAAATAAAACAAAGACAAGGCAAAAGAAAGACAAGAGAACTACCAGCAGTTGGACCATTACAAAACATGCTGTGGTCCAAGCCCGCAATGGCAATCTGACAAGTCTGGCATATGCCCGCTGGACTGGAGCATTCCACTATAAAGTGGTCTGCTGGCTCCTTACAACTTCTACTTCTGATAGAGCTTGGCTCCGGAGCACACTGTTTCTTTGTCTGATGTTGGTCAGTTCCAATGTGAGGGCATCGTATTTGTGGGTTGAGTTTCTGTTCTCCTATCCAGTAGACACTAGTGAGACTATGGAGTCTTCTCCTGTGCTCCTGTGGTGCCCCTGAGGCTTCAGTGGCTACAGGGTGCTGCACCTCACCAGAGGTGCAGTATTCATCCCAGGTACAGAGGAGGTCATTGTTGGTAAACCACCACAATCCACCAAAACACACAGTTAATCTCCGTCTCACCGGGACTGGGTTAGGCTAGGGTCATTCGGATGGTCACCACAAGGTATGGGACCTCTCACCCACTAGTTCAGGATTCCAGGGTTGCGGTGCTACCGAACGGGGAGCAAGGCGACATGCACACACAGACATTCAGTTGGTGACGGTTAGTCAGCAACAAGGGATCAAGTGAGGTGTGGGAGAATATGGTCGCTAAGGAGAGAGCTGTGCCATAGCTCCCTCAAGACCGAGTGCACAGAACAGGGTACGGATCCCTAGGCTGGTGGGCACTTCAGGTCCCGCCAGCAGAATCCACCAGGCAGAGGATTTCAAGTCTTCTAGCCCACACAAAGCGTCCGGGCACAGCAGCATATAGAGCCAGGAGTCGTAACAAAAGAGTGGAGCCAGTAATTGACTTGCGTTGCCTGCCATACGGGACAGGAACGGAGCCCATCCAAGGATTCGGGTCCCAGCGTAGCTTCAAGTCACAGGAACTCACACAACACAACGCAAGGAGGAAGGACTCACATAACGAAACACCGATTCTGGGCTCTGAACTATCCGGGATTGGCTGGAGCTCATGACAGTGGAGTCTGGCAGTCCAGAGGCAGTGACATTTCAGTGAGTAAAGAACTTTAACTGCAACCTCTGTGTCGTCCAATCCTTCCCGCATCCTGCGCTCCTTTACTGAAGTGGTCTACTACTCCCAACTTCCCTGTGGGCCTGAGGTCTGCCTGTGGAGAGCTGTTCCAACCTAGCTGCACTACCATCTGCCCTCAGAGGAAGCCTCCTATATTAGCCACAAACCACAGGTGGCGTCACAAATACAAACTCTACTCCCCTGTAAATATTCCCTTTGTCCATCTTTATTGACACCGCTGGGGTCACGTAACCGGACCTGGCTGCTGTGACAACGCACTCCCTACATCGGCACGGTGACAAGTAATCCCCTCAGACCCCATGGGCAGGTCTCTCCCCTAATATGGAAATGTTATATGTATACAGAAGTCGCAGCCTCCTATAAAATTTATATAGACTGCTATCTATACTTTATAGGAGGTGGCAACTGTAATATATACAATTTATAGGAGGCTAGAACTGCTGTATATACATTTATTGGAGGCTGTGATTGCTGTATATACATTTTATAGAAGGCTGCGACAGTTGTATATAACTTTATAGGAGGCTGTGACAGCTGCATATACACTATAGAAGGCTGCAACTACTATATATATTACAGGAGGCTGTCCATAAGGTACGCATGCCAATACCATAACCCTACCGGCATCGGGGGCCACTCGATTCACAACATTGACATCAGCAAACCACTCATCCACAGGATACGATATATACAATCTGCCATCTGCCCTGTACAGTGAAAACCAGGATTCATTCATGAAGAGAACACCTCTCCAATATGCCAGATGCCTTCAACTGTAAGCATTTGCCCACTCACTTTGGTTACGATGATGAACTGCAGTCAGGTAAGAACACCGATGAGGACGACGAGCAGCAGATGAGCTTCCCTGAGACGGTTTCTGGCAGTGTGTGCAGACATTCTTTGGTTATACAGTGATCGTTGCATCATCTGCCTGGGTGGCTGGTCGCAGACGATCTTAAAGGTGAAGATGCTGAATGTTGAAATTCTGGGCTGGTGTGGTTACATGTGGTCTGCAATTGTGAGGCCGGTTCGATGTATTGCCAATTGCACGCTCCGTCAAATTTTGCGATATCTGTATCATTGTGCTGTGTGATAAATGCACATTTTAGAGTGGCCTTTTATTGTGGCCAACCTAAGGCACACCTGTGCAATAATCATGCTGTCTAATTAGCATCTTGATATGCCACACCTGTGAGGTGGTTGGATTATTTCGGCAAAGGAGAAGTGATCACTAACAGAGATTTAGACAAATTTGTGAACAATGTTTGAGAGAAAAAGGCCTTTTGTGCACCTAGAAAAAGTCTTAGATCTCATACTTTGACTCATGAAAAATGAGAGCAAAGACAAAAGTGTTGTGGTTATATTTTTCCTCAGTGTACATTGCACAGTACCACTTCTCCTATCCTGTATACTGGGTGTAAGTCTCAGTATCTGTATTATTCTGTATATATACATTGCACAGTACCACTTCTCCTGTCCTGTATACTGGGTGTAAGTCTCAGTATCTGTATTATTCTGTATATATACACTGCACAGTACCACTTCTCCTGTCCTGTATACTGGGTGTAATTCTCAGTATTTGTATTATTCTGTATATATACATTGCACAGTACCACTTCTCCTGTCCTGTATACTGGGTGTAAGTCTCAGTATCTGTATTATTCTGTATATATACATTGTACAGTACCACTTCTCCTGTTCTGTATACTGGGTGTAAGTCTCTGTATTTGTATTAATCTGTATATATACACTGCACAGTGCCACTTCTCTTGTCCTGTATACTGGGTGTAATTCTCAGTATCTGTATTATTCTGTATGTATACACTGCACAGTACCACTTCTCCTATCCTGTATACTGGATGTAATTCTCAGTATCTGTATTATCCTGTATATATACAATGTAGAGTGCAACTTCATCTGTTCTGTATACTGGGTGTCATTTTCAGTATCTGTATTATTCTGTATGTATACACTGCACAGTACCACTTCCCCTGTCCTGTATACAGGGTGTAATTCTCAGTGTCTGTATTATTCCGTATATATACACTGCACAGTACCACTTCTGTCCTGTATGCTGGGTGTAATACTCATTATCTGTATTATTCTGTATATATACACTGCACAGTACCACTTCTCCTATCCTGTACACTGGGTGTAATTCTCAGTATCTGTATTATTCAGTGTATATACACTGAACAGTACCAATTCTCCTATGTTATATACTAGCTGTAATTCTTGGTCTCTGTAATATTCTGTTTATACACTGCACAGTACCACTTCCCCTATGCTGTATACTAGGAGTAATTCTCAATATCTGTATTATTTTGTTTATGTACACTGCTTCAATGGGGGCTTAGTACCAGCCTAGTACTGTTGTCCAACGGAGAGGTAAACTGACCACACAACCAGAGGTCATCGGATTAAGCCCTGTTGTCAAGCTATGATAATAGACCAATAATTCAACCACAGGAGAAACAGCTGAGAGTGCCTCCACAGAGGCTAATGTATATGCAAAACCACACATTATTTTTAATGGATGTATATAGCAAATCAATGTTTTTTTGCATGCTTATTGAGTTTTGAATGATACTTTTTATGGGACAAACCTTTGAATATAACAATATAATATATACTGTATGTATCCAAGTCAACTGCAATATAAAAAGGTTTTGAGAATAGCAAACAGATGAATGAAACATGAAATTGTTATGAATTAAATATTAAATACCTTTAATTAGCAAATCACACTTTTGTCTGCGACACGCTGTGATGCTGACCATAACTTGTCCTACAATTTTAATAGAAACGATACCTGTAAGCATGTGCACTAATCTTCACGTGAAGATTAATGTGCTCCCAGTGGGTATTCTGATCTAATACTAGATATACAAGGGGTTCTCAGGTGGGAAGAGGCTGCTCACACTGCTGTCTGAGTTAATACTGGAGATAGTAGGGGTGTTGAAGTAAGAAGAGGCTGCTCATACTGCTGTCCACGTGTCTATCTGATTTAATTCTGGAGATACTAGGAGTGCTAAGGTGAGAAGAGGCTACTCACAGTTCTGCCCTTAATGTTTTTATGATCTAACAGTAGAGATATCAGGGTTACTGAGGCAAGAAGAAGCTGCTCACACTCCTATCCACCCTTTCTTTGTTCTCTAATACTGGAGATACCAGACGTGCTGAGTAAGAAGAGGCTGGGCACAGTACTGTCCATGATGTTTATCTAAGTTAATGACTGGAGATTTCAGGGGTGCTGAGGTAAAAAGACACTGCTAATATTACTATCTATCCAGGGGGATGAGGTAAGAAGAGGTAAGAGAGACTGCTTACACTGCTATTCACCATGTTTTTCTGGTATTACATGAGAGATACCAAAAATGCTGAGGTATGAAGAAACTAATCACACTACTGTCCATCATTTCTATCTAATCTAAAACTGCAGCTACCAGAGGTTCACAGGTAAGAAAATACTGCTCACACTGCTGTTCACACTGTCTATTTGATATAATACTAGGAAGTACCAGGGGAGCTGAGGTAAAAAGAGGCTGCTCACACTGCTGTTCAAGTTGTCTACCTAATGTAATATTTGAAATACCGAGAGTGACGAGCTAAGAAGAGACTGCTTGCACTACTATCTGCCCTGACTATCTTGTGTAATACTGGAGATACCAGGGGCGCTGAGGTAAGAAGAGTCTGCCCACACTGCTGTCCACCCTGTCTTTCTAAATGTTGAGTGGCTGCTGTGAAAATGAGAGCATTTCATAGTAAAAGTCAATTGTATAGATTATTTCCAGGTCACAGCGGCAGAGCTTCCAATTGCACAGGATCACAGGTATTTGTCCAATTAACATTTTAGGACAGGTTTTTGTCAGTTTTTTTTCAAAAAAGGTGGAAATGAGAGGGACAGCACAACACAAAATTGTGAAATAGATATTTTAGTTTTTTTATTCTTGAGAAATAAAAATCAAACGTGTTGGTAAAACTGAGAAGGCCTCTTTAAAGTGAATTTGCAGTCAAAATAAAATATAAAGTTTATATCCCCCCTATACACAGTAGATGGCGGTGAGCCAAACCATTTTTCGTCTGATTGTTCGGCCACCAACTATCTCTCCCGATTCCCCCATGCACAGAAGTGCTCGAATAACTTTGCCTGTGTTCTCTATCAGAGAGCTCCTCTGCCGGCGGCTAATCTTCCGAGCACCACAACGGTTTCCAGTCCAAATCCAACATGCCGAATCCTTCTCTCTGTTGATATCATCTGATTGGGGAAAGTTGAGAGACCCCAATACAGATTAGTCTGTTGAATAATCAGTATTGACCAATGTTAGTTTAATGTGAAGGGGGTCTGGCGGGAGGGTAGCAGGGCTATCTTCATTAGATGGTCAGCAGATCTAGATTACTTTCCTGTAACTCAGGTGCAGACATGGTGCAATACAGAAGACAATAAAGGAATTAATTCATTATTACTGCAGTAGCCACTTGGGGAACTTCTTCAAATATGGATTTTACACCTATTATCGATTTCAATGAGAGCTTGGTAAATGATTGTGCAGCGAGTTCCCTATTGGTAGCTCAAAATCTTAAAATTGAGGGAATATACATATTGTTTAATATATCAACCCAAAGAAAGAGTGGTATGACTCCAATTAATTAAAATCACCATTTTTATTGATACAAAATAGAATAAAATTAGTTCACAACAAGGGTCCTCATACGTCCCCTGATGAAGAGGTGAAACGCGCGTAGGGACTGTTTGTTGCGGCACCGTCACTTACACTGGTCAGTATGGTTAACCCTTAATGTATTTTCTTGATCTCCTGTTTTTGAGTGTGATGGAAGGTTGCTAGTTTATGCCGGTTTATGTGGATGCAATTAACTTCACTGTGAGCGCCTTGTCACATGCACAGTTGATCTTACTGGGTTTAACCTTAATTATATAACTGTCTCAATTGTAACTGCATTGTTTTTGGTACTAGACTATATACTTTACTAGACTATGTAACTGCAGTACTATATTACAGTTGTATATGCTTAATGTAGGTGGTTATTTATACCATATATATTGATGCCTTACATAAATTATTATTACTGATCTAATCTGGTGTACGGTACAACTTACTTAAAACTGAGGACCCTTGTTGTGAACTAATTTTATTCTATTTTGTATCAATAAAAATGGTGATTTTAATTAATTGGAGTCATACCACTCTTTCTTTGGGTTGATATATTATTATTGTGGTAACCAGCAATTAATGATTAGGTCTGTGCAGTGATCTATTTCTAATATTGTTTAATATGACTGTGCGAAAATAGGCACAGGAAGAATACCAACCTTTATAAGTACATATTATGAAGCAGGCTTGTTTAGATGAAATACAATTATATATTACCTACACTTTTGCCTACAACCAACTTGGACACCTGCAGATAATACCACTAACACCGTCATTAGGCATTAACCTCTAACCCACCCCGGACCTCTAGATATGAGCCCATTATCAGCCCTAGAGCTCCGAAATTATTACTGTTAACCCTCTTAATGTTGAAGGGACCACCAGAGGTATTAGATGTTATCCCATATATCTCCCAAGATATAAGACATTATCAGAAAAAATCCCAATGGAAAAATCTAAAACGCCTTACATGTGTAAATTTGGCAATGTAATTGCAATTAGGACTTGGCATGGGGTCACGTAAACAAAAGCTCTAAATCCTCTTTTAAAAATCCTTCATTTGCCTTTGATCACCATAAATGTTTTAGGTTTCAAAACCCAGTACAGTATGTATACTGTATATATATATATATACTGTATATACAGTACAGACCAAAAGTTTGGACACACCTTCTCATCTCTAGAACAACTGTTAAGAGGAGACTTTGTGCAGCAGGCCTTCATGGTAAAATAGCTGCTGGAAACCACTGCTAAGGACAGGCAACAAGCAGAAGAGACTTGTTTGGGCTAAAGAACACAAGGAATGGACATTAGACCAGTGGAAAGCTGTGCTTTGGTCTGATGAGTCAAAATTTGAGATCTTTGGATCCAACCACTGTGTCTTTGTAGAAAAGGTGAATGGATGGACTCTACATGGCTGGTTTCCACCGTGAAGCATGGAGGAGGAGGTGTGATGGTTTGGGGGTGCTTTGCTGCTGACACTGTTGGGGATTAATTCAAAATTGAAGGCATACAGAACCAGCATGGCTACCACAGCATCTTGCAGCGGCGTGCTATTCCATAAGGTTTGCGTTTAGTTGGACCATAATTTATTTTTCAACAGGACAATGACCCCAAACACACCTCCAGGCTGTGTAAGGGCTATTTGACTAAGAAGGAGAGGGATGGGGTGCTACGCCAGATGACCTGGTCTCCACAGTCACCAGACCTGAACCCAATCGAGATGGTTTGGGGTGAGCTGGACCGCAGAGTGAAGGCAAAAGGGCCAACAAGTGCTAAGCATCTCTGGGAACCTCCTTAAGACTGCTGGAAGACCATTTCCGGTGACTACCTCTTGAAGCTCATCAAGAGAATGCCAAGAGTGTGCAAAGTAGTAATGAAAGCAAAAGGTGGCTACTTTGAAGAACCTAGAATATAAGACATATTTTCAGTTGTTTCACACTTTTCAAAGTATTTCATTTCACATGTTTTAATTCATAGTTTTGATGCCTTCAATGTGAATCTACAATTTTTAGAGTCATGAAAATAAAGAAAACTCTTTTAATGAGGAGGTGTGTCCAAACTTTTGGTCTGTACTGTATGTCACAATTACTTCCTTGCTACAGCTTGAATAAACAAAAATACAATACCTAAGCAGGTAAGGTGAGCAAGAGGAGGAAGAGACCGGTGAGGCCGGGCTGTCAGCCAGAGACAAAACCCAATGCGTATTGCCACAGATCGTGGCGAGTATATGTTGAACTGATACATGGAGGGTTTAAATAGCTTAGGTCCTTAACGGAGATTGTAAACCGGTGATTAGGGGTGAGTTTGTGGAAGGGGGAGGTGAGGAAGCCCTAAAACGAATTGCACCTGTGCTCACGAGCAAGCAATCCCCGTAGTAAGAGCACATGTGTGCGTAACCATAGTGACGAGACACCGCAAAGGACAGTAAAAAATGGTGTGCATGTGCCCGTGGAACAGCTTGTAGTAACACTGTACTAACACGCTCAGTGTTAATTATACTAGATACATAGCAGTTGTATCAGGCATCCCTGGGGTCCGGGTTCAGTGAGCGCCCTAGAGGGCAAAAATAGTATAGACAAGATTAGATAACATAATAGATGGACTTCAGAAGGTTTTACATTTGGGTGGCTACATAGCCAGGGATATAAATTCCAATTCCAAGAATATAAACCAATATCAATACATATTATAAAGTAGACATGGTTAGATGACAATACAATTTCATGTTACGTACACTTTTGCCTACAACCAACTTGGGCACCTGCAGATAATACCGCTAACACCGTCATTAGACATTAACCTCTAACCCACCCTGGACCTCTAGTATGAGCCCATTTTCAGCCCTAGAGCTCCGAGGATATTACTATTAACCCTCTTAATGTTGAAGGGACCACCAGAGGTATTAGACCTTAACCCATGTATCTCCCAAGATAAGAGACATTATCAGAAAAATCCCAATGTAAAAATCTAAAATGCATTACATGTAGAAATTTAACAGAGTGATTATACAGCATAGAGATATTACACAGTGATATCAGAGCGTACATATAACATACAGTGATATCAGAGCGTACATATAACATACAGTGATATCAGAGCGTACATATAACATACAGTGATATCAGAGCGTACATATAACATACAGTGATATCAGAGCGTACATATAACATACAGTGATATCAGAGTGTACATATAACACAATGATATCAGTGCGTACATATAACATACAGTGATATCAGAGCGTACATATAACACACAGTGATATCAGAGCGTACATATAACACACAGTGATATCAGAGCGTACATATAACCCAGTGATATCAGAGCGTACATATAACATACAGTGATATCAGAGTGTACATATAACACAGTGATATCAGAGCGTACATATAACATACAGTGATATCAGAGCGTACATATAACACACAGTGATATCAGAGTGTACATATAACACAATGATATCAGTGCGTACATATAACATACAGTGATATCAGAGCGTACATATAACACAGTGATATCAGAGCGTACATATAACATACAGTGATATCTGAGTGTACATATAACAGTGATATCAGAGTGTACATATAACACAATGATATCAGTGCGTACATATAACACACAGTGATATCAGAGTGTACATATAACACAATGATATCAGTGCGTACATATAACACAATGATATCAGTGCGTACATATAACACAGTGATATCAGAGAGTACATACAACACAGTGATATCAGAGCGTACATATAACACACAGTGATATCAGAGAGTACATATAACACACAGTGATATCAGAGCGTACATATAACACACAATGATATCAGAGCGTACATATAACACACAGTGATATCAGAGTGTACATATAACACACAGTGATATCAGAGCATACATATAACACACAGTGATATCAGAGCATACATATAACACACAGTGATATTAGAGCGTACATATAACACACAGTGATATCAGAGTGTACATATAACACAGTGATATCAGAGCGTACATATAACACACAGTGATATCAGAGTGTACATATAACACAGTGATATCAGAGCGTACATATAATACACAGTGATATCAGAGAGTACATATAACACACAGTGATATCAGAGCGTACATATAACACACAGTGATATCAGAGCATACATATAACACACAGTGATATCAGAGTGTACATATAACACAGTGATATCAGAGCGTACATATAACACACAGTGATATCAGAGTGTACATATAACACAGTGATATCAGTGCGTACATATAATACACAGTGATATCAGAGAGTACATATAACACACAGTGATATCAGAGCGTACATATAACACACAGTGATATCAGAGCATACATATAACACACAGTGATATCAGAGCATACATATAACACACAGTGATATCAGAGAGTACATATAACACACAGTGATATCAGAGAGTACATATAATACACAGTGATATCAGAGAGTACATATAACACACAGTGATATCAGAGCGTACATATAACACACAGTGATATCAGAGAGTACATATAACACAGTGATATCAGAGCATACATATAACACATAATCATATCAGAGAGTACATATAACACATAGTGATATCAGAGAGTACATATAACACAGTAATATCAGAGCATACATATAACACACAGTGATATCAGAGCGTACATATAACACAGTGATATCAGAGAGTACATATAACACAGTGATATCAGAGTATACATATAACACACAGTGATATCAGAGAGTACATATAACACACAGTGATATCAGAGCGTACATATAACACAGTGATATCAGAGTATACATATAACACACAGTGATATCAGAGAGTACATATAATACACAGTGATATCAGAGCGTACATATAACACAGTGATATCAGAGTATACATATAACACACAGTGATATCAGAGAGTACATATAACACACAGTGATATCAGAGCGTACATATAACACATAGTGATATCAGAGAGTACATATAACACAGTGATATCAGAGCATACATATAACACACAGTGATATCAGAGCGTACATATAACACAGTGATATCAGAGAGTACATATAACACAGTGATATCAGAGTATACATATAACACACAGTGATATCAGAGAGTACATATAACACAGTGATATCAGAGAGTACATATAACACACAGTGATATCAGAGCGTACATATAACACACAGTGATATCAGAGCATACATATAACACACAGTGATATCAGAGTGTACATATAACACAGTGATATCAGAGCGTACATATAACACACAGTGATATCAGAGTGTACATATAACACAGTGATATCAGAGCGTACATATAATACACAGTGATATCAGGGAGTACATATAACACACAGTGATATCAGAGCGTACATATAACACACAGTGATATCAGAGCATACATATAACACACAGTGATATCAGAGTGTACATATAACACAGTGATATCAGAGCGTACATATAACACACAGTGATATCAGAGTGTACATATAACACAGTGATATCAGAGCGTACATATAATACACAGTGATATCAGAGAGTACATATAACACACAGTGATATCAGAGCGTACATATAACATACAGTGATATCAGAGTGTACATATAACACAGTGATATCAGAGCGTACATATAACACACAGTGATATCAGAGTGTACATATAACACAGTGATATCAGAGCGTACATATAACACACAGTGATATCAGAGTGTACATATAACACAGTGATATCAGAGCGTACATATAATACACAGTGATATCAGAGAGTACATATAACACACAGTGATATCAGAGAGTACATATAATACACAGTGATATCAGAGAGTACATATAACACACAGTGATATCAGAGCGTACATATAACACACAGTGATATCAGAGAGTACATATAACACAGTGATATCAGAGCATACATATAACACACAGTGATATCAGAGCGTACATATAACACATAGTCAAAACAGAGAGTACATATAACACATAGTGATATCAGAGAGTACATATAACACAGTGATATCAGAGCATACATATAACACACAGTGATATCAGAGAGTACATATAACACACAGTGATATCAGAGCGTACATATAACACAGTGATATCAGAGTATACATATAACACACAGTGATATCAGAGAGTACATATAATACACAGTGATATCAGAGCGTACATATAACACAGTGATATCAGAGTATACATATAACACACAGTGATATCAGAGAGTACATATAACACACAGTGATATCAGAGCGTACATATAACACATAGTGATATCAGAGAGTACATATAACACAGTGATATCAGAGCATACATATAACACACAGTGATATCAGAGCGTACATATAACACAGTGATATCAGAGAGTACATATAACACAGTGATATCAGAGTATACATATAACACACAGTGATATCAGAGAGTACATATAACACAGTGATATCAGAGCGTACATATAACACACAGTGATATCAGAGAGTACATATAACAAAGTGATATCAGAGCGTACATATAACACACAGTGATATCAGAGAGTACATATAACACAGTGATATCAGAGCATACATATAACACACAGTGATATCAGAGCGTACATATAACACAGTGATATCAGAGAGTACATATAACACAGTGATATCAGAGTATACATATAACACACAGTGATATCAGAGAGTACATATAACACACAGTGATATCAGAGCGTACATATAACACAGTGATATCAGAGTATACATATAACACACAGTGATATCAGAGAGTACATATAATACACAGTGATATCAGAGCGTACATATAACACAGTGATATCAGAGTATACATATAACACACAGTGATATCAGAGAGTACATATAACACACAGTGATATCAGAGCGTACATATAACACATAGTGATATCAGAGAGTACATATAACACAGTGATATCAGAGCGTACATATAACACAGTGATATCAGAGAGTACATATAACACAGTGATATCAGAGTATACATATAACACAGTGATATCAGAGTGTACATATAACACAGTGATATCAGAGCGTACATATAATACACAGTGATATCAGAGAGTACATATAACACACAGTGATATCAGAGCATACATATAACACACAGTGATATCAGAGCATACATATAACACACAGTGATATCAGAGTGTACATATAACACAGTGATATCAGAGCGTAGATATAACACACAGTGATATCAGAGTGTACATATAACACAGTGATATCAGAGCATACATATAATACACAGTGATATCAGAGAGTACATATAACACACAGTGATATCAGAGAGTACATATAATACACAGTGATATCAGAGAGTACATATAACACACAGTGATATCAGAGCGTACATATAACACACAGTGATATCAGAGCATACATATAACACACAGTGATATCAGAGCGTACATATAACACATAGTCATATCAGAGAGTACATATAACACATAGTGATATCAGAGAGTACATATAACACAGTGATATCAGAGCATACATATAACACACAGTGATATCAGAGCGTACATATAACACAGTGATATCAGAGAGTACATATAACACAGTGATATCAGAGTATACATATAACACACAGTGATATCAGAGAGTACATATAACACACAGTGATATCAGAGCGTACATATAACACAGTGATATCAGAGTATACATATAACACACAGTGATATCAGAGAGTACATATAACACAGTGATATCAGAGCATATATATAACACACAGTGATATCAGAGAGCACATATAACACAGTGATATCAGAGCATATATATAACACACAGTGATATCAGAGTATACATATAACACACAGTGATATCAGAGAGTACATATAACACAGTGATATCAGAGCATATATATAACACACAGTGATATCAGAGTATACATATAACACACAGTGATATCAGAGAGTACATATAACACAGTGATATCAGAGCATACATATAACACACAGTGATATCAGAGCGTACATATAACACAGTGATATCAGAGAGTACATATAACACAGTGATATCAGAGTATACATATAACACACAGTGATATCAGAGAGTACATATAACACAGTGATATCAGAGTATACATATAACACACAGTGATATCAGAGAGTACTTATAACACAGTGATATCAGAGCGTACATATAACACACAGTGATATCAGAGAGTACATATAACACAGTGATATCAGAGTATACATATAACACACAGTGATATCAGAGAGTACATATAACAAAGTGATATCAGAGCGTACATATAACACACAGTGATATCAGAGAGTACATATAACACAGTGATATCAGAGCATACATATAACACACAGTGATATCAGAGCGTACATATAAAGCTGGGTTCACACTAAGCGACAGCGACAACGACGTCGCTGTTACGTCACCATTTTCTGTGACGTAACAGCGACCTTGTAAGTCGCTGTTATGATCGCTGCTTAGCTGTCAAACACAGCGACGCAGCAGCGATCATAACGTCGCTACATGGGCAGAGAGCAGGGAGCCGCACACCTCTTAGCGCTGGCTCCTTGCTCTCCTAGCTACAGTACACATCGGGTTAATTAATCCGATGTGTACTGCAGCTACATGTCACAGTGCAGAGAGCAGGGAGCCGCGCACACTGCTTAGTGCTGGCTCCTTGCTCTCCTAGCTACAGTACACATCGGGTTAATTAACCCGATGTGTACTGCAGCTACATGTGCACAGAGCAGGAGCCGGCACTAGCAGCAAAGCAAGAGCTGCGGAGGCTGGTAACGAAGGTAAATATCGGGTAACCAGGGAAAGGTCTTCCTTTGGTTACCCGATGTTTACAGTGGTTACAGCTTTCCGCAGCTGCCAGACGCCGGCTCCTGCTCCCTGCTCGCTTCATTTCGTCGCTCTCTCGCTGTCACACACAGCGATGTGTGCTTCACAGTGGGAGAGCGACGACGAAAAAATGAAGCAGGACATTCAGCAACGAGCAACGCCCTCACAGCAGGGGCCAGCTCGTTGCTGGATGTCACACACAGCGACAGCGACGGGACATCGCTGCAACGTCACAGAAAATGGTGACGTAGCAGCGACGTCGTTGTCGTCGTCGCTGTGTGTGACACCACCTTAACACAGTGATATCAGAGAGTACATATAACACAGTGATATCAGAGTATACATATAACACACAGTGATATCAGAGAGTACATATAACACACAGTGATATCAGAGTGTACATATAACACAGTGATATCAGAATATACATATAACACACAGTGATATCAGAGAGTACATATAATACACAGTGATATCAGAGCGTACATATAACACACAGTGATATCAGAGCATACATATAACACATAGTGATATCAGAGAGTACATATAACACAGTGATATCAGAGCATACATATAACACACAGTGATATCAGAGTGTACATATATCATAGTGATATCAGAGCGTACATATAACACACAGTGATATCAGAGAGTACATATAACACAGTGATATCAGAGAGTACATATAACACAGTGATATCAGAGCATACATATAACACACAGTGATATCAGAGAGTACATATAACACAGTGATATCAGAGCGTACATATAACACACAGTGATATCAGAGAGTACATATAACACAGTGATATCAGAGCATACATATAACACACAGTGATATCAGAGAGTACATATAACACAGTGATATCAGAGCGTACATATAACACACAGTGATATCAGAGAGTACATATAACACAGTGATATCAGAGCGTACATATAACACACAGTGATATCAGAGAGTACATATAACACATAACACAGTGATATCAGAGCGTACATATAACACAGTGATATCAGAGAGTACATATAACACAGTGATATCAGAGTATACATATAACACACAGTGATATCAGAGAGTACATATAACACAGTGATATCAGAGCGTACATATAACACACAGTGATATCAGAGAGTACATATAACACAGTGATATCAGAGCGTACATATAACACACAGTGATATCAGAGAGTACATATAACACATAACACAGTGATATCAGAGCGTACATATAACACAGTGATATCAGAGCGTACATATAACATAGTGATATCAGAGCGTACATATAACACACAGTGATATCAGAGTGTACATATAAAACACAGTGATATCGGAAAGGGGAAATCAGACTAGTTCTGGTCAGGAACATAGCCAAGCATGAAACTCAGGCATCTCCACCATTAGGGGTAACCCTGAGGTTATGGATAGCCTAAGGATCCCTAGTATGAGGGACAGCACAGCATAGGAGACCCTGTTTCCCGCTATCCTACAGTGACATCGTGACAGGACAATGCAACCAGCAATGTCACAATATAGAGATATGCACACAGTGATGATATCACAGTGCAGAACAACAAGAGCACACTTAGTAATCATTAGGGTCCATAGCAAAACTGAGGCTCATTGACTTTTCCATGACTTCATTAATTATAACCATATAATCAAAATTTATTGCAACTTACCTCTGCATTGAGTTGGACCCCACTTATTTTTTCCATGCAGAAGGTGATCCCTCTTCTACCAAGGTAATTGTTCACAAGCAGATGAGCACATTCAGACTGCAGCTTTACCAACACTGAAGCTAAAAATATATTATTTTGAGAATGTGAAGAGCTAATAAATAAAATGTAATATAATAATATATAGTACATAATAACATACTATGATAATGAAGATAATAATAATAATAATAATAATAATAATAATAATAATAATAATAATAATAATAATTACAACAATAAAAGCTGGACTTTGTTTTTGCAAAATGATATTAGAAAAAAAGCCTTTTTCTGAATGCCACTAAAAAAGTATATATTTTTTTCCTGAAACGCGTTAAACAATATAAAAAGTTCCTGTTTTAAAGACTTTTGGTGCCCCAATTGACTCATTCTGCCTTAAGACCCAGCACATTATGTGAACTTGTATTTTCTGCTTGTTTTTGCACCCTTTGGATTTTGGATCTCAGGACCAATCCATAGCATCATCGCATCAGTTGAGCACCTGTAATTCTGCGCTCACGTTGCAGTAATCCGCGGCCGCTGCCCTATGCCGCACTCTCGCTTCCATTTTTATTCTCAGAAGCCCCATTCTCGTGAGGCTGGCTGACACATTCTGCATTCGGAGCCCTCCGCTCCTCTGTTCCTTATTATCAGACATTCCATATTTACTTTGCCCTTAGCAGGAGAAATTGTGTATTGTATATCAATATGTGGAGATCTCTAGTGAGGTTAGCTCAGGTCAATATGTTCAGAATCTACAGAAATTACTGGCACTGGTTGAGGTAAAAGGTGTGTTTTGCAGAGGTGTCATGATCCCTTTAAATCAAACAATACAATGAATGCTGCGGTAACACAGTAACAAGCGTGAAGGTACAATGGTCTATTGTCTGCAGTATTCCGCGCGGTTAAAGTGAGTAATGTTCCGCAGAGAATACAATGAGACTCACTAACAAAGTAAAGGTACATACTTTTTCCTTTAAGTATCAATGAGACTTTTTTTTATACTGAACACACTTTGAAGAAAGCTTTTAAGCTGCTGGAGTATATTCATATCCTTGAGTATAGTATTCTGTCAAAGCTTCGCTTTCCTTCCCCCCATTCACTGCCTGTAGAAATAAAGTTTTTACAGAGCATGTAAACGAAGTGGAAAAAGAACCACCTTTCATCATTGTCTAGGTTTTTTTTCTCTCCCTTAGGCTCATGATTTTGTGTAAGAAACAAACACAACTTATATATTTCTGCTGGCAGAGTATTCCTAGCTGAACTGTCTCCTGTTGTGTGCTTTAGGACTAAAACCTCCTCTGTATAAAAGTTTTCTGCACACTCAACTAATAAAACATAAGTTTAAGACATCTATTTACATACAGCGATGAGTCTCGGGGAAAAGGTTTAGAATAGAATCCGTTCAGCGTGTTCTCTCTTCAGTTATGGGTAAGAATATATATCTATATAAATAGCCATATAAATAGATGTTCTCATATTTTGGATGACCAGAGCGTTGTATATATATAGAGAGCGTTTTACACGCGCTGATATATCGTGCGATCGCATGAGCGATCGAAGCCGCCCCCGTCATTTGTGCGTCACGGGCAATTAGTTGCCCGTGGCGCACAAAGTTGTTTAACCCCCGTCACACGCACTTCCCTCCCTAACGACATCCCTGTGGGCGGCAAACATCCTCTTCCTGAAGGGGGAGGGACGTTCGGCGTCACAGTGACGTCACACAGCGGCCGTCCAATAGAAGAGGAGGGGCGGAGATGAGCGGGATGTAACATCCCGCCCACCTCCTTCTTTCCTCATTGCCGGCGGGACGCAGGTAAGCTGTGTTCATCGTTCCCGGGGTGTCACACGTAGTGATGTGTGCTGCCACGGGAACGACGGACACCCGGAGCACAGAAGGAGGAACGACATTATGAAAATGAGCAACGCGTCAACGAGCAATGATAAGGTAAGTATTTTTGCTCGTTAACAGTCGTTTGGAGGTGTCACATGGTACGACATCTCTAACGATGACGGATGTGCGTCACGAATTCTGTGACCCCCGACGACTTATCGCACGATATATCGTACCATGTGATGCCGCCTTTAGACTATTCTTCCAATCAAGGGTATTCCGAATCGATATTTTACTAGAACTAGAAAATGTCTGAGGACTTTTTATTTTAGTAAATGCTTGAATTCTTAATAAAATAACAATTCCCTAGTATAATTTGTTAGAAATAAGCTGTCATGCTAGGACTGATGACTGTCCGGCGAATGATGTGAAAGGACATGCATGGACCAATGACTGTACCACGCATTGCATTAACACAAGGGTTTCAAAGGAGATGTAAAGGAGGAGGAAAGCTCTGACGATAGGGAACAGGTCTTGGGACATCTCCTGACACTAACCTGTGTCTGTCCCCTAATGTCCCTAAAAGAGTCCTTCCTCTCTTCGCCGTCACATGCCTTGTCCCAAAATTTCCCTCCACTCACTCTATATAGTGCTAAGGCCGGTGAGTACACTAAACATCACCACTAGGGTAATATATCACAGGGGAGGAAGGACAGACAGGGGAACATAGACAAAAAAAGGATACACCAATTTCATGGCTGCAACCAGACATCAGGGCTTCAGCCAGACACCAGAGCTGCAGCGAGACACCAGCGTTGCAGCCAGACACCAGAGCTGCAGCCAGACACCAGAGCTGCAGCCAGACCCAAGAGCTGCAGCCAGACACCAGGGCTGCAGCTAGACACCAGGGCTGCAGCCAGACACCAGAGCTGCAGCCAGACACCAGAGCTGCAGCCAGACACCAGAGCTGCAGCCAGACACCAGAGCTGCAGCCAGACCCAAGAGCTGCAGCCAGACACCAGGGCTGCAGCTAGACACCAGGGCTGCAGCCAAACACCATGGCTGCAGCCAGACACCAGGGCTGCAGCCAGACACCAGGGCTGCAGCCAGACACCAAGGCTGCAGCCAGACACCAGGGCTGCAGCCAGACACCAGAGCTGCAGCCAGACACCAGGGCTGCAGCCAGACACCAGAGCTGCAGCCAGACACCAGAGCTGCAGCCAGACACCAGGGCTGCAGCCAGACACCAGACAACACAACATAACACAGCTTCCACCAGCAGGACTAGAAAAACAGAAAGGCTCCAGCAGCAGCAGAGTGACAGTGGCTACCAGTGCTTCCTTTCTCCTCTGTGTCTAGTTCAGAATGAGAGTCTATTACCGGTAACATGTGATGGAACATATGACTATTTAAAGGACATGGGAGTGGTCACAAACCAACTGCATCTGAGGAGAATTAACAAGAAGCTGCTAGCAAATAAACTGATATTAAACCTTTCTGCACTAATAAAAAGGAAAACAGATTTTAAATTCAGAGTCTCACAAGACAAAGTGAGACTCCGACGCTAAAGTATTGTGCTGTTCGATTGTTATTCCTCCTCCAAAATTGATAGCAACTTGTTATTTTGTCAATGGATCAAGTCCCTATCCCACAAAGTGGGCACAGCTAAAAAACCCCCCATATGTTGCTATACCTGTGTATATAGCAAAGCAAAGCTACTTCCACACATGAAAAATACTTATATCTATAAAAAATGTGTATAAAAAGATTATGGATTGCCAAAATTGTAATTTTATCTTTCTAGATCCAACTATAAAAAAATTAAATACATTGACTGACGAAACACTGAAATTTGAAAGGGACCCAGACTTTTCAAGGAAAGAAACTACCCTTCAAATATTAGTTGAACAATTTCAAACATCACTAAAAAATAGGAAACATAAACAATTTACCAGAGATCTACAGTGGCGGAAATAATTATTTGATCCCTTGCTGATTTTGTAAGTTTACCCACTGACAAAGACATGAACAGTCTAAAGATCCGAGTTGACAGCCTCAAAGTCTTAGGGCGGCTTTGCATGTTGCAACATCGCACGTGCGATGTCGGTGGGGTCAAATCGAAAGTGATGCACATCCGGCGTCACTTTCGACATCGTTGTGTGTAAATCCTAGATGATACGATTAACGAGCGTAAAAGCGTCATTATCGTATCATCGTTGCAGGCTCCGACTTTTTCATAATTACGCTGCCGCGACAGGTACGATGCTGTTCCTCGTTCCTGCGGCAGCACACATCGCTGTGTGTAAAGCCGCAGGAGCGAGGAACATCTCCTACCTGCCGCCGGCAGCTATACGGAAGGAAGGAGGTGGGCAGGATGTTTACATCCTGCTCATCTCCGCCCCTCCGCCGCTATTGGCCACCTGCCGTGTGACGTCGCTATGATGCCGCACAACCCGCCCCCTTAAGCCCGCCTTAATGTTTTAGAGATGATCTGCAAAGAGGACCAAAATTCCTCCTGACACGTGCGCAAACCTCATCATCAACTACAAAAAATGTCTGACTGCTGTGCTTGCTAACAAGGGTGTTGCCACCAAGTATTAAGTCTTGTTTGACAGAGGGATCAAATACTTATTTGGTAGGTAACGAGTTGATAAGGAGCATCTAACTGTTCTGTTGGAGCCAGAACTCTTAATGGTTGGTAGGGGATCAAATACTTATTTCTCTCTGCAAAATGTAAATACATTTATATAATTTATACAATGTGATTTTCTGAATTTTATTTTTGATATTCTCTCACTGTTAAAATTAACCTACCATTAACATTATAGACTGTTGATGTCTTTCTCAGTGGGCAAACTTACAAAATCAGCAAGGGATCAAATAATTATTTTTTCCACTGTATGTGACTTCAAAGAGAAGAGAGCATATTCTTTTCTTTTGTAAGACAAACTACAGGAAAAGATTACAAACATTTCATCATCTGACATAGATCATTCTGATAGGGGATATCTAATTTTGGGAAATTAAATTAGAATTTTGGGAACAAAAGGAGAAAGATAAACAGGACAAGATAGGAGAAAATGGTGGTAGAAAGGATAGGGCAATTGGAGCAAGCGTGTTATACTTACCATTCTCCAGCATGGCTGTAAAGC
Organism: Anomaloglossus baeobatrachus; assembly: GCF_048569485.1. Lineage (NCBI taxonomy): Eukaryota > Metazoa > Chordata > Amphibia > Anura > Aromobatidae > Anomaloglossus > Anomaloglossus baeobatrachus. The sequence goes on along the minus strand of NC_134360.1, from coordinate 202,440,817 downwards.
TGCTTCCGAGGCCGCTCATTATCCTTCATGGATATGCACTGCTTTCCCCACCCACCAGTAATCCCCGTGTCTCTGATTGGTGGCAGTCAGATGCACCCCCACCCTGTATGACAGTGTGTCTGACTGCTTTCAATCAAAGGTGCTGTCTGCATGTCTATAGTGTAAAAATAAATAATTAAAAAGGTTGGCATGGGGTCTCCCCATATGGTGATACCCAGCAGAGATAAAGTAATGAAAAAAAGGATCTTTCAGCTCACCCAATAATAGAACCACCTGGGCCCTTGGTCAAAGGAATGGTGCAAGGTGGTCAGCTCTGTGTCCAAGACATGAGGTCCCAAGGCATTAAAAAGAAATGTTTCCAGCAACACATTCAACTGATTCCTTAAAAAGCCATTTATTTCCAAAGATTAAAACAACACCAGGTTGTATGGATATCCATGGGAAAGCAAAATATTATTTATGTTTTTTCATGGATATCCATACAACCTAGTGTTGTTTTAATCTTTGGAAATAAATGGCTTTTTCATGAATCAGTTGAATGTGTTGCTGGAAACATTTCTTTTTAATGCCTTGGGACCTCATGTCTTGGACACAGAGCTGACCACCTTGCACCATTCCTGTTGCTTGAAAGATTTATTTTTAATTACAGCAGAGATAACAGGCTTTAAATAAATAATTAAAAAAAACAGTGTGCGGTGCCCCCAATTTTGATACGCAGCCATGATAAAGCTGACAGCTGGGGGCTGGCATTCTCAGGCTGGGGACGCCCATGGTTATTGGGGTTCCCAGCCTAAAAATTTCAGCCTGCAGCTGTCCAGGATTGTCACATCGATTAGATGCGACAATCCTGGAATTTATTTATTTTTACACCAATATAGGCACACACAGTGTCTCTGATTGAAAGCAGTCCAGCACGCTGTCACACAGAGTGGTGGCACTTCTGAATGCAATCAGTCAGAGATGCATGGACTGCTGGTGGGCAGGGGAAGCAGTCCATATGCATGAGGTTAATGAGCGGTGCCGGAAGTAGTGTGAGTGGCCTGGAAGCAGTGTACAGCCACGCAAGAGACTTGGTAAGTATAATGCGCCTGCTTTCCCCTTTTTTCTTTATTTTTGCTTTATTTTTCTTAATTACCCGAGTTGCTGGACCCAGATTGTTACCCAGAGTTCCCTGAGATCTCTGGGCGCCGGGTCGGTGCACGGGTACTTTTGAACCCTCTCAGAGCTGGACTTTTACAGTCTGGGTCCGTCAATCTCTACACTAAAGCGGGCTTTACACGATACGATATAGCTAACGAGATGTCGGCGGGGTCACGTCGTAAGTGACGCACATATGGCATCGTTACTGATATCGTAGCGTGTGACAGCTATGAACGAGCAGAAATACTCACCTTCTCGTTCATCGCTGACACGTCGCTCATTTTCTAAAAATCGTACGTCCTGTTGTTCATCGTACCCGGGGCAGCACACATCACTCCGTGTGACACCCCGTGAACGATGAACTGCAGCTTACCTGCGTCCCGCCGGCAATGCGGAAGGAAGGAGGTGGGCGGGATGTTTACGTCCTGCTCATCTCCGCCCCTCCGCTTCTATTGGCCGGCTGCTGTGGGACGTCGCTGTGACGCCGAACGTCCCTCCCCCTTCAGGAAGTGGATGGTCGCCGCCCACAGCGAGGTCGTTAAGAAGGTAAGTACGTGTGACAGGGGTTACAACATTGTGCGACACGGGCAAGAAATTGCCCGTGCCGCACAAACAATGGGGGCGGGTGCGATCGCAAATGCGATTGCACGAGAAATTGTAAGGTGTAAAGCAGCCTATAAACACTTTATCAAATGGTGCAATTCATAAGACTTCTAAAGAATAAGTATCTCTCTTGATGCCTCTACGCATTTTATCATTCTATGTTGAATTGTCTAACATTCTAAAGTATTTTTTGGGCTTTGCTTTACTTATGCACACAAGCATCTTATTATATGATGCCATTCTTAAGAGCTCTGAAGCTAAGTACCAAGTAGTCTTCTGAGCTTCTATTAATTGGTTCTCATTTGTAAAGATGCAAAGTAATTAAACAGATGTTCTGCCTTTTCTTCAGGTGGTTTCCGCTTGGAAACCAATCACTGGTTTATACATACACATTAAAATGGAGCAGTTGACGATCATGCGCACTTAATAAAACCGCTGAAGATATCCGAGAGCTGTGCTCAGCTGGTGTTCTCCTTTAAAGATGTTATCTGTCACCGTCCATTTGTGCATCGGACGAAGTGGTGCCAGTAATGTCAATTATGTCATGTCTGCAAATGCTTGCTAAGATGGGTGTCCAAATGTCATGCTAGGTAGAGGGAAGTACCAAGCGCATGGTGAAAGGGAAGGGAAACCATGTGTCTAGGGAAAGGGGGGAGATGGTGACTCCTGACCGAACCTACTGCTGGTCCCTGAGGTCCGTCACCACCCTATATAGGTTCCGAACGTATGCACTGAGCCAGAAACCTGACTCTAGGTATCCCTAGTGCTGGGCCCTAAATAGGGAACGGATGGGATGAGCTTTTTGTCAAACCTCACTAAACAACTATAGAGAACACAAGGGGGACTCACGGGGGAAAAGCATGAACTACTTATCATTAGATGACTCAGGTAGAACACCAAAAAACTGAGCTGTAACAAAAGAACCGGTAAACATGCAATGTTATAAGCATGTAAATGGCAGCTTCTAGACAAGAAAAAACCAAAGAGAAAAATTGTATGAAAAATACCCTGAATATCAATGAATAAAATGCAAGTGCTTAATAGCAGGGTACTTGGTATATACATTTTTGCAAAAAGGTAAGAAGCCATCCCACCTCGTGACGGTGTACCCATCTGGGACGGTCTGCAGAGTTGTCAACCATGATACCACAGAGGAGTATAAGCCATCTGCTTGCCATCTCAGAATGAAGGAACTGAAAATATCACCAGCACAGTCCAAAGGAAGGAAGAGGTATTTAAACACCAAGGGAATACTGACAATTAACAGCTGGGTGAAAGGCGAGCTCCTGCTGGGTCCAAAAGGGAGAGAGATGATTCCAGCAAGAGAGCTATCTACACCAATGAATACTGACAGCAGGAACAATGAGAAGTCCGGAAGTGTTCTGTGCAGCCAGACACTGTGACCTTCTATGGCCAGAAACCCCATGACTGTCTGTCACATGTGACACACCCGTGACACCAATACATGCCGTTCATACACAGGTCCTGGCAGACATATGTAGAAATGCTTAATTGATTTCCCCTCCTTAAAACTGTCTGGATTAATGGAACTTCTCCTAACTGTCATGGAATACAATTTCAGATGCCTTCAAAGACCCGGTCAATGGTCTGTTGGGAAGTTTCTGGATTCTCATTCACAGGGTCCCTAGTCTATTTTGTCCCAAATCAATCACATAGTCTAGTATGGTATTAAATTCAGGTAGATGTTAGCAAACCATAAAAAACTTTTTCTTCCTCTGCAAACTTTTTTCATTCTTTTTATGAGTTTCTTTTCTTTTGTCGTATTCTGTGAATAGCTTACATTATTTTGTTTCAAAAGGGGTGTTTTAGGAAAATTGCTTCCCTTCAACTGTTTAAAAACAGCGAACAATTTCATATATATTACAGGTTCTGTCGGGGTAAGGGCTCTTATCAGCATTTTTGTAAATGTTAGAAATCCTCTCTTGACCTAGAATGTTAGGATTCAAAGTTGCGATAGCCTCTATGTAATCATTAGGTGATAATGGAATAGAAAATGTGGACATAATTGTAAGCTCTATTCAGGTGATATATAAGCAGGATCATACATTGTCTCTATGTCTGGTAAATGACTTAATAAGCTTCTTAAATGCAGATTGAGTTCTTATTAATTAGATGAATGACAGACTCAAAAGTCTACCATATGGCACGTCATGTGTAATCTTCACATACACAACTGTGCTTGAAAGAGGGTTAACAAAGAACTCCAAGATCCTCAAACAAAAGAGACTCTTACATAAAATGATGTTTCTAGGACCACTATATTATTTATGGTTTACCATTAATCCTACTGTGATACAAATGCTACTGTTATATTATGTGGCTATGCAAATGCCGTGTCACGGGGTATGAAATGACAGAACAGGGGCTCCTATGCTGTCCCTCAGACTTGAGACCCTGCGCTATCCCTTATCTCAGAAGTAGGTTTGATGGTAGTTAGGTCTTAGCCCCCAGCATGACCCTGACTGCTGTCCGAGCCCTGATCTTACTGCCTCTTTCCCCCACCCTTGGGGAAGGCTGGAAACAGTAACAAAACTCCACAGAAATGACAAGGACAAGGAAGAACAAAAACTTGTACACACTGTACTCAAACAAAAAGGAGAGACTACACGTGTAGGGGAATAATTAAAGGCATGACAGAGGAACTTCCACACTACTCAATAATCGCAACTACACATCACCTTGGACTGGATCACCACACAGACCGGAATCGCTGGAGCTTTGCTGAAGCCATTATCGGTGCTGAGAAGCAAGGTCCAGAATCTTATATAGGAAGAAGATGGCTGTGATTGGAAATTAGCAACCTGAGCTCGTAGCAGAGTTCCCCAGGTCAGCAGGATCTAACTCCTGCAGGACTGAGGGACAGAGCACATGAAACAGCCGACGCCTAGCTCTGGCCAAACAACTAGGAGACATCAGGTTGCCAGTCAGGCTCTGCAGTGTGAACAGATACTGACGCCGCCATGACACCTAATGAGTCTGGACCTAAACAATGCATGACATGCCGTATCTTTAGAAACAAGTGTTCTAGGCGGGATACAATCCAAGGTGCACGTGTCCGAGAAAGGCATCCACAATATAACTTGAACAAAGGACCAGCACTACAAATCTTCTGAAATTTTTTAGAATTTATTCCACATAAGTATACAGGCATATAAATTTACGCCTGTATAAATTCTAAAAAATTCTAGATGATTTGGCGTGATGGTCCTTTGTTCAAGTTATAATGCCGAATCTGTAGTTATTTATGATGTCATATGATGTTATTTTATGAATGCTGCGTTCCACTAGAATATGTTATTGTCAGATAGTATTATGCCCTTTCAGTGGCATATGATGCGCCAGTTTTGAGACGATTTTATGACCTGAGTGCACAATAGGTCCAATGGGAGATGATTATATGAGAAATACTCCCGGGTTCAAGTCATATGTCAGCATGGAGTCAGCGCTACAAGCATCCTTACGCCCCCTTGGTAGCTGTTGATAGTGAATAAGAAAGTGCTTTCCTGCCTATAGAGGTCAGACACATATAGACAGGCAGACAGGAGAGCTGTGGATCAGAGAGGAAAGCCTGCACCATAGATAGGTGGCAAGTAGGGGTGAGTAAATACTCATTCATACGGTATGCCATCCTAAACCTTAGTAAGGGCCACAAAGGAGCATAAAGTTGCATTTAGTAATGTTTTTCTAAGATGACACTAACCTCCACACCTGCATTGAGAGTACCGCCATTAGAGGATTAAGATATACTGCAACAGAGGGCAGCAGAGAGAACCGAGTAAATGGCCACAAAAGGAGTCTAAAGCTGATGCCTGAACTTAACCCCTTCAGCCCCCGGGCACTTTCCGTTTTTGCGTTTTTGTTTTTTGCTCCTTTTCTTCCGAGAGCCGTAACTTTTTTATTATTCCGTCAATCTTGCCATATGAGGGCTTGTTTTTTGCGGGACAAGTTGTACTTTTAAATGAAACCATAGGTTTTACCATATATTGTACTGGAAAACAGCAAAAAAATTCCAAGTGTTGAAAAACTGCAAAAAAAGTGTGATCACACAATAGTTTTTGGGATGTTTTATTCACAGTGTTCACTATATGATCAAACTGATGTATCTATGTGATGCCTCAGGTCGGCGCGAGTTTGTAGACACCAAACATGTATAGGTTTACTTGTATCTAAGGGGTTAAAAAAAATTCACAATTTGTCCAATAAAAGTGGCGCACGTTTTGCGCCATTTTCCGAAACACGTAGCGTTCTTATTTTTTGTGATCTGAGGCTCAGTGATGGCTTATTTTTTGTGTCTCGAGCTGACGTTTATAATGGTACCATTTTTGCGCAGATGCTACGTTTTGATCGCCTGTTATTGCATTTTGCGTAAAACTTGCGGCGACCAAAAAACGCAATTTTGGCGTTTGGAATTTTTTTGCCACTACGCCGTTTACCAATCAGATTAATTGATTTTATATTTTGATAGATCGGGCATTTCTGAACGCGGCGATACCAAATATGTGTATATTTATTTATTTTTTAACCCTTTAATTTTCAATGGGGGGAAAGGGGGGTGATTTGAACTTTTAGGTTTTTTTTTATTTTTTATTTTTTAAAACTTTTTTTTTACTTTTTTTTTTTATTTTACTAGTCCCCCTAGGGGGCTATAGCAATCAGCAATCCGATCGCTGATCGCTATCTGCTGATCACAGCTATACCGCTGTAATCAGCAGATCCAGTTACTTTGGTTTTCCCTCTGCTCTCGGCCGAGGGAAAATGAAAGTGAAACATCATAGCAGCAGGCGTCATCACATGACCCTGTGCTACGATGGCAACCACCGATAGTCACGTGATAACACACGTGACTTCCGGTGGGGGCGGCGGTAAGTAACAAACATGGCCGCGCGCATTTAAATCTTGCTGCCAGACTTTGGCAGCAAGATTTAAGGGGTTAATGGCCGCGGGTGGAAGCGATTCCACCCGCGGCTAGCAGGCACACGTCAGCTGTTGAAAACAGCTGATATGTGTGCCGCTCCACGCCGCCTGCCCGCGGCAGGGGGCGGGACTTAACGGGACACGATCCTGGACGGATAGATCCGTCCAAGGTCGTGAAGGGGTTAAAGATGATTGTCTCAGGCTATTATTATTATTATTTATTTATTTTTAGAGCACCATTGTTTCCATGATGCTGTACATGTGAAAATGGGATTTACATACAAAATACAAATATAACTTACAATAAATAAACTAACATTGACAAGACTGGAACAGAGGAGTGAGGACCCTGCCTTGTTGGCTTACATACTAGAAGATAGTGGAGAGAAAAAGTATGTTGAGGGGTTACAAAGGCTCCAGTGATGGTGAGGTGGTAGTGGAGTCATTGCAGGCTGTAAGCTTTGAAGAGATGGGTTTTCAAGTCTCACCGGAAAGTTCTGGATGTGGTAGATAGTCGGACTTGTTGAGGCACAGAATTCCAGAGGACTGGAGGTACTCACGAGATGTCTTGGAGGTGATTAGGTGAGGAATGTATGAATGAGGGGTAGAGAAGGAGGTCTTGGGAGGACTGGAGATTGTGTGTGGGAAGATATTGGGAGATTGGTTTGGAGCTATAGGTACAGCATTCTCTCATTTACAGCACCATGGAATTGAAGGTGCGCTATAAACAATATATGTAAGAGACAGATTATAAATGGCTTTGTAGGTCAACACTAGTTGTTTGAACGGGATACATTGACAAATTGGGTGAAAATGAGGGGATTTGTAGAGGGGAGAAGGGACTGAGTGGCGAGGATAGTGGGGGATTAGTGAGGCAACAGAATTATGGATGGACTGGAGATGTGCAAGACTGTTAGCAGGAAGGCCACAGAGAAGGATATTGCTGTAGCTGAAGTGGGAGATGATGAGGGCATGTACTAACATTTTAGTAGATTCAAGGTTGAGGAAAGGACGGATTCTGGAAATATGCTTGAGTTAGAGGTGGCAAAAGGTGGTGAGGGCTTGGATGTGTGGTTTGAAGGACAGGGTAGAGTCGAGGGTTACTCTTGTTAAGGAGGACTATCTATAAATAGTCCTGATCAAATACTTAATTAACCTTGAGCCGTAGGGGATTGTGGGAAATGACCCATAAAGTGTATTATTTCATCTTACATAAGCCTGTTCGGATCATACATGTGACACAGCTCTAAAGATGGCTGCCACTTCCTATCCTCCACACTCTGGCCTGATATGCAAAGAATGTCCAGATAGATGACCTCATGGACAACCCACTGATGATCTCATGGATCAACCCACTGATGACCTCTGGACCTACCCACTGATGACCTCATGAACCCACCCACTGATGAACTCATGGACTAATCCACTGACCTCCAATGGATACATCCAGGCATGCCCACGGTAAAGTTGACCATGCCCCTTTTTCTTGTTTATATAAGTCGAAGCTATGTTGAAATAAAGCCTGTTGGACTTGTGGCATTCTCTGATCAAGGAGAGTTTATATCCGACTCTTTGTCTGGTATTATTCTTTTGTGCATGCACTTGATCTATATCCATTAGGTCAGCAGTAGGCAACTAGGGGACACCTGTAGTGTCCACACCAACATTCTGAGGCAGCGGACTTCCGGTACAGGAGAAAGCGTGATGTCATATTGTGATAGCTAAGGTAGGGGAGTCAAATAGGATGGAGGAAAGATAATAAGCTCGGTTTTGTCCACATTGAGCTTTAGCAAATGAGAGAACAAGGAGGATATGGCTGATAAACACTTTGGGATTCTGAACATGTAATGGACTGGTTCCCGTGTGTGACACAGTCCCTGAGACGTTTAGGCAGCATGACTGTTCTAGGTGCAAGATAAGCTATTACAGGACATTGCTGCCAAAGGTAGGGAAGATGTAACCAGCTGCTGAGGACATTGTCAGCCGTCCATCTTAAGTGTCAGAAAATTGTCACAAGTGTAAATCCACTGATGCATGTGCCAATTGTCTACCAAACTGTTGCCTTGTACAAAACTGTTGAAACCATAAAACTCGTATCTTACTAGTGAGTTATATTATTGAACTGACATCTGTACGTGACTACAATCCCTGAACGGGGAATTCTCATCTAAGGACCAATACATTCTATTACGGGGCACAACATCATATCCTGTCTTTATATTTGTTTGGATCCTAAATCTAGTCCAAACCCCGAGAGCACCCCTACATGCTAAATCATTTTTTCCACTATTAAAGTTTGAAATATATATAGAAGTGTTCTATGTTATATACGGTACATAAGTGTATAATGCCATGACAATTTGTTGTGTACAATATCAGTTTCTTTCATATACTGTACAATATCTCCTCCGGATTTATTCTTTTTGGCATTCATTGCACTGCCATCCATCAGACAGGCACCAGCCTCTGTCTGTGCTTATTAATTATCCTATGAGAGTCCTGGATAATCTAACATTCATTTCCAAAATACATCTGCACAGGTTCAGAATTTAAGGGCATGTTCACATTTTTTTATGTGGAATTTGTTACAGATCTACTGCAGACCAATGAGTATTCAATAACTGTTTGAAGTGTTTTTATTTTTTTTAATGTGGATTCAAAATCCACATAAAAAAGAATCAATGTAAATATATCTTGTCATCCACAGAAAACTAAAGTTTAGGGAATGTGCTCACATTTTTTGTGTTGCCTGGGACCCCCTGGAAAAAGGCCTAAAGAAAAGTCCTCCAAATATCAACACATCTACAGCAATGTCTTAGGCGGGCTTTACACTTTGCGACATCGCTAGCATCGGCTAGCGATGCCGAGCGTGATAGTACCCACCCCCGTCGCACATGCGATATGTGGTGATTGCTGCCGTAGCGAACATTATCACTACGGCAGCTTCACACGCACATACCTGCTCGGCGACGTCGCTGTGACCGCTGAACTATTCCTCCTTCAAGGGGGAGGTGCGTTCGGCGTCACCGCGACGTCACTAATAGGTCGTCCAATAGAAGCAAAGGGGCGGAGATGAGCAGGACATAACATCCCGCCCACCTTCTCCCTTCCGCATTGCCGTCGGGACGCAGGTAAGGAGATGTTTGTCGCTCCTGCGGGTTTACACACAGCGATGTGTGGAGCTGCAGGAATGACAAACAACATTGTACCTGCGGTCGACCCGACATTATGGAAATGAACGACGCTACACAGATCAACGATTTTTGGCGCTTTTGCGATCGTTGTCGCACCTAGGATTTACACATTGCGATGTCGCTACCAGCACCGGATGTGCGTCACTAGCGACGTGACCCCGACGATATTTGGAGAGCGATGTCGCAACATGTAAAGCCCCCCTTAGGCCTCTTTCACATGTCCTTGCAAAACACACATGTTTTGCACGGTTTGTGCGTGTGTGTCTTCAGTGCGTGCTGTCAGTGTGCTATCCGTGTAATATACGCATAGCAGACGGGCAGCATGTACTTCTATACTCACCAGTCCCTAGAGCTGCTCTCTCCGGCGCTGCTGTCCCTGGTGCTGATGTCTCCTGCACTGCTGCTTCCGGGTCTGTGGTGTAGTGAAAATTCATGAGCATAATGAGCGGGTCCAGAAGCAAATGACAGCAACGCCAAAGACCATAGGGCTGGAGACAGGTGAGCATAGAAAATCAGTTTATTTCAATGACACATGTTTTCTCCATTACGTGTCACACTTATGTCACACGGATCACATCAGTGTGCGGGCTGCGTGACATCCATGCTCCCGGAGAAAAATGGACATGTCACCGTGTGGAGCCCATGGACACATGTGTTGTCCACACGGACACAGGGCCCATGTCAAAACACGGTTGTGTGGTCAAGCCCATTGATTTTAATGGGTCTATGTGTGTCTGTGTCTCCGTTACTTGGGAAAACGGACATCACACTTACCGGAAAGACAGACGTGTGAAAGAGGCCTTAATGACTTGTCCTTTGTATCTTCTTTAAACCGATTCAGGTTTCGAAAGCCATGAAGAGGCTAAAAGAAGTGAATGGTCTGTTCTTCTGATGGATTCTGCTTGGAAGCCTTCACTATCTTATATATGAAATCAAAGACGCCTTAACACTAGAAGTCCCAGAAATTTCGAGCTCCATAGGGTTCCAATGGTAGAAATGTTAAATGACCCCTCTCTGGGACTTCTAGTGTTAAATAAGGTTTTCAAAGACATAGGTCAAGCTCATTGAGGAGTTTGAAATCGATAGCATTCAGTTGTTATTAAAGTCCTCAAAATCAGTATGCACATCTTCTGGATTTTCAAGTCAGATTTCATTGTGAACCACATTGGGAATGGATCCACCCTATTGTGATACTAGAACGGAAGCATTTCATTTATTGACACCATTCGGTTTAATGCAGGACTTGTTTCTCGTAAGCAGAATTTTCCTTGATCCTCTGTTCATGTGTTCATTTGTAGTTTTCTTCCTATTGACCTCAATGGGGAACTACAGTACATAAAACTGTACATAAAACTGTTCCAGAAACTGCTCTAGAGTCACTTATTTAGAAGAAAATGCTGCAAAAAAAAGTTTATGTTTGGTCATATAGAAAGAGATGTATGCAAGTATACCTATTTAGACAGATATAGGTGTCAATTTTTCGTTGATTTTATGCCTTTTTTCTAGCATAAAAATGGTTTCAATAGTGACTTTTTTTATTTAAATGTTATTCATTATTTTAATTTTCATTACTTGATTTTGATTTTTTTTATTTGCTTGGCTTTGTGAATGTGGTTTTAGTTAACCAAATGTTATAGTTTAATTCATCATTTGCAAATCTTTGAAATGCTGCAAAATGTTTGCACAATTATACTCCGATACCCAAAGGAGTGTTATATACATAAAATATATGTATTTTTTTTTTATTTTTTGAACAGTTGAATACTAGCATGCAACATTTTAAAGCTTATTGAAAGGATAGTGAAAATGTTTTACTCGAAAAAGATACAGAAAAGCCCTCACAAAAGAAGCATCATTGAATTTGCATCAATTCTACAAGCATTGTGCACCAATTTCGGTCAATTTGATGGAAAATCCACCATTACAAAGTCAAGACAAAAAATGACTTAATTCCTCACTGACATATGGTGTATGGGTACGTCTTTTGCTGGCTCCCTGACTTTCATGCAAGCTCACAAGCTGAGCCAGCATCTTTCCCAGCAGATGATGGCTATGATAATTAGCCATCATCTGCCTTTAATGGCCGGCATATAGAGTAGAGTAGAGCTCGGCCAACGACTGCAAATCTGTTAAATGTCGCTATCAATCTGTGTGTCATTTACAGCTCACCAGCTGGGGTTCATGCTGTTCTAAGGGCTCATCAGTGCTCCCACAACGTGTTTGCGGGATGCCGATGGGTTGCCGTGAAGATCCCCATGCCTATCATGACAGTACTCCTCTGAAAGCCATCCCGTGGTATAGTAGTATATATATGGTCATATTCATGAATAAAAAGAGTCTTTAGATTTACCAAAGTATGAAAATACCCAAAAGACACCGTAGTTCAAATGTATAAACATTTTTATTTTTATAAATGCATAGGGTATACACAAACAATGATCAAGAAAAGAAACCAGAGTGAGTAAGTGATAGAGGGGAAGAAACCCCACGTGGCCCAGGGAAGGATGTCAGATCTCACAGAGGATCTGCACTAGTGTTTAGGTAAGCAAAAAAGTATCCACACGCAAGTGCAAAGGATTGCTAGCAAAAGGAGACCCAAGGTCTAATGCATAGCGAAAACAATGGAAAAGCTTACCTAGCTGGCAGATCACCAATTCACCCTGGTATACACGTGGGGACCGGCGTCCCAACACGTGTTTCGCCTGAAGTGCTTCGTCGGGGGACGTTTGAACTACGGTGTCTTTTGGGTATTTTCATACTTTGGTAAATCTAAATACTCTTTTTATTCATGAATATAGTAAATTATTGAGTCGTTGCCCTTAATCGTTATCCACGGTTCCTTATGTTTTACATATATATGGTCATAGTAGAATGCTATCTCTGCTGTATAAAGCAATACTATGTTATTGCTGGATAAAGCACAAGCAATCGGATGATCACAAGTTAAGGGGACTAATAAATACAATAAAAATAAATGTTTTGAAAAAAAAATAAATACAAAGACTACAGTATAAAAGTTCATATCAGCCTCCATTTTCCCCATGAAAAATTAAGAAGTAAAAAAAAAACTAGAACAAAACTCATATTTGGTATCTCTGCATTCATAAAAGTCTGATCTATCAAAATCTAAACAAAATATAAAATAAATTAATCCTATCAATTAATGGTGTAATGAGAAAAACAATCAAAATGCCAGAATTACATTTTTTTTGCACAACAAAACAAGAAATAGCAAAATGCCCTGGGGATCCACAGTAGCAACAATGATTGATAGCTGAATCCAAGAGGAGCAATAACATATAGGAAAAACAAGACCTAAAATATAACGTTTAATAAATATGCATATAATAAGCGAGAGCTTATACAGGTGAGTAAAAACAGTAACAATAGCACTCAGCAGGTGATGGTGCTACACACAGGGCATATATCAAAACCCAAGTCAAACCGCCCTTGGTAAAGAGTCACACAAGGTAACAACCTTCAAAACGGCTGAGAAGCCTCCTAAAATTTCCCAAAGGATGATAGACAAAAAATCATGTTGTGGCTATGTTTTCTGGTTTGGGTGGATTGGTTATAATTGATAGATATAATTCCTAGGTCATGTATCATCGATTTTATTGGATATTATTCACCTTAATCTATGCTTTCATAGGTATACATGCCTTTATCCATCTTACAGTGGTTTTTACTGCTATAACAGTCCTATGTGACCCTCCTGGATACCCTCTTTTCTGACATACTGTCTCCAGGATTACCCCTGAACCTCTTAACCGATTAGTACCAACTTAAATATATATCTCTTCTGCCCTCTATGTGGGTGTCTGTGTCAGGGTTATTACTGATACACTGCCATGCGTAGCTTTTTATGCCCACTATGCGGCGATTGGTCGCCAGCATATGTAATTTCTTTGATCCGCCGCTCTGAATCTGTGGGAGCGTTAATCTGTTGCGATGGTAGCGCGCTCTTTTCATTCAGCGCGAGCGGTTTTCCAGGATGTGATGTCACTGGATAGGGTTGCGTTGTCTTTGTGAGACGCGGCGCCGGGTGACGTGCACTTCCGGTTCCAGTGTATTCTGGAATGCACGTCACTGAGGGTTACTGTGCCATTGCGCATGCGCCGGGATATAAATGGAGCACCTTCCGGGACGCCAGCGCGGCACTTTTGAATTTGTTCACTATGACACACGCTGTGTGTGGTGAGTTACTTATTTATGGGGCATCTAGATAGGCCTTCCTAATATGCTGATTTGGGCTTATATTGTATATTTGTTTTATTTTTAGTATCTTGGGCATGATATTACTGCACTATCTGATACAATTGAGCGGTACCCAGGGTTCTTCACCCATACTCCCCTGACGATTGATTCCCATGAAACGCGTTGGGAGTGAGTGTTTCTGATATGTATATGGAGTTCTTTTCATTCGTGGCATCTCTGTGGGATTTGAAGAGCTGGTTGACAGCTCCCCTGGAAGCCTTGAATAATCTTCTATAGTCGCCCTACCATCTCTTCAGGATCGGGTAAGATCCTTTTTTATATTGCGCCTTTTTAAAATCTATTTTACGTGTTTTATTTTTTCGTGTTTCATTAATTGCAACTTTTAAAAAATCTTTTTTAAAGTTTTTAATGTAAATACTTTTATGTCTCTAACAGACAAAAGTATTCTAGGAGTGATACCTAGTTATTGGCTAACTTGTTGTATATATCCCCCATCGAGTTATATATGTCCCCCATTCTGGTTTAGCCGTCCCCATTCTGGTATATCTGTCAACTGTCCTAGTATATATGTATTCCATCCTGGTAAATATGTCCCCCGTCGTGGTATATTCTGTCCACCATCCTGGGACCATCGTGGTATATATTGTATGTCTCCCATTCTGGAATACATTGTCTTCCATGTCTGGTGTATATATCCCCCATCCTGTTATATATATCCCCCATCCTATGCCCACCCAAGTATATATGTTCACCATTCTGGTTTATCTATTCCAATCCTGAGCCCATCCTGGTATATATGTCTCCCATCCTGGTATGGTATATGTTTCCCATCTTGGTATAAATGTCACCATCATGGGGCTCTTCCAGGTATAAATGTTCCCCATCCTGGGCTTCTTTTTGGTGTATATGTCCCACACCCTTTTATATATGTCTCCCATACTAGTGTATATATTCCCAATTCTGGTATATATGTCCCCCATCCTGGGTACCCAGGTATATATGTCCCCCATTGTGGTTTATCTGTCTCCATCCTGTTATACTTGTCCTACATCCTGGTATATATGTCTCCCATTCTGGTGTCTATGTTGCCCATCCTGGTATAGTATATATCCCCCATCCTGGGCCCATCTAGGTATATATGTCTCCCATTATGGTTTATATGTCCTCATCCTGGTCCCATCCTGGTATATATGTCTACCTTCCTGGTATATGTGCCCATCCTAGTATATATGTTCCCTATCCTGGTATACACAAATGCATCTCAATAAATTAGAATATCCTGAAAAAGTTAATTTATTTCAGTAATTCAATACAAAACGGGAAACGCATATATTATATAGAGTCATTGCACACAGAGGGATCTATTTGAAGTTTTTTCTGTTACTATTGATGATAATGGCTTACAGCCAATGAAAACCCAAAAGTCAGTATTCTCAGAAAATTAGAATATTATATAAGACCAACTGAAATATGATTTTAAACTCAGAAATCTTGGCGCCTACTTAAAAGTCTGTACAGTAAATGCCTCAATACTCGGTCGGGATTTTTGCATGAATTACTGCATCAATGAGGTGTGGCATGGAGGCGATCAGCCTGTAGCACTGCTGAGGTGTTATGGAAGCCCAGGTTGCTTTGATAGCAGCCTTAAGCTTGTCTGCATTGTTGGATCTGGTGTCTCTCATCTTCCTCTTGACAATACCCCATAGATTCTCTATAGGGTTTAGGTCAGGCGAGTTTGCTGGTCAATCAAGCGCAGTGAAACTGTGGTTATTAAACCAGGTATTGGTACTTTGGCAGTGTGGACAGGTGCCAAGTCCTGCTGGAAAATTATATTTCCATTTCCCAAAAGCTTGTCGGCAGAGAGAAGCATGAAGTACTCTAAAATTTCCTGGTAGACGGCTATGCAGACTTTGGTCTTGATAAAACACAGTGGACCTACACCAGCAGATGACATGGCTCCCCAAACCATCACTGATTGTGGAAAGGTCACACTAGATCTCAAGCAGCTTGGATTGTGACCTTTCCACTCTTCCTCCAGACTCGGGGACCGCGATTTTAAAATGAAATGCAAAATTTACTTTCATCTGAAAACAACATCTTGGCCCACTGAGCAACAGTCCTGTTCTTGTTGTCCTTGGCCCAGGTAAGACACTTCTGGCGTTGTCTATTGGTCATGAGTGGCTTGACAGAAGGAATGTGAGAGTTGTAGCCCATGTCCTGGATACGTCTGTGTGTGGTGGCTCTTGAAGCACTGACTCCAGCAGCAGTCCACTCCTTGTGACTAACCCCCCAATTTTTGAATGGTCTTTTCTTAACAATCCATTCAAGGCTGCGGTTATCCCTGTTGCTTGTGCACCTTTTTCTACCACACTTTTTCCTTTCACTCAACTTTCCATTAATATGCTTGGATATAGCACTCAGTGAACAGCCAGCTTCTTTAGCAATGACCTTTTGTGGCTTACCCTCCTTGTGGAGTGTGTCCATGACTGCCTTCTGGACATCTGACAAGTCAGTCTTCCCCATGATTGTGTATCCTACTGAACCAGACTATGGGACCATTTTAAATGCTTAGGAAGCCTTTGCAGGTGTTTTGTGGTAATTATTCTAATTTTCGAATCATATTTTTCATAATCATCAATATTAACAGAAATAAATACTTGAAATAGAGCAGTCTGTGTGTAATGACTCTATATGATATATAGAAATAGATCCCTCTGTGTGTAATGACTCGATATAATATATAGGAATAGATCACTCTGTGTGTAATGACTCTATAGAATATATGCATTTCCCTTTTTGTATTGAATTACTGAAATAAGTTAACTTTTTGATGATATTCTAATTTATTGAGATTCACTTGTATGTAGTAAGGAGAAAAAAAGTTATACCTGAAAATACAAAATAATATTTGAAAGAGTGACGGTTCTTCCGAGCCGCCCGTGTGTGGGTTGATAGACACAGTAAACTAATATGTAAAATATTTAATCCAAGTTTCTCTTGGGAACGAGCTGAGGAACATGTTCTGAGGTTAATGAAGACCTTTGTGTTGCTCTACACCTGGATTTTCTTCTTTATGCGCAGTATAATAGATAGCGACACTCTTAAATGATATGCTTCACAAGATGTAGTGTATTTAACGTATTTTTAGAACTAGAAGAATTGCTTTACATAATGAGAAGATACTTAAGCTCCATGCTGTTTTTTAGATGAAATAATTGTTCCTACCGGTGATCTTGTTGAAGAGTAAGTATGGGCTCAGATAGAAATGATCTGGTTTCCTAGATACCACATTTCTGCCGGCCATGTATTGCCATTTTAGTCACATGCAAATTAAATGACAAGGTCAGATATGATGTCCGTTCTATCAATGTAGGCGGGAGAATATCAAGGAATATACAAAAACCCCAGTTTGGGTCAAATGCTTTACACCTGCTTCCCATAATCGCATCATTGCAGAATTTACAGCCTGTGGTGACTAAATTATGAAACTCAGAATAAACTTTTTGCCATAATTACCGCCACAACATGAGATAAACAAGCAAAATATCAGAATAAAATATTAGAAATTGAATTGAGGACTTTTAATTGGAAATGCATCATACACTACGACAATTATTATAACTCACGCATACAACTGCCCCAATTTTAAAGTTTGAAACTCCACAGGAACTAATGTGATTGGAAGTTTCACTAAACCAAAAATGTACATTTTTTTCTTGAATCCTAATAGTTTTGACAGTTAAACTAAAAACTAAACCTCAAACCTGAACTGTCTTCTTGAGGGTGTAAGATGGCGATTGACTACTTTGTGCATGGCCGGTATGTATCCCAGAGGTAGTGGTCCTCTGGGTTGTAAACCTGGAATGTATTCTCTCGTAGCTCTAGTGCCACTAGCTTTGTTAAGGAGTTCAAGGGCCAGGTTTATGGATAGCTGGAGAGATGGGTCTGACGATCCATAGACCTTCACCCATGGGTGTGTCTCATATGTTTAATGAGACTCTGTAGGTTTGGCACATGGCAGTCAGTCTGTCGGAAGGAGCCTCTGAGAGAGGGCCTGTGCCCTACCAGGAGTCAGTTTGTGTTGACACTGCCAAACCTCCGGAAAGTAACGGACTTGAAATCCATGGGGGAATACTGACTGGAATCAGTGAAACCTGTGTGGTGGGTACCCGTAAGGTAAACGGACTGTAATACCGTGTGTATTGTGTCTTTCTTTGTTCTACCTCGCATCACAAACTAAGCGAGAACCTCCACCACGTAAGTGACTTACCACAAGGGAATAATGTGTCCATGTTATAAATAGCACTATACACTGCCCTTGCGATAAACCAGTGGCAAAGGATGGCAGGGACATTGAATTCCAACAGAAATGGTCACAGAAACAGCATCCATCAGAAGCAAAATCTCAAGGCTGAGGTTACACAGCGACATTGGCCGCGACATGTTGCATTTTTTCCTAATTTCTGTCTGTTAATGGCAATAGTGTGAATGTGCACCTACACATTGCACTTATAGCAACATGTGTTCTGGCTGATTTCTCTGGTTTTGCTTTATTTTTTTTGTACTTTGTACCTCCAGGAGCGTGGCTCTCCATTTTTGGACAGTGCATTTTGTCTATATAGCTTTCCACAGGCAGGTGCTTAAACAGTCAGATCTGCATCCTGCTCTGCCCTCGTATATTTTGAGGCCTGATGGCTCATAGAGAGATGAACTATAAGAATCAGGGACCATCCTGATTCGCTACACCTTGTCACATTTGGATGGCTTTTATGCTGTTTTTTTTTTTAAAAATAGTGTCAATGAATAGTACCCTATGTTAGTTATATGTATTATTACTACTGTAATTAACAAGAATTCATCCACAGGTATGTATAATTATACATTAAACAGGTGTCCAGCAGACAGTTAGCCATAAAATGTTGCTATTTAACAAAAAAAAACCTTCATATTTCATACTGTCAGCAATTGCACCACATGGAAAAGAAATGTCACAAGACCCGAGAAAGAAAATAATTTCTTTACACAAGAAAGGTGAAGGCTACAGGAAGATCAGGAAAGCTTTACTTATCAGGCAGAATACTGTAGCAAGCAGCAAAAGTGATACAAAAATGTAACAACCACCTCACAGAGATATTCAGGCCGACCATGGAAGTTAAAGGGAACCTGTCAGATCGCCTATGCCCTCCAATCCAGCAGCATTCACGTCTGTATGATTAAATGCCCTCCCTAACCATCTCTGTATTTATAAGCTTTGCTTTTCTTATGTTAATTAGGGCTTTGAATTGTTATTGGGATGTTAGTTCCCCAGTCTAGATGACCCTCTTTCCATGCTATCATGCATATGTACCAGAGTGGGGGCATATATACCAGAAAGGGCCCTGGATGGAGACATATATAACAGGATAGGGCCAAAGAAGGCTGGCTAAAAATTATTTACAAACTGTGATACTTGCTAAAAAGGCTGCTACTAGGTACTAACCATGCAGGGTGCCCAAACTTTTGCAACAGCTCATTTTCCTTATTTGTTAATTTAAAAACTTAAAAGATGAAAATGTTTTTTTTTTGCCTAAAATACAAAAGGAAATGTGTCATCTTTAAATTTCTCCCTTTTAGAGTTCACTTCATCTTCAACTTACTTAGCTGTTCACAATAGCAGTAATTTTGACCAAGAGTGCCCAAACTTTTTTATACCATTGTAATTCTCCTCATTACTACCATTTTGTAACCTTTGTAAACTTTATCACTTAATCTTGAGCAAAATTAAGTCTGGTGACTCGCTGCTACTATTAATACACGTAATTTGTTTTTCCCTGTAGAAACTAACAAAAACTTAAAAGCAGCAAATTATTCTGCTCTTGTTATTCAGCCTATGTATCTTGATCAACAGCTCATCATAACATGATGCGCTCCACATTACGCTCACACAGTATGATGTCCTCAAAATCCTCTATATAATATTCACTCACACAGTATGATATCCCCACAAAGCTTTCACATAGTATGATTTCCCCCAAAGCCCCATACACTGTATACTGTACCCACACACAGTATAATGTCCCCACACAGCCCCCATGTAATATGATATCCCCACAAAGCCTCCCACACAGTATAATGTCCCTACAGAGCCCTCCACACTGGATGCCTCTCCACAGTATCATGTCTCTCACACAAGATGTCACCACAGAACCACCCTCCCCCCCCGCGGTATGATGTCCTCATGTACTGCCCCGAGCTCAGCAGCCGAGCTGCTCGGATCCGGGCCTTCAGTGGGTGGCTCGAGGGTCTCCGGACCCGGGGGTCCTGCGGTCACGTCAATCAAAAGGGGTTTGCGATTTGGGGACGTAGGTGTACGGCCGGAGCCATGGTTAAGTTTGTGATGCCACCCACGGGGTGTGGTGAAGGTGGACACCACCGCTGCAGTTACGGGGCACCCGGGGGAGATGTTACGCAGCAAGTTGTTAACCCCTCCATGGGCAGGGATGGTGGCCCCGGGACCCGTTGGGGGTGTTTGGCGGTGCAGGGAGATGGGCGGACGGAAGGCACTGATGTACTCACGATTAGTAAACACACGAGTCCCTGGTAAACCAAGGTGATGGTGGTCGGTGCCCGCAGCCAGCTGCAGTCTGGTCCCCCACCCGGCTGGTGGTCTCTGTCTTTCTCCTGCACCTGTTTGTGATGGTGGACTACCTGCGCTTGCAACTTCAGGAGTCCGCTCCCGGCTTTTGGTTGCCTGAGGAGCCCTTTTACCCGCAGACGCTGGCCCGTGGGATCTCTGTGCCGTGGCGGTGGCTTTCTATCCCCCTCGTTGGACTGTTGCGTTCAGTCGGGACTTTAGGTGGGACAGGACCTCAGTGAATTAGCTAGCCCCCAGTAGCTTCTGGACCTAGCTTCAGGGTCTGAGTATCCCCCTTTGTGCTCCGGTTTCCGAGTCAGTTCCCCGGGTCAGTACCCACGGACCACTATCCTGTCCCGGTCCACCTCGGTTCCACTGAGCCGTCTTCCCATCGGATGTAGTGTGCAACAAAAGAAAAAAAAATGGAAAACCCCTGCCCATCCTACTGTCACGCTTTGACACCTGGTGGACGTGTTCAGACCAACCGAAGTCTGGACGCATGACAGAAATACAAACAACAGTACAACAGGTAGGGGGGAACACTGGGGACACAATAACAACGGTGGGCCCTAGCTCTAGTGAGAGGGGTAGATCGACACCTCCTGCACTTACCTGCCACTGACGCTATGCTCCTAACCAGGCCCTATATAGTTTCCTCAATTGTTGCCGAACAGGAACCTGAGACGCTAAGAAAAGTCATGTAGTGGCCCTGACTAGTGAGTTGGCTGGTGGCAGATGCTAGCTCCACTGCTGCACTAATACACACAGGGAAAGGAAAGACAAACAGGGGAAAACAACAAAGGATAAATTACAAATGCAGGAACAAGCCTTCACAGGTCTTTACACCAATGCTGCCAGAGAACAAAAGGCTTTATATCTTCAGCAGGGATTGCTGGGTAACACCTCTATTTAAACCTGAAGGGCGTGACTACAAAGCTGCTGCAGCTGACACACTTAGCTAGAGACTGCTGGAGAAGCTGCTACCAGAAAAACTGACATTAACCATTTAGATAATGAAGGAAACAAAACCACATTTAAATGTGGTTTACCCAATAGAGATCAGAGGCTATCACTAGTCTCCAAAAACAGGGAGACAACCGTGACAGACAGTACCCCCTTTAACAAGAGGCTTCCGGACTCTTATGACTAGTAACATCGTACACCTCAAATGTGAACAGGTGCCTCCGGATACCAGTAGGAGACACAACATAATTCCAGAGCAAGGAACTGTGGACTACGTCATGGGTGTTAAGTGTTGGGGGTAGCTCCAGCCGTACAGCCATTGTGTTAAGGATGTCAGTTACCCTAAAAGGATCGATAAACCTTGAGCTTAGCACCCCAGACACACACTTCCATCTGGTGTTTTTAGTCGACACCCACAAAGTCAATCTTAGACAGGTCTGGACCTGAATGTTTATTTCCCCACATGCACCTGGTAATAGAGGAAACACTCCGGACTGAACCGAGAACAGAGGAGTCTCTCCGTCCATTCAACACCTTATGCTCCGGTACTGTGCACTTAGTGGAAACTACCACACTCCCACGATCACCTCTATCGGGGCTGCAGTTTGGCTTACTCTTCCCCTGAAGTGGGGGAAGCACACCATATTTTTTCCTGGATACCTTGGTGGTTGCTACTGGAGGACAGGGTGGTGGGATAAGTACCACAGAAATGGTAGCACACAGACACCTAGTTGCACAGAAACTGCCCTAGCTGACTACTTCCCCTGACTGCCAGTCAATCACAGGGGTATGTCTCTTCAACCAGGAAGACCCAACACAATGGGAGTGGGCAGACCCTCCAAGACATAACAGGACAAACGTTCCTTATGAACCAAGCTCCCACGTAGGTTGATATTAGGCACAGTATGGGTGAACTCTCTCTGGCTGAGCAGAGCTGAGTCAATAGCCTGGATGGGAATGGATCTTGACAGTGCATTACGCATCAGACCCCGAGTCTGAGCAAAGCAAGAATCCACCAAATTGGCATCGGCTCCACTGTCCACCAGCACAGAGATCATCTCAGTTTTTCCACCTATAACCACCTCTCCTGTAATGGTGAACTGAGATGTATAAATGGAGGAGATATACACAGCCTGGTCATGTCCCTTCATCTGACCACGAAAACAAGGCATATTGCCAGATGGACTTGGCTTATTGCCAGATGGACTTGGCTTATGGCTTACAGGACGGGCCCTGATGTAATGACTCTTGTCCCCACAGTAAAAGCAAGACCCAGACCCGCGCCAAAAGGCAAGTGACTCAGACAGAGGGCAGGTTCCCCCCAACTGCATAGGTTCATCGGCTTGCACCAGTGGGAACTCCTCACTTGGGAGCACGACAGAGGACAGGGTCCTAGTGGATCTCTCTCTGAGGCATCTGTCCACTCTAATAGCAAGGGCCTCTAGTGACTCCGGGGCGGAGTATTGCACCAGTGAGTCCCTAAGCCTAGCTGACAACCCCTGACAGAAATTACTTCTAAGCGGTGGGTCATTCCCCTGAGTGTCAGTGGCCTACCTCTGAAACTCCGAGCAATACTCTTCCACTAGCCACACTACTTGGTGGAGCCTTTGGAGTTTAGACTCTGCGTGCGTGACACCATCAGTGTCACCATACACCAAGGCCAAAGCTGAAAAAAACTTAACCACCGACCGTAATGATGCAGAGTCGGTTGGCAGAGAGAAGGCCCAGAACTGGGGATCTCCCCACAGCAGACAGATAATGATCCCTACTCCTTGTTACTCACTCCCTGAAGAATGAGGGTGGAGCCTGAAGTATAGCTTACAAGCTTCCCTGAATGTGGTAAACTTATCCCTCCCACCAGAAAACGTATCTGGGAGGCTATACTGAGTTCTGATTGTGCCTGTGCATGCGCAGACACCAGGAACCCAGTAATGTGTTGCAGATGCTGCACAACCTCAGATCGCATGTCCGAAAACTCTTAAGACAAGGTCTACAAAAGCTGTGTAAATGCCGCAGCCTGAGCCATAGTGACTCAGGCAATAAATGTTAGGCTTAAGACAATGTCACGCTTTGACACGTGGTGGATGCGTTCAGACCAACCAAAGTCTAGACGCATGACAGAGATACAAACAACAGTACAACAGGTAGGGGGGAACATCGGGGACACAATAACAATGGTAGGCTTTAGCTCTAGTGAGATGGGTAGATGGACACCTCCTGCACTTAGCTGCCACTGACCCTACGCTTCTAACCAGGTCCAATACAGTCTCCTCAACTGTCCCTGAACAGGAACTTGAGATCCTAAGAAAAAACCTGTGGTGGCGCTGGAGACGCTAGCTTGACCGCTGCACTAATACACACAGTAGAAGGAAAGACGAACAGGGGAACACAACAAAGGATGAAGTACAAATGCAGGAACAAGCCTTCACAGGTCTTTTCACCAATGCTGCCAGAGAACAAAAGGCTTTATATCTTCAGCAGGGATTGCTGGGTAACACCTCTATTTAAACCTGAAGGGCGTGACTACAAAGCTGCTGCAGCTGACACACTGGGCTAGAGACTGCTGAGGAGGTTGCTAGCAGAAAAACTGACATTAACCATTTAAGTACTGAAGGAAACGAACAAAACCACATTTAAATGTGGATAACCCGATAGAGATGAGAGGCTATAACTAGTCTCCAAAAACAGGGAGACGACCGTGACACCTCCCCCGGAAGTATTCGGTTTATGGCTGGCTACATGTGGAAGGAGACCCGAGCTGCTCAATTAGTGACTTCCATTGAGGTTCAGGTCAAGATCAGGTCCAAAACCAAACTTTATCTAAAGTCCGGCTAAACCTGCCGAACCGAACTTCCATGGGTCTGCTCATCTCCACTCATTTCAGCTGAGCACTGAATATATATATATACATATATACAATATATATATTGTGAGATGCCGAGGGGAGAAGTACTAGAGAACAGGTATGTTTCCCCTCGGTTCATTTCATATGTCTCCATGTATTGATTGTGGAGCGGTTTGGCCCATGCAAATGGGCTGGCAAAAGTTGGGAAAGTTATGTCTGGCTCAGCAATAAGTTAGTCACTGAAGCCTGTTTATTTCATTGTAATTTTGGGCTCGGTTTTTCCTGGAGCAATCAGTAGGAATGGCAGTGGGACTGGTTGCTCCCTTCTCCACATTCAATCCAGGGTTTTGATTCCTCACTGGATCAGCTGAAATAATCAGGAGGCATTCAGAACAGAGAGGCTGCTGAGGAGAGGTACAGGCTCATGGCTGCTGGGGCTGAGACTCCATACCTCCACTGGCTGTGCTGAGGAACCCACACAGTAAGAGAATACTGTTTTGTTATTACATAGGTTTATTTTGTAGTTAGCATTCTGTTGTTAGTTAGTGGCCAGACAGCCTTAGACGTTTATTTTCCTGTTTTTGCATGTGTAACACTGAGGGATAAGTGTACACAATAAACACGGCAGTGGCCGTATCTGTTTGGAACCTGCCAGTCTGCCGCTGTCATCTGTGTATCCATAGCCACTCGCTTGGACCAAAGCAAAGATCCCAGCTGAGCTATATCCCCTGTCTCACAAATGGTGGAGAATGCGGGCATTAGTGGCTATTGGACTGTGACTGCAGATAAACCGTTCTATGGGCATTGTCTCTTGTTAATGTCCTGGCTGAAAGCTCCTGTGCTGCTGAAAAGCCAAGAGACCAGCAATATGGAGGAGCTGCTGAAACAGTTGGTGCAGGCCAACATTAACCAACAACAGACCAATACCCAGCTACAACAGGCCAATGTCCAGCTACAACAGGCCAATGTCCAGCAACAACAGGCCAGTGCCCGGCAACAACAGACCAATACTTACCTCCAGAAGGCGCTGGAGTAGCAGCATCAAATGCACCAAGAGCAGTTAAATGCAATAAAGGAGGTCTTGGTTCGGCAGCCGCGAGACGCGGAGGACCATGCACAAAGCCCTGCCAGTGCGCGGAAAGCTGTACAAAACACTTTACTTAAAATGACTGCTGATGATGATGTGGAATCATATCTGGCAGTGTTTGAACGTATTGCAGAACGTGAGCGCCTACCGGTGGACAAATGGGCAGAAGTGGTCGCTCCATTCCTGATTGGAGATCCGCAAAAGGCATATAATGATCTAAGTGGAGCTGATGCTATGGACTATAGTAAACTAAAAGGCGAAATCCTGGCAAGGCTGGGAGTAAACACATATGTACGGCACAGCGGGTACATCTATGGACTTTTGTGACACATCAGCCAGCTCATTCACAAATGCATGACCTCATCCATCTGGTAAAAAAATGGCTGCAACCAGAAACTTTGACGCCCGCACAGATGGTGGAACGTGTTGTCCTAGACAAGTACCTGCGAACCTTACCGGCTAAGATCCAGAGGTGGGTCGGACAGGGTGACCCACCTAGCGCTGACCAGTTGGTGAATATGGTCGAGCGTTACAGCGCTTCTGAAAGCCTACTCCAGGGGACGCTTTCACCTTGCTGGGGTTCTAGGAAATCGCCTGAAAGTCCTGCTAAAACTACTCCTTTTCCAAAAGAGAATGTTGCAACTAGGGGTAGCAGGTCCACAAAGGACTATGTTAGTGGTGTAATTTCTCAGCAAGTCACCAGGGCCAGACTGAGGTCCCCAACTGGGAAGCAAGGGCCTATACAGTGTTGGTGATGTCGTGGGCTCGGCCACGTAGCTGCTAACTGCCCATTAACTACAGAGCCTATGGACTGTAACACTACAAGGCGTCTGTCATTATACGTACAGTCAGTCTGTGCTGCGGAGATCCTCACAGGAAATGAACAACATGTGTGTTGCATTAAGGTCAACGGCTATAGTGTGAATGCCATCTTAGACTCTAGCAGTCAAGTAACCTTGGTACATGCTAGCTTGGTGGACCCTGGAGTAATAACAGGTTCAACTGTCGGCATTAGGTGCATACATAGCGATACTAAAAACTACCCCACAGCCTGGGTAACTCTTGCCACGCCCTTGGGGGCCAAAAGACATCAGGCGGTGATTGTAAAGACAATGTTGCATAGTGTAATCCTGGGGAGAGACTCTCCCTTGTTCTGGGACTTGTGGAACGTTAAAAATGGCGTGAACACCCTGTTTGAAGAAAAACTTGTGAACGATACCCTGGGGTTAGCCCCTGAGCCACTGGAGCAAGATGATAGGGGACCCAACACAGGGGTAGCGCCATAATCTGTAGACTCTCCTCTGGCTGTGTTTGCAGGCGAGGCGGACACGCTAGAGGATGTTATAGAGATGCCAGGTCTTGAGGTGGCCCGTGATAATTTCGGGACCGCTCCACACCAAGATCCAACTTTAACAAGGGCATGGGAAAATGTGAAGGTCTCTGAGGGAAACCCAGTGTACCCAGGGGCTCAAAATGTGTTTCCACATGTGGCAGTGCAACAGGGCATGCTATACCACATTGACAAGATGCGAGGAGTGGTGGTGGAACAGCTAGTGGTACTCAAATCCTTTCGTCAGGTGGTTTTAGACCTGGCACATAAACATCCCTTGGGGGGCCACCTGGCTGGAGAAAAGACAAAAGACCGTATTCTGCAACGTTTCTTTTGGCCGGGTCTGGTGGGAGATGTAACTCGGTACTGTCAATCCTGTCCTACATGCCAGTTGACTGCACCTATGACACATTTTAGAAGCCCCCTGGTACCCTTGCCAATAATAGAGGTGCCCTTTGAGAGGATAGCAATAGATATAGTCGGTCCATTAGTTAAATCTGCCAGGGGTCATCAATACATTTTGGTGGTACTGGATTACGCCACCCGTTATCCGGAGGCTGTACCCTTACGGAATGCCAATGCAAAAGCAATTTCAAAGGAGCTTTTGAACATGTTTTCTCGCACAGGCATTCCGAAAGAGATACTTATGGATCAGGGGACCCCCTTTATGTCTCGTATTCTCAAAGAACTATGTAAATTACTAAAAATCTCCCACCTGCGTACCTCAGTGTATCACCCTCAGACGGACGGTCTGGTCGAGCGCTTTAATAAAACCCTAAAGGGGATGTTGAAAAGGGTAGTGGATAAGGACGGGAGGGATTGGGATACTCTCCTGTCATATCTCTTGTTCACCATACGAGAGGTACCCCAATCCTCCACGGGCTTTTCACCTTTTGAATTGGTCTATGGGCGGTGTCCCAGAGGCCTGTTGGATATTGCCAAGGAGACTTGGGAGCAAGAGGTGACTCCTTACCGCAGTGTAGTTGAACATATAACACTTATGCAGGACAGAATTGCGGCAGTTATGCCAATAGTCAAAGAATGTTTGGAGCGCGCACAACGCGCCCAAAGCAGGGTGTACAACTGGGCGGCTATAACACGAGTTTTTCAACCCGGGGATCGAGTGTTAGTCTTGGTACCTACTGTAGAAAATAATTTTCTTGCAAAATGGCAGGGGCCATACGAGGTGCTGGAAAGAATAGGTGAAGTGAATTATAACGTATACCAACCAGACAAGAGAAAACCCCAACAAATCTACCACGTAAACTTGCTTAAGTCCTGGTGGGACAGAGAGAGTCTGGTAGTGGAAACTACCCTTGATAGTGGGCCTCGAGTGGCACCAACATCTGAGGTAAGTGACCCCCAGATAGTACCACCAGAGGTGGATATTGCAGACACGCTATCCAAGACCCAAATACAAGAAACCAAGGAGTTCGTACAGAGAAATGCAGATATTTTTTCAGAACTACCTGGCCGTACTCACCTAATCAAACATGACATTGTGACCGACCCTCAGACACGAGTACGATTTAAAACCGTATCGAATTCCTGAGGCTCGGAGACAAGCCATTGCCCAGGAAGTAGAGAAAATGCTGGCGCTCGGGGTTATTGAGGAATCCCGGAGTGAGTGGGCTAGTCCTATCGTGCTGGTGCCCAAGCCCGATGGGACTATCCGGTTCTGTAACGATTTTCGCAAGTTGAATGAGGTATCAAAATTCGATGCCTACCCCATGCCAAGAGTTGATGAACTTATAGAGAGACTAGGTTCCGCCAGATACATATCCACTATTGACTTAACAAAAGGTTATTGGCAGATTCCCCTCACTGACTCTGCCAAAGAGAAAACTACCTTTGTTATGCCACAGGGACTGTTCCAGTACCGGGATATGCCATTTGGTTTGCATGGAGCTCCAGCCACCTTCCAACGACTAATGGATATTGTCCTAAAGCCCCATGTCCAGTATGCATCCGCATATTTGGACAATATCATTATCTTTAGTGATAACTGGGAAACTCATTTGCGAAAGGTGCAAGCTGTCTTGGACTCTCTAAGGACTGCTGGCTTGTCTGCCAATCCCAAGAAGTGTACATTGGAGTTGGAAGAAGCTCGCTATCTGGGATACATCATTGGTAGAGGAGTTATAAAACCTCAGGCAAACAAAGTGGACGCCATTCAGAATTGGCGACAACCGGTCACCAAAAGACAGGTCAGAGCCTTTTTGGGGATCGTTGGTTATTACTGGCGGTTCATCAAAAAGTTTGCTACCATCGCAGCCCCACTCACGAATCTTACCAAGGGGTCAACCTCTGTCTCAATAAAGTGGAACGCAGAAGCAGAGGACGCCTTTCAAAGGTTGAAAAAGGCTTTATGTGACCAACCAGTGTTGGTTACCCCAAACTTTACACGGGAGTTTATTGTTCAAACAGATGCCTCTGGTGTTGGCCTCGGCGCGGTGTTTTCACAAGAAGTGAACGGCAAGGAACACCCAGTGGGCTATCTAAGCAGAAAACTTACGGAGGCAGAACAAAAATACAGTGTGGTTGAGCGAGAAGCCTTAGCTGTGAAGTGGGCCCTGGAAACCCTGCGCTATTATTTACTAGGACGCCGATTTAGGCTAGTGACGGACCATTCACTCCTGGCATGGATGTCCCAGGCAAAAGAGGGCAATGCGCGGGTGACACGCTGGTTCTTGGCGTTACAAAATTTTAAATTTTCAGTGGAGCACAGAGCAGGCACGGCGCATGGGAATGCAGACGCGTTGTCTAGAACGCACTGCTTGCTAAGTCGTTGTGTCCGACCCCACGGGCTCTAACAGAGGGGGGGAGTATGTGAGATGCCGAGGGGAGAAGTACTAGAGAACAGGTATGTTTCCCCTCGGTTCATTTCATATGTCTCCATGTATTGATTGTGGAGCGGTTTGGCCCATGCAAATGGGCTGGGAAAAGTTGGGAAAGTTATGTCTGGCTCAGCAATAAGTTAGTCACTGAAGCCTGTTTATTTCATTGTAATTTTGGGCTCGGTTTTTCCTGGAGCAATCAGTAGGAATGGCAGTGGGACTGGTTGCTCCCTTCTCCACATTCAATCCAGGGTTTTGATTCCTCACTGGATCAGCTGAAATAATCAGGAGGCATTCAGAACAGAGAGGCTGCTGAGGAGAGGTACAGGCTCATGACTGCTGGGGCTGAGACTCCATACCTCCACTGGCTGTGCTGAGGAACCCACACAGTAAGAGAATACTGTTTTGTTTGTTACATAGGTTTATTTTGTAGTTAGCATTCTGTTGTTAGTTAGTGGCCAGATGGCCTTAGACGTTTATTTTCCTGTTTTTGCATGTGTAACACTGAGGGATAAGTGTACACAATAAACACGGCAGTGGCCGAATCTGTTTGGAAACTGCCAGTCTGCCGCTGTCATCTGTGAATCCATAGCCACTCGCTTGGACCAAAGCAAAGATCCCAGCTGAGCTATATACCCTGTCTCACAATATATATATATATATATATGTATATTGTGAGGTAGCAGCATTGCTTGGGCAAAAACGTGAGGCAGTGAGGCAGCAGCGTGTTCACACCAACAGTCTATTTATTGTTGCAGCATAAATAGATCGAATTTCCCACTGTCAAAGTCTCTTCCGGATCACAGCCGGTGCATATAGACAAATTCTTTGCATCAAAAAAAGTCTTGTTACCTTAGGACCCCGTTAACCGTAGGGATCTGTGTAAGGTTCTCCTAGGCTCACACTCTTGGCCTGTATTCACTCCACACAGAGCCAGCCCAGCTCACACAGCATGTGTTAGCTTCACCAAGCCTGGCTCTCAACTGAGACACACCCTGCTGTGCTCTGCATGATTTAAATGAAAATGCCGGACATGAGGATTGCTACAAAACCTGGACTGGGAGGAGGGATCTGTCTCCCTGTTACCCTTTGTGCTATACTCCCAGTAATAGCTATAGCAAACTCATAGGGTTTCCAGACACATTCTGGGGGACACATAGCGGTCTTCAAATATTACCCCTGTCACTGCCTCACAATATATATATATATATATATATATATATATATATATATATATATATATATATATATATAAAAATATATAGATATATTACAGACCAAAAGTTTGGACACACCTTCTCATCTCTAGAACAACTGTTAAGAGGAGACTTTGTGCAGCAGGCCTTCATGGTAAAATAGCTGCTAGGAAATCACTGCTACGGACAGGCAACAAGCAGAAGAGACTTGTTTGGGCTAAAGAACACAAGGAATGGACATTAGGCCAGTGGAAATCTGTGCTTTGGTCTGATGAGTCCAAATTTGAGATCTTTGGATCCAACCACCGTGTCTTTGTAGAAAAGGTGAAAGAATGGACTCTACATGGCTGGTTCCCACCGTGAAGCATGGAGGAGAGGGTGGGATGGTGTGGGGGTGCTTTGCTGGTAACACTGTTGGGGATTTATTCAAAATTGAAGGCATACTGAACCAGCATGCCTACTACAGCATCTTGCAGCGGCGTGCAATTCCATCTGGTTTGCGTTTAGTTGGACCATAATTTATTTTTCAACAGGACAATGACCCCAAACACACCTCCAGGCTGTGTAAGGGCTAATTGACTAAGAAGGAGAGTGATGGGATGCTACGCCAGATGACCTGGTCTCCACAGTCACCAGACCTGAACCCAATCGAGATGGTTTGGGGTGAGCTGGACCTCAGAGTGAAGGCAAAAGGGCCAACAAGTGCTAAGCATCTCTGGGAACTCCTTCAAGACTGTTGGAAAACCATTTCCGGTGACTACCTCTTGAAGCTCATCAAGAGAATGCCAATAGTGTGCAAAGCAGTAATCAAAGCAAAAGGTGGCTACTTTGAAGAATCTAGAATAGAAGACATATTTTCAGTTTCACACTTTTTATAAGTATTTCATTCCACATGTTTTAATTCATAGTTTTGATGCCTTCAATGTGAATCTACAATTTTCAGAGTCTTGAAAATAAAGAAATCCCATTGAATGAGAAGGTGTGTCCAAACTTTTAGTCTGTACTGTATATATATACAGAATCAGACTGGCTACCGGAGGAACCACCAGTAATACCAGTCCTGGCTGTGGTTACTTGGATTGAACTCCGGAGTTCATCCCGGCCTGTCCGCAGCTGTGACATGAACTGAACCGCAATCGCTGGGGAATCAGTCGTCGCTGGTGGTTTAGTCCTGCAAACTCGAGTTCAGTCCAGGCTGCACTCCGGAGCTCAGGTGAGAACTTCACAGTTCAATGCAGGTAACCGCAGTCAGGCCTGGTATTACTAGTGATTCCTCTGGTAGCCATTCCGATTCTGTATATACTGTATATATATATATATATATATATATATATATATATATATATATATATATATATATTTGCATACATATCCAGGCCAGTAGATGGTTTTCTGATATTCTTATAATTAGATGTGGTCGTACTGTAGAAAACAATGTAGACAGAAATTTCCATGGTTGCACCTCACCACTATGCCAACATACTTTAATTAGATGGTATCAATTTTGCCCTTCTAAATATCAATTAAAATAGCTAATTATGATACCAGAGCAACAGAATTGAGTCTATAATGAATATTTTAGGCCCGCTTCTCTACCCTGGCATACCTGTTTGCAGTATTACATTTAAAGAATCTGAAAACCGAGCCAATTATCATAATATGTGGAAGCTTAACAGAAACATGTTCTACATCAGACAGTTAAAAGGTTTTTTTTACGCCATTAGGAGCATGTTAATGCTCTTAATAATGTCTCTGCTTGCTTTGTAAAGTCTCTCGCTCAAGTAAAAAATTCTTTTATCTCCTTATTACATTATGCAAAAATAAAATAAAAAAAAACCTTGAAATGAAAAGTTATTTGTAGGAGCATTTAAAGGAGAGCATCAATCAGTTCACAAAAAAAAAGAGCAAATTTTCACGGAATAGTTTATAAAAGGATAAATGCCAGTTTCATTTTATGTGAACAAAGACGCCAACATTAAAGCGGTGTTATTCTACAGACACACTGAGCAATTCAATAAATAAATTGTATATGTGTAATGAGGAAAGCTTAATAATTCTCACCCGGCTTTTGTGTCACTATCAGTAGTTCTTTACAACAGGATTACCTAGTAGGGCGCCAACCTGTTCCTTTCAGTACATGTGTAGTTTCATCCGTCTCCATAATATTGAGCTAGCCCGACGTTCATATTTCTTTGGGAAATGTTCTATGAATATTTTAATAGGTGCTATTAAAGAGGATTCTTAGAGATTATTATGTCACCGTACTTTTTGTGTTATTATCGTTTTTTTGGAAGGAGAAAAAAAAGGAATAATGTAATTCATTGTGATGGACCATAGGAAGACAAGAAAAGGAGATAATGCCGAGGTTCCACAAAATTATATGGTCTTGTAACTAACGTGATAATGAATTGAACATAAAAGCAGGAAGGAATAAAGTTTGGGCGGAAAAAAAGATTTACTGTACTTCTTTTTTTCAAGAACATCGGCAATGTGCAGAAACATATGAACGCGTTCCGATGGGGGTCTGTCTCTCAACGTGAATAATGAGCCAAACAAGAGAAAAGAACTTAGGTAGAAAGAATACACTACACAAATTACCAGCTACTGTAGTTACTTTAAACAGCACATATAAGACCAAACATATAAACAGTGTGCACAAGTTCCAACGATATCCATGGGGATGCAACCTGATGTCATTCATGCCCCCAAAGTTCTGAAATAGTAAGAAACCTGGCACCCCTATTGATGTATACTTTATAAGATAGCAATAAAGTAGACACAAGTAGACCAAGTATTAACAGTAAAGGGTGCTTTACACGCTGCAACATCGCTAGCGATGTCGTGTGTGATAGCACCCGCCCCCGTCGTTCGTGCGACATTTGGTGATAGCTGCCGTAGCGTCACACGCACATACCTTTTTAGTGATGTCACTGTGACCGCCGAACAATCCCTCCTTCAAGGGGGAGGTGTGTTCGGCGTCATAGCGACGTCACTACGGCGTCACTAAGCGGCCGCACATTAGCAGAGGAGGGGCGGAGATGAGCGGCTGGATCATGCCGCCCACCTCCTTCCTTCCTCATTGCCGGTGGACGCAGGTAAGGAGTTGTTCGTCGTTCCTGCGGTGTCACATATAGCGATGTGTGATGCCACAGGAACAACGAACAACCAGCGGCATGCACCACCAACGATATTATGAAAAAAGCGACATGTCAACGATCAATGATTTTAGGCGTTTTTGCGATTGTTGATCGTCGCTCCTTGGTGTCACACGCTGCGATGTCGCTAATGGCGCCGGTTATGCGTCACTAATGACGTGACCCCGACGATATATCGTTAGCGATGTTGCAGCGTGTAAAGCACCCTTTAGTGAATTAAAAAATAAAGCCTATACAATACACTCAGACCAAGATGTCTGCTGGCATGGTGATGAAGGAGAATGTCGCTCAATGTGTAACGCCACCAAATGGTGAATTCTTCATGGATACTTTTTTTTTAAAGCACATAGGCAAATGATTATAAGCTTTTAAACTGGTGCTCCCTTTTCCTGCATAAAGTATCCTTGAATTGTAGACCACCAGTATGCAACTGGTCTTCTTGCTATGCCGTTTTATCTTGGTCATAAGGATACGTGCTGTGTAATGCCATTTTGTTGCAGGTAATTTTACTTAAATATACATTCATGGTGTATTGCATGTACCATGCTTTTGGGTTGTAATACTTGAGTAGTAGTTGGCACAAAAGTTGGCAAGATTCGAGGTCACATTTGCAGACATTGAGCGTTGTGCCACACAGTCTCTGTTCAAGGTAAGGCAGCTTAGCGCACATCCTGTGAGAATGTGATACAATGAGCTAGCTGCTGCAGGTTGGTGTAATACAGTTACCAGCATCCCCGCATTGTCCTGCCACCTCTCCCGGTGGGGACACCGGCAATCTTACCTTCCCAGTCACTCAGCAGTGGCTGTTCTGCCCTGGCCCCTGCCACTGACTCCTGGGACCTGCACATGCTGAACAAGCCTCCTGGGAGATCTCCTAGGACACATGTGCACCTTTTCTTAAGGAGGCAGTACGCCCTAACCCAGAAGTGCTTCTCAGCCTATGGCTAGGTATTTAAGGCAGTTCTCAGGCCCCTTGTGCTGCCGCCGCTCCTGTATTGCTGTCTGCCAGATTACTAATATCCATCTGTGGTTCTGTACCTGAAGTAACTGTTGCTGCAACTATTCATACCAGATGAATCTGCTGAACCCCCTGCTGCCTTCCTCCGTATAAGCTGAGCCTGCCAGATCAGCCGTCCAGGCTACAATTGCCATTACAGAGACTGTCAATGTAGGTACCTCTGGCGCCAGCTGCCTAGGTACCGAGATTCCCTGGCGCTGCCTCTGCCTATCACTGCACGCCTATCCCCACTTTCCATGGTTTAGTGAAATCTCAGGTGCCATTCAGGTACGCTCCTACAGGTCAGATATCGGTGCCTTGGTCCAGTGGGTCCTATTCCCGTCTCATCACCGGCGGGCGTTACAATTGGGTAGGGTCTCATACTGCCAAGGCACATTTGTCCTGAGTAAGAAGCAGTGAGGAGTATCCATGGTAAGAGTTGGTCCTGTAGAGAAGAGTAGTAACTCTGAGATCCAACAAGGTGGCTTTGGATTGCTTTGACTAATCTGCCTGCTAGAGTGAACAGTCTGTGAATCGAGGTAACTCTGCACATTGCGAGTGGTTGCAGACCAATTTCAGCCTATAGCAAGGGCTGATACAAACCAAGACACCTTGGTTAGTGAAAATGACTTGAGACAGTGACCCACTCAGCCTGCTGAGCCCTGCAAACACCAACACCTGTTATGAGTTACGTTGTGAGCGGTTCAAAGAGCTTCTGTTGCTGTTAGTTGGCCATGTAGCTCTGTGCCTTCAATCATTTGTGCGACTGCCAAGCCCTATGCCTCAACCCATATATTAAATACCATCCATTTATTCTTTAAAGTATACATCCAGTTATATCCTCCCATGTGATGGTAGAAGCAACGGCACGCTGAGTGACACAGTTGCTTAGTTAACCACATAATACATAGTGCATACCGTGCACGGGTTCGGTTAATTAATGTTTACCTAACATAGGACATAAAAGTACATCCTACGATAGGTCCCTCTGTATGGAGCTGGTTCATAAACTGAGCCTGCGCAATACCTGGTAGATTCCGGCTGTGTTACATCTGTCTGTAACAGCAGTGACCAGAGCTTGCTGCAGTCACTGCAGTTTAACGAAGTAAATATCATGGTCAATCACTGACAATGACATTAACTAAAGTAATGGGTTGTCATACAACTGGGGTGTATTCCAAAGGTCATATAAAGGCCCCGTTACATGCAATGACGGATCTAACGATATATCGCCGGGGTCACGGATTCCGTGACGCACATCCGGCATAGCTAGTGACGTCATTGCGTGTGACAGCAAGGAACGACCGTTAACAATGGAAAATACTCACCTTATCGTCCATCATTGAAACGTCATTCCTGTTTAAAAAATCCTTGATTGTTGCAGGACGGAGATTGTTTGTCGTTCCCAAGGCAGCACACATCGCTACGTGTGACACCTCGGGAACGACTTACTACGGCTTACCTGCGGCCGACGGCAATGCGGAAGGAAGGAGATGGGTGGGATGTTACCCGCTCATCTCTGCCCCTCCGCTTCTATTGGGTGGCCGCTTAGTGACGTCGCTGTGACGCTGCACGAACCGCCACCTTAGAAAGGAGGCGGTTCGCCGGCAACAGCAACGTCGCTAGGCAGGTAAGTCCGTGTGACGGCTCCAAACGATTTTCTGCGCCACGGCAGCAATTTGCCTGTGACGCACAAACGACGGGGGAGGGTGCTTTCACCAGCGACATCGTTAGCGATATCGCTGCGTGTAACACCCCCTTTAGTCTTTAAAACCCATTGCTGTTGTGTTAGTCCTCCTGTGAACTATAGCCACAGACTGGGCTTCATGGGAGAACGTCATTTTTGTATATAGTACAAGTGATCAAACCGAACACCTGTTCAAGAGAAATAACCAGAATTCTGTTTTTTTTTATGTTGCCCCACAAGTCTGAAAAAAATACACTCTAAAGTGAATAAACAGACAAATGTACAGCACATTTTTATAAATAAAAACATCATCTCATAATGCAAAAAACATCCATCAATGAGAGAATAAAACCGTTAAGAGTCTCAGAGAATGGAGACAAATCAAATTTTACTGTACAATTAACTTCATTAAAAAAAACCCAAAACAAACAAATAACCCCAAAAAACACAATGGTGGAATTGTGTGTTTTTCATCATGCACTTGGAATGTCTTCACTGCTTTTCAGTACATTACAGTCATATGAAAAAGTTTGGGCACCCCTATTAATGTTAACTTTTTTTCTTTATAACAATTTGGGTTTTTGCAACAGCTATTTCAGTTTCATATATCTAATAACTGATGGACTGAGTAATATTTCTGGATTGAAATGAGGTTTATTGTACTAACTGAAAATGTGCAATCCGCATTTAAACAAAATTTGACCGGTGCAAAAGTATGGGCACCCTTATCAATTTATTGATTTGAACACAACTAAATACTTTTTACTGACTTACTAAAGCACTAAATTGGTTTTGTAACCTCATTGAGCTTTGAACTTCATAGGCAGGTGTGTCCAAACATGAGAAAAGGTATTTAAGGTGGCCACTTGCAAGTTGTTCTATTTGAATCTCCTATGAAGAGTGGCATCATGGGCTCCTCAAAACAACTCTCAAATGATCTGAAAACAAAGATTATTCAACATAGTTGTTCAGGGGAAGGATACAAAAAGTTGTCTCAGACATTTAAACTGTCAGTTTCCACTGTGAGGAACATAGTAAGGAAATGGAAGAACACAGGTACAGTTCTTGTTAAGCCCAGAAGTGGCAGGCCAAGAAAAATATCAGAAAGGCAGAGAAGAAGAATGGTGAGAACAGTCAAGGACAATCCACAGACCACCTCCAAAGACCTGCAACTTCATCTTGCTGCAGATGATGTCAATGTGCATCGGTCAACAATACAGCACACTTTGCACAAGGAGAAGCTGTATGGGAGAGTGATGCGAAAGAAGCCGTTTCTGCAAGCACGCCACAAACAGAGTCGCCTGAGGTATGCAAAAGCAGATTTGGACAAGCCAGTTACACTTTGGAAGAAGGTCCTGTGGACTGATGAAACAAAGATTGAGTTGTTTGGTCATACAAAAAGGCGTTATACATGGAGGCAAAAAAACATTCCAAGAAAAGCACTTGCTACCCACAGTAAAATTTGGTGGAGGTTCCATCATGCTTTGGGGCTGTGTGGCCAATGCCGGCACCGGGAATCTTGTTAAAGTTGAGGGTTGCATGGATTCAACTCAGTATCAGCAGATTCTTGACAATAATGTGCAAGAATCAGTGACGAAGTTGAAGTTACGCAAGGAATGGATATTTCAGCAATACAATGATCCAAAACACCGCTCCAAATCTACTCAGGCATTCATGCAGAGGAACAATTACAATGTTCTGGAATGGCCACCCCAGTCCCCAGACCTGAATATCATTGAACATCTGTGGGATGATTTGAAGCGTGCTGTCCATGCTCGGCGACCATCAAACTTAACTAAACTGGAATTGTTTTGTAAACAGGAATGGTCAAAAATACCTTCATCCAGGATCCAGGAACTCATTAAAAGCTACAGGAAGCGACTAGAGGCTGTTATTTTTGCAAAAGGAGGATCTACAAAATATTAATGTCACTTTTATGTTGAGGTGCCCATACTTTTGCACCAGTCAAATTTTGTTTAAATGCGGATTGCACATTTTCTGTTAGTACAATAAACCTCATTTCAATCCAGAAATATTACTGAGTCCATCAGTTATTAGATATATGAAACTGAAATAGCTGTTGCAAAAACCCAAATTGTTATAAAGAAAAAAGGTTAACATTAATAGGGGTGCCCAAACTTTTTCATATGACTGTATATGGTAAGTTGAATGGAGTCATTCAAAACTATAACTCATCCCGCAAAAACAACATCTGCTACGCTGATGGAAAAATAGTTATGGTTCTTGGAAGAAGGGAAGGAAAAAAAAATGAAAAAGAGCAAAAAAAAAAATTGGCCACTATGGTGTGGCATTAAAATAGACTTTCTCCATGATAATTGCTGGACACGAACTCATTGAGTAGTGCTGCGTCTCCATTGTTGGTTTTATTAGGCAGGGTACAGAAGTGTTCCTACAGTTACACGTTCAATAATGCCTCAATAATTACACACATATTTACTCATTGTAATTTTATAAATGCACAGATTCTATCGACAGCTAATAAATATTCTTGTCAGATATCTTAGAAAGAAACAAAAAAAAACTGCCCCCCCCCTCCAAAATAAGGGTCCTCTTTTAGTTCAGTAGTAATCCTTAAAGGGATTGTCCTTTGCTTGAGTGTTTTCTCCCATTAAAAAATTATACTCACCTACGGTGCCAATGTTGTTCCAGCTGTGTCATTACTCTCTCCCCCAGGGTTCATATGACGTTATGTCACACAAGCCCTGTGTCTGCTCAGCGCTGGCTTCACTCTACCTGCCTTCAGACGAATCGAATATCAAGACAAGATAGAGCTGCGGCTGGTCGGTAACACTTCCTATTGATGTATGATAAGTCAAAACGTGGGGAGAGTGAATCCAGTGCTGACTGGGAACAGGGCTTGAGTGACGTAACAATGTCACATGAGCCTCAGGAGAGCAAGTAACAACACCGCTGGAACAGCATCTGCACCAGAGGTGAGTATGTATGTTTTTTTTTTTCTAACAGGGGCAAACATTCTGATTGAGAAGGGGTTCTTGGAGTAGTTAAACGACAGTGAGATTGCATTACAAAACTGCATCAATCGATTTCATGTAGTGTCGCATTGTGGCCTGAAACCTACACACAGTCCTACATTTTTCCAGGTGTGTTATATTTTCTGTGGCTGGTTGCAAGTCACATGACTTGTCTGTGATATGGTAATTTTTTTTACTACAAAATCACAGCTCTAAGGCTATGTGCGCACGCTGCGGATTTACTGTGGATTTTGCGGCTGATTTGCCACGGATTTGCTGCAGAAAATGTGTCTACCATTGCCGCAGTCATTCCCCAGCAAATTCTATGGGTTTTAAAAAATGCTGTGCGCACACTGCGTTTTTTTTATACCCGTGGATTTTCCGCTACGGAATTAATGAGCATGTCACTTCTTTTCTGCAGGTACCTCTGGTTTTTGCCATAGATAATGGAAAAAAACGCAGGGACCAACCTGCGGAAAATCTGCGTTAAATCCACGGCATACCGCGGTAAAACCGTATGCAGATTTCGTTGCGAATTGGTGCATTTTTTTACCGCGGGTGCAGGATTCTTTCAGAGGGTCCGGATTTTCCTTGAGAAAAAGTCACTGTCTAGTGCGCACATGGCCTAAAATAGACTTGTCCAGGAAATTCTGTTGTGTGACATATGTCACCGTGTAGCTCCGGTCTGATTCTTGGCCAGTCCAATTTGACTTTCCTATCTATTGCATTGGCTTTCATGGCAGGTCTTAAGCCCGCTTTACACGCTACAATATATCTTACAATGTGTCGGCGGGGTCACGTCATAAGTGACACACATCCGGCATTGTAAGGTACATTGTAGTGTGTAACAGCTACGTGCGATTGCGAATGAACGGTAAAATGTTCATCGCATGCACGTCGGTCATTCCTCATGAATTGAACGTCAGGTTGTTCATCGTACCCGGGGTAGCACACGTCGCAGTGTGTGACACCCCGGGAACGATGAACAGATCTTACCTGCGTCCTGCGGCTCCCGGCCAGCAATGCGGAAGGAAGGAGGTGGGCGGGATGTTTCCGTCCCGCTCATCTCCGCCCCTCCTCTTCTATTGGCCGGCTGCCGCGTGACGTCGATGTGACGCCGAACGTCCCTCCCACTCCAGGAAGTGGACATTCGCCGCCCACATCGAGATCGTATGGACGGGTAAGTACGTGTGACGGGGGTTAATCGTTTGTGCGGCACATCCCACAAAATTGAACGTGCCGCACATACGATGGGGGTGGTTACGATCGCATACGATATCGTATGCAGAATCGTAACATGTAAAGCAGGCTTTACAGGGATACTTTTGCCCACTATTTAATTGCAATTACATAAAATAATTACGAACTTCATTTTTTAATTTGGTATTTTAATGTCTGCTAAAATCCTATTTTTCCATAATTCTGCGTATCTGACTCCGATCTATAAGATTGCGCTGTTCAGTATTGTAGGCAATAAAACTTTGAATCAATTATAAGCAGGGAAGGAACACATCTTACTGCACTCTAGAGAAAGCATTAGTTTGCTACAGGAACCTTAATGGGAAGAGCACATCTGTGCACATTGCCATTGAATAGAAATGAAAAGGATGTTGCCATAGTGACAGGCCTGTCGTACAGAACATATACTACCTGTGAGATACTGTGCATCCGCTGTGGCAAGTCACTGGGGTTTAAAATACATATAATGTAAATGGGATTCAGATAAGGAAGGAAATAATAGGAAAAATTCCATTTGAAATGTAATATAGAGGCCAGATTTAAAGAGGACCTGTGATTTGCCATAAATATGTCATTTTTTACCTAATGTAAATGGCGCTGTTCTCCTAAATTTGGCAAAATACAGTATATTTTGTTCCCGCGCCGTTTCACTGCTGAGATATGGCCACTTCTTCCTTGTATGTAAATTTTATCTTCTTACTGATCCTTAAATGGGTTTTCCCACAAAGTTAATTTTAAAGTTGATTTTAGTCAATAGATCTTGGAATAATAATAATTTCCACAATTGGACGTGTTTAAAAGAAATGTTCCTGTGCTGAGATAATCTTATATATGTATCCCTGCTATGTGCTGTGTAATGGCCGTGTCTGACCGTACAGGGACAAGGTCTGATCATACCACAGCTCCTAAGCAGGGGAGGACGCAAAAGAGTGTACAGACATTACAGCATGGTATCATAGCTGATTTTTTTTTTGTGAAGTAAAGGATTATCCTACCTGTTTTTTAAAATGTTTTACCTCAAAGAAAGATTTATTTGCCATCCCATGCTGTAATGTCTGTATATGTTTTTGCGTTTTCCCCCGCCCGGGAAATGTGGTATGATCAGACCATGTCCCTGTACGGTCAGACACGGCCATTACACAGCACATAGCAGGGACACATATATAAGATTATCTCAGCACAGGAACATTTTTGTTAAACACATCTAATTGTGGAAATTATTATTATTCCAAAATCTATTGATAAACTAGAACTTGAACCCCGTCAAAGAAAATAATTTTGCAGGAAGTACAGAGATTGAA
This sequence comes from Anomaloglossus baeobatrachus, assembly GCF_048569485.1. Lineage (NCBI taxonomy): Eukaryota > Metazoa > Chordata > Amphibia > Anura > Aromobatidae > Anomaloglossus > Anomaloglossus baeobatrachus. The sequence goes on along the minus strand of NC_134360.1, from coordinate 202,398,484 downwards.
CTTCACAGGACTCGGGTGAGGTTATTTTCTCTGATGAAGCCCCCTTCAGACTATTTGGAACATCTGGATGAATGATTGATTTGAAAGGAAAAGTTGATTGCTACCATGAGCTTGTGTCATGCCAATTGTAAAATCTCCAGAGACCATGTGTGGGGTCAACACATTTAATATTGAGTCTTTAAATTAACTTTCTGTATTTGTCCATAGAAATGTAAAAACATATGAAATGCTAATAATTATACTTGAGAAACCATAACGCAGCCCTCAAGAAAGTTTACGGGAAATGTCAGAGGCCTTCCTTGGATTTTACATTGACGCTTTTCTGTGGGTAAGTACCTTATACTATCTATTGTTCTTATGGGTCAACTGTTCTACGTATGGAATCAATTGTGCTTTAAAAATAAATAATAATGTGTGACTAGGGACTACGTTACACACGTGCCATACAACAGACTGGTGAATGTGGATTATTATAATTTATTTATTGGGATAGTGTAAGCTGGACCATTTCTTATAGGGAACCTGTCACCAGATTTTATAACTATAAGCTGCGGCCACCACCAGTGGGCTCTTATATACAGCATTCTAACATGCTATATATAAGAGCCCAGGCCGCTGTGTAGAACGTAAAAATCACTTTATAATACTTACCTAAATGGTCGCTGCAGTGGAGTTGGGTCAAATGGGCATCTCCGTTCTCCAGTGCCGGCGCCTAGTCTTTCGGCTATCTTTGTCGTCCTTCTTTTGAAGGCGGGTTGCATGACGCGTGCTACGTCATCCACACTTGCCGGTATTGAGGTCCTGCACAGGCGCACTTTGATCTTTCCTAAGCAGGGAAAATCAAAGTATTGTAGTGCGCCTGCACGGGACCGGCGAGTGTGTATGACATAGGATGCGTCATGCGCACAGGCTTCAGGAGGAGGACGAAGATGGCCGAAAGAGGAGGTGCCGGCACTGGAGAACGGAGATGCCCATATGGCCCAACTCCACCGCAGCGACCGTTTAGGTAAGTATTATAAAGTGATTCTGAAGTGATGGCCCAGGGGCACCTCCGGCTGTGTAGTCGTGGCACTGGTACTGAGGCAGACCCCTGGTTCCACCACTTCTTTAACTTCGGGGACTGACTTGAATGTGCAGTGTGGGACGTCTCTTTCACCGGCCGATGCACAAAGAGTCTTCAGGCAAAAGTTGAAATGCATAAAAACTGACATTTATTCAAGCACAAAATAACACTCCGGTCAGCAGATTCCGGCAATATTGGTGGAGCTGGGGACAACCTGCCCAAACGCGCCCTCTGGTGGGGATATGCCCTAGATACTCCTCTTCTCCGGGCTCCCACTCTCCGGTCAAGCACACACTGGACCCACACCAGCGGAATAGACCCTGAGGTTGCGTCCACCTCCTTTGCTCCGGTGTCCCCTGATGTTCCGCTCACACACTCACACTTGCCGCTGCAGATGTTCACTGCCTGCTGTCCCGGATCCTTCTTCCCCACACACACACAGACCTTCCCTAGATATCCGGCCGACTCCTCCTTCCCCGGTGGCAACAGCCGTCCCACCCGGCCACTAGGGGGTGCCCTAACACAACACATACAATAATAAAAATCAACACTTTTAATAATCACAATGCCGGGTAAACTATGCTAAACTAGTAGGGGGTAGGCCCACCCACTACATGCCTCCCCTCTTAAAATCCGAGCCTCCCGGCAAGGCTCTTAACTGTAAACACATTAAAACATCAAAACCTTTTAGGTCAGTCCACGACAACAGCGGCACCAGTCCAGCGGCGCTCCCGGTCTTTAGGGGCGCTTAAAGGCGCAGCAGCGCTCCCGGTCTCTAGGTAGCGCCCGGAGGCTCAACAGCGCTCCCGGTCTTACGATGGCGCCCGGAGGCTCAACAGCGCTCCCGGTCTTAGTTGGCGGGCAACAGACCCGTAAAACTTTTAAAAGAACTTCTGCCGGTTAAACAGCACCGGACTTCAACAGCAGGTAGACAGTAGGGACTTACTCTGGGGGCCAGGCCCGCTTCCATTCCTCCGCTTGCGCCTGGATGTAGGCCCCCAGAGATTGTCCCGGCTGACGGCGGACCCGTCGGAAGGACAAGGGGGGCAAAGGGTGGTTCTGCTGGCGTGGCTGACTCGGCTCCTGGTGGGGGTGAAGGTGTCGCTACCCGGGGTGGCGGTGGCGCGTCCAAAACAATGACCGGCTGATTGGTCACATGCTGACTCACGGTTACTACTGGAGAAATCTTCTCCGGGTCAACAGTCGGCCCAGACGATGGTTCCGGGGCAGCAGCCACGGTGCGCCGGGGGTGAGAGGGCTCGGACGGGACCGGTCTTGCATGGCTCCGGCGCCGCTCTTGTTGCTCCTCCCACTCCAGCTCCTCTTGCCACTGAGCCGCTTCCTGGGCGGTCGGCATCCGGTTCACGGCAACGGCAAATAGGCCGCGACTACCTGCGTCCGGCAGAAACTGAACCTTCTCGCCCGGCCAGAGTGTGTGGAGCCGTTTGGGCAGCCCCTCCACGTCCAGGTGGACTCTATTATAGAAATAGTCATCCCCGGTGCTGACCTCGCGGATGAAGCCGTACCCCTCCTTCTGATTGAACTTTACCACCACGCCGGTGGTAAACTGCAGGGCCAGCTCCTCTCCGCCCGGACCGGACAGCATCTCCCGGACAAGGGTTTCGGCCAGAAGACGTTCCTGAACAGGGTCGGGCTTCAGGGCCGGAGCTCTGGGGTGCGGTTCAGCGGACGGGACAATTACCGGGTCCCAGATGAAGCCCCGGTGGTCCTTCTCCAGCCGCTCGGCAAACACTTCAGCCGGCTCCGACAAGGGAGCAGATGGTGCGGCGGCGCCAAGCTGTGGGGTCTCCCAAGGGAAGGCTGTAACCCCCGAACGGCCTCCTAGTGGCGTAGCATACGTCGCCTTCACTTCGGTGATGGTACTTCCGGTCTGTGCGTCCCAGGTGGTTTTCCAAGACACCTTATCAGGGCGTGTAGAACCTCCCGGTCCCACTGGAAGATCCACCAAAGCTGCCTCACTGGCAGGGGCAAACCTGGGTCGGCCCCGGCCTAAGGTGATCAAAGCCATGGTTGTAGCCAGTTCTTCCGGTTGCCCAAAAGCTGCCATCTCGGATCGCTGTGCTGTAACTAGCGGTGGTGTCAAAGTGAAGACTGAGGGAAAAGAAGGCGGGCTTCTGCTTCCCGCTCTTAAACAGTATCCTCCCCCAGCTTCACGCAACATCTTGACTCCTCCGCGGCGGTACTTCTTTCTCTTCAGTACACCGCCCACTCTACATGTTCTTCGGCGTGCCCTGGGACTGGCGCCTCCCCTCTTTGGGCGGAGTACTCTGTACCTCTTCCTCGGCACCGGCCAGCCCCAGGCTCTTCTTTCGGCGCCAATTTTTCGCGCCTTTTCTTCTTCTTGGGCCCGGTCCAACGCTACGGGCACTGTGTTCTCTTCCCACCAGGGGGCTGGGAATTTTCTTCCATAGTCAGGATCCTGTGCCTCAGGCACTACCTGATCTTCAGCTTCCTGGGTCCCCGGCAGGGAACTCGCATCCTGCCGACTACGCCACATGAAGTGATGGCCCAGGGGCACCTCCGGCTGTGTAGTCGTGGCACTGGTACTGAGGCAGACCCCTGGTTCCACCACTTCTTTAACTTCGGGGACTGACTTGAATGTGCAGTGTGGGACGTCTCTTTCACCGGCCGATGCACAAAGAGTCTTCAGGCAAAAGTTGAAATGCATAAAAACTGACATTTATTCAAGCACAAAATAACACTCTGGTCAGCAGATTCCGGCAATATTGGTGGAGCTGGGGACAACCTGCCCAAACGCGCCCTCTGGTGGGGATATGCCCTAGATACTCCTCTTCTCCGGGCTCCCACTCTCCGGTCAAGCACACACTGGACCCACACCAGCGGAATAGACCCTGAGGTTGCGTCCACCTCCTTTGCTCCGGTGTCCCCTGATGTTCCGCTCACACACTCACACTTGCCGCTGCAGATGTTCACTGCCTGCTGTCCCGGATCCTTCTTCCCCACACACACACAGACCTTCCCTAGATATCCGGCCGACTCCTCCTTCCCCGGTGGCAACAGCCGTCCCACCCGGCCACTAGGGGGTGCCCTAACACAACACATACAATAATAAAAATCAACACTTTTAATAATCACAATGCCGGGTAAACTATGCTAAACTAGTAGGGGGTAGGCCCACCCACTACAATTCCACCGCTGATCACCGGCCACGCAGCACTTACCCCTTATAGCGGTTATCACTATTAACATTTTCCATTTGGAACTCACTTCACAATTTGCCAGTTCTATTCCTTCAATTAGAGGAATTGAGACGTTACCACTTATGAATTGTTTCATGCCAATATTAAAAGGAGTCCTTTTTGTTCCAAGCGCTCATAACAGTTCATGAAGAAGGCATGAGCCGAAACGTTGTATTGAATAACTGATGATTACCTGCTAATAAAACAAATTTTTTTTTTTCAACATTCATGAGTGCCGGAGTTTTTTTCTATATGGACTACTAGTATCTCCTGAGCACCGGGAACAGTGAACAAAATCATAATATTTAGTAACTATACACGGTAAATTAGACTTTTATGGCCAGAAACCACATGACGTGACACACCCGTGACAGCTAGGGTCCCTTAGCCTGAGGGCCAGTCTAGGAGCCCCTATCCCCTGCTCTCCACCTACACCGGTACATGTGCTCATACTTCTTTTAACCACTTGGCATCTTTGGAAATCTTAACCCGTTAAAAAGACACTCAGAACGCTAAACACATAAACATCAAGTTGTTTTTACATAGAAAGGAATAGAAAGATACTTTTGGCCATTTTCTGGGTGTTTTTTTCGGGTAGGTTTTGTAGACAGACCCTCCGGTAAAAGTTGTCATATGCACATACCCTAAGCATAACTGAGGTATGTCCCTATTGTTTTCACCCCTTCATTTCAGGCTTTATTGAGGAAAACAATATTAACTGGTTGGAAATTTCATACTCCAAACTTTTTTCTTAGCATAGTCTATGCACTCAAAACTGTATTTATGTGACACGCGGTATATTTCTGACAGTTTCTAACATACTTTTTACGCTAACCTAATTGACATTATACAGAAATCCCATACACTCTGCACGTCAATGAGGAAATGAAGATGTATTTTATAGCCAAGTTACAAAAAATTATGACGTATATGCAATGTATCACATTAATTACTTACCAAGTACAGTAATCAGACCGCGGAATCGCAATAATACTTCACTTATTGAATAGTATATTAATCTTCAAGATAATGAAATAGCCATTTTACGAGATCCTTGTGTCCATTTAGAATACAAATTTCAACATCTCAAAGGCTTGTGGATCGTTCCTATAATAAAGACGGAGCCCCTGCTGAAATAATAATGATAATAATAAGCATTTTTATTTTCCTTGTACGACTAATGGTGGAAATGTCAATGATTTTGTTTCATCTCGCGAGCTGCTCAATGATTTCTGATGTTTATGTTGATTTATGGCTGGATTTTGAATAGCCTGACTCATTAATATGTGAATACCTGATGCTCATTAACGCATGAACATGCAAATGGACTGAATAATATATAAATACCTAATACTTAATTTCACTCAAGGCTGTCTGTATATATGCATGTTTTTATAGTTTTTTTGTGTGTTTTTTTAATGCGATTTTAAAAAACAAAACCTGATGTGAATTAAAAAGAGAACAAAATTCATGCTTTAAAAACTGAAGATTTTTTTTAGAGGCATTAAAATGTTTATCTCCAAAACTGTTAATTAATTTATTTTATTCAGAGCAATAATATTTTTAATTCGTACCGATTTTTTTTTATATATTGCTACGAAAAGGTGTGTATTGTGTGACATCTGATGATGAATGCTACTTTATATTAGAATTGGTGCAAATCAATTCCCCATACCCGGTCCCTTGGCCACATCAGTAATATATGGCCGCTGGATTGGTAGTCCGGAGAACGGCCTCTAACCTAACGGGATACCTGCCTCGTTTTTTTATCTTGTGATTTTGCACCAGATCGGCTAATCAAAGGAAGGGTGACGGATGTCAGAAGGTAGATCAAAAAGAAGAAAAAAGAATATGAGCAGTGGCACTACTAATAAAAAAATAATAAAAAATAATAATAATAATAACAATAATAATAATAATAATAATAATAATAATAATAATAATAATAAAAAAAAAAAACACAAACAGAAATAAACTTACAATTGGAGAGTGGTAGGGCCACCACTCACATAACAAAGGATGCTTAGGTTATGCTGTTTATTGGCCAGCAGCTACCAACCAGTCATCTCAAGGACACCATATAAACTACTTAACAAAAAAAACAAAAAGAGCACTTATATTGAATAAAGGAACTAAAAAGAGTGTCAAAATTTGCAACATTTTTGCAATTTTTCAAGCAGTTTTACACAAGAAAATTGATGTAAACTGCTTGAATAACACAGCACAACAATGATTTTGCTACTGAGGGTAAAACATGTATTCTTTACTAATTTGAACATGCTGATTCCAAATATGAACTCAGAATTTGCACAGCACGTTCAGATTTTGAGTTATACTTAGAAAAGGCCATACGCCTATTCAGGCATTGTTGAAGGCATTGCACATGTGGTTGGAATGAAAGAGACCTATGCTTCTATGCAGATCATTCTGAAATTGATTAAATATTCAGAACATCAATGGAACATTTGTGCTGACCTCAAAGTTGTTGCACTAGTCCTTGGTTTGCAGTTAGGTTACACTAAGCATATGTGCTTTCTGTGCCTATGGAACAGTCGAGATGACAACAACCATTATAAAATTAAACGGTGGCCCAATAGAGATGAACATAAGATTGGTAAGCACAATGTTCAACACGAATCACTTGTCGATCCACTTAAAGTTTATCTTCCACCTCTTCACATTAAACTAGGACTAATGAAAAATTTTGTAGTAGCAATGGATCGTCAAGGGAATGGATTTAAGTATCTGAAGGAAAAGTTTAGTGCATTGAAAACTGAGGCCAAACTCAAAGCAGGAATCTTTATTGGTCCTGAAATCCACCAACTAATCCATGATGAAATCTTCAAGAAAGAACTCACCCCACTTGAACTAACTGCATGGGATGCATTTACTCTGCTGAGTTCAAGGCGATTTCTTAAGCTACTATAAGTGATTTTTAAGTTTTTTGGTTTATTTACCTATACTTCTTTTTCAATAAAAATGATAATACATGTTGTGAAACTGTGGGACATAACGATTCTGTATCTTTATTAATTGCTTATTTTAATTTTCACAAAAATTGGAATAACTTAATATCCTGACGTGCTACAAAAATACTAACTTCAGATTTGGATTCAGCGCATTCGATTTAGTATAGCGCACATGGTTTTTGCCAAGTAGCAGACAAAAAGTGTTTATTTGTTGTGCTGTGTAATCGACTCCTAAATCTAAAGCCCACTTTACATGCAGTAAGATCGCTAGCGATGTCACTGCCGATCGCACCCGCCCGGGTCGGTTGTGCGTCACGGGCGACATTGCTGCCCGGGGCGCACAACATCGCTTACACCCGTCACACATACCTGCCTAGCGACGTCACTGTGGCCGGCAAACCGCCTCCTTTCTAAGGGGGCGGCTCGTGCGGCGTCACAGCGGCGTCACTAAGCGGCCGCCCAATAGAAGCGGAGGGGCGGAGATGAGCGGCCATAACATCCCGCCCACCTCCTTCCTTCCTCATTGGCAGCGGCCGCAGGTACGAAGTCGTTCCTCGTTCCTGCGGTGTCACACATAGCGATGTGTGCTGCTGCAGGAACGACGAACAACCTCGTACCTGCAGCGGCAACGATATTCGGGATAGGAACGACTGGTCAACGATCAACGATTTGGTAAGTAATTTTGATCCTTAACAGTCGTTCCTGCGTTTCACACGCAACAACGACGCTAACGATGTCGGATGTGCGTCACAAATTCTGTGACACCAACGAAATCTCGTTAGCGATGTCGTTGCGTGTAAAGCCCGCTTAAGGGCTTATTCACGTCAGTTTTTCATGTACAAGTGCTACTGTATCTACCAGGCTGTTCACATGTCAGTAATTTTTTATGGTTCGAGTGGTCTGTGAAAAATCACATAGACGTGTTCGCTATTGATCATATTGATTGGGATCACACTCGGCAATGAAAATCTATGGGCCCGTGATTATATTGGATAGCCCTTTGATGCCATCTGTGTGCTGTCAAGTTTTTATTCACTGATAGGAGAAGGTGGATAAACTTTTTTTTTACTCATCAGTAGAGATGAGTGGACCCGTGGAAGTTCGATTCGGTGAGTTCAGCCAAACTTTAAATAAAATTTGGTTTGAGACCTGGACTTGACCTGAACCTCAATGGAAGTCACCTATTGAGCAGTTTGGGTCTCCAACCAAAGCCATCTATAAACAGAAACCCTTCTGGGAGGGCGGAATTTTTCCTTTTTTTTGTTTGCTCTACACTACATCCGATCATGCTGTTGTTGCCCCCAGTGTGAGGTGTTCAAACACTGCAAGCGACTCACACTGTGCTGAGCACTGAGCGTATCCGAGCACAGCGATGCTCACGTGAGTGGTCAGCATACGTAAAGCACCCAAACTCCAAACCTGAGCGCTGTTTGTTTTTGTAAAGTCTGTGATTGTTACAAATACTGAGTTTCGGATCTGCTCATATCTACTCATCAGTGAAAATAACTGATGAAACTCTGATGACACTTTGATGAAAGTCTGATGAAACTCATGAAAATCACTCATGAAACCTGGTCCATGTTTCTTGCGAAAAATGACATGTGAATTAGACCTAAGTGCTAAAACCTCTGCTGAGCAGCTGTCCCTGCTGGGGGACACTGTGGTATATTTCCTCTACAACACTAGTATATGGCATCTATTGAAATGAAAGAGTAACATATCATATGTGGCCTTGATGAATATACCAAAGCAGTATATGCAAATACACAGTGTCCTGTCAATCAAGCTAGACTAAACTGCCCTGTGGACTCCTCTCCTCCTACCATGCAGAAGGTGCTCTGTTTTCTACTGATGTTTTTCAGAGTAAATCACAAAGTTCTGTCTGTGTGGATTTCATGCTGCCCATAGTTTGGATGGCATGAAGCAGCTATCTGGTTCTCTTTCTTCTTTTCTTTCTTTTAAGGGTCTTCAGCTCCATCTCGAGCCATGTAGAATTGATGGATGAACGCTCTGTAGGAGGGTCAACCTTATGCAGCCTAGATAGGTCCACCAGGGTCTTTCCACAGTTATCTCAGTAGCATCAAGCTATTGGGTTTCTGGTCTTCCTCTTCTCTTTGTTCCTTCTATTTTTCTGACCATGATGTCCTCATCCTTATGACCTTCTATTTTTCTGACCATCATGTCCTCATCCTTATGACCATCTATTTTTCTGACTATGATGTCCTCATTCTTATGACCATCTATTTTTCTGACTATGATGTCCTCATCCTTATTACAATCTATTTTTCTCACTATGATGTACTCATCCTTATGACCTTCTATTCTTCTGATCGTGATGTCCTCGCCCTTCTCACCTTCTATTTTTCTCACCATGATGTCCTCATCCTTATGACCATCAATTTTTCCGATCATGATGTCCTCATCCTTATGACCATCTATTTTTCTGACCATGATGTTCTCAACCTCATGACCTTCTATTTTTCTGACCATGATATCCTCATCGTTATGACTATTTTCTCACCATGATGTCCTCATCCTTATGACCATCTAGTTTTCTCACCATGATGTCCTCATCCTTATCACCATCTATTTTTCTCACCATGATGTACTCATCCTTATGACCTTCTATTCTTCCGATCATGATGTCCTCATCCTTATGACCTTCTATTTTTCTCACCATGATGTCCTCATCCTTATGACCTTTAATTTTTACGACCATGATGTCCTCATCCTTATGATTGCTGAAGGTTCCCTTTAATGACAAAAAGAATCAGAAGAGTTATAAAGTTAGAAAAAGTAATGGAGGCTCTTATGACTTTCTTTCTGCTACCCTAACAGAAAGACCTTGTGTTTTACCAATGGACTACAACCTTCTTTGAATGCACTACTAGGCATTTAGCAAACTCCCATTCCTCAACTTTGAGTAATTTAATGAAGGTTATTTATACTGTATTACATGAAACCTACTGAGTGCAGAAAGGATTAGCCACAAATGCACTTTCCTTCATTTTAATTAGCACTCTCCTTTTTTTTTTTTATAATTTTTCAGTATTATTAGTTTTCTCATTTAGGACCCCAGATGTCTATGTGGATAATCCCTATTTCATTATTTGTTTTCCGCAGTTAGCGAGCTCACACAGTGTGGAAAATAGCCCTGTCCTGATATTTTTTCATTTAAAATACAATAAAACAGCTAGAGGTTGTATTTGAACCACAGTATGAATAATAACATTGCCTAGTTCTTGAGTGGTCTTTGAGTCAAGATAAAGAAGAAAATCAGAAACTCCTTCAAAGTAACGGCAGGACTGCATGGACACAACTGGAACCATACAATAGCCTCCAGCCGAGAACTTAATCTACTCTCAAAGGAGAAAAATAGTGGAAAAGAATATAACAACATAAATATGGATATGGAAATGTATCACGTTGGTATAAGGGTCTATTACATTCTGGAATCTGATAGACCATATAAATTTAGACCCTTCATTGTAGGCAGGTCCCATTGTTGCTTTATAATTAGAAATTAGTGTCACTCGGTGTGATTATAGGGGCTCATATGGGAAATGTCTATGGATACAAGTGGATTCATGTGGATTGGTCTCCGCTCGTGCCGCATTTCCTAATAAACGGATTAAAATTATAAATGAAAGACAAATGGTTGGCAGATTAGAAAATCATTATGTGAAACATCCAGCTTTCAGACTGACATCGCGGCGACACTTTCAATCTCAAGTGCTATTAGAGCGGAGATACCAGACTTAATTCCGATGACAAAGTGCCACAGACAGATGTTTTCTAAAGTGAACAGACAGCAGAGTCGGAAGAAACGTCTGCCCATATTACATCTTGTCCTGTGGTTAAATCCTTATCGGGAAAAAGTATGTGAGTGAAAGTCATGGTGCTATCAAGTAAAGATTGCAAAGAATGCAAAATGGAAGTTTAAAGCCTAGACTTACTCCAAAAACATAATTTTCATCTAGTTTTTCATACTTCATATTTGAAATTCCTCTGAACTTATATGGTCTTATTAAGGCTCCTGCAGATGACTGTAACTGACCGTAAGTGAGAGCTGTAAAACTCCGGAATGCACTCAGACCAATGTTAAGGCCACTTTACACACAGCAACATCACTAGCGATGTTGCTGGTGAAAGCACCCGCCCCCGTCGGTTGTGTGTCACGGTCAAATCACTGCCCGTGGCGCACAATATCGCTAGCACCCGTCACACAATACTTACCTGCTTAGCGACATCGCTGTGGCCGGCGAACCGCCTCCTTTCTAAGGGGGCAGTTCGTGCGGCGTCACAGCGACGTCACACGGCAGCCGTCCAATAGAAGCGGAGGGGCGGAGAGCAGCCGAAAGAAAGTGACACCCACCTCGTTGCCGGTGGACGCAGGTAGGGTGTTGTTCCTCATTCCTGGGGTGTCACACGTAGCAATGTGTGCTGCCTCAGGAACGACGAACAACCTGCGTCCTGCATCAGCAATGATATTTGGGATTAGAACGACGTGTCAACGATCAACGATTAGGTGAGTAATTTTGATCGTTAGCGGTCGTTCGTGCGTTTCACACTCAACGACGTTGCTAACGAGGCCAGATGTGCTTGACGAATTCCATGACCCCAACGACATCTTGTTAGCGATGTCGTTGCGTGTAAAGCCCCCTTTATTCTGTGGGGCCATGCACATGTCCGATTTTTTTTCCTCGGTCGGAGTGGTCCAAGAAGAAGAATCACAGCATGTACAATTTAGAAAAAAAACAAAACATTTATGCCATGGATTGCCATAGAGTTTTGCTCAGCTCAGTTGTGTCTGAAATCTCCACCTGTCTGGCCAAGAGGAGGATATACTCAAAAACAAAAAATAGGGGCAATCCAGGACTAAAATCCATAACGTTTAATTAGGTGTATTAAAAATCCATTAGGGAAACATGAAAAGTCATCTTGCGTGTTTCGAGCTTATACACGCTCTTAATCATGTACGGTATGCATTAAAAAATTGGATGTTTCTTGGCCATTCAAATCTACAGCTTTTTGGAAAAAAATTGGATTACAATCGGGGTTGAATTTTCACTGATTGACACAATCGTGAAGATAAGAAACTTTTTTTTTATTACTTTTCTCCACATTGACAAAAAATGGATCCCAATCTGATCAAACTTCAAACAGAGTCTGATTATCATAATTGGACCGTTTCCAAGGATGGTTGCTTGACCCTAGCCTCCAAATCTTTTTATAGGTACAGGAGCAAGCTACTGTATTTTCCGTATTGTAAGACAGACTTTTTTCCCATAAAATTGGTGGTAAAATGGGGGTGCATCTTAGAATGCTGATATGCTGATAATAATATGATTATTATTATTATATGACTTACCGGGGCGGCGTTGGTGGAGCGGGGTCATAGGAGGCAGAGTCGGCGATACTAAGGGTATCACTGCAGTGTTGAGGCGGTGGCAGGTTCATTGAGCTGACTTTATTGAATCGCCTGACATGAGTAACTTCAAGAAAATGGCCGCAGAGACCTTTCTGCGCATGCGTCGCCTCTGTGGCCATTTTCTTGAAGTCCATCGTGTCAACCGTGGGTGATTCAATGGAGTCCGCAGTCAGATCAGGTGCCCACTGCCGTAACAACACTCCGACACCCCATCCTGTGACCCTCCTGGGTCCTCCACTGCAGTGACACCCCCACAATATTCTGGCATATCAATTTCGTCTGCTGCCGCGACACCCCCGAGGCAGCAGTATTGCTGACCATCCATCCACTGACCTTCCTGAGACACAACACACCCTCCTCAGAGCCCGCAGCATTGCTGACCCTGTCTCCTGTGACTTTCCTGAGCCGCTCCCCTGGTGAGCATTAGGATTAAGACACACTAGGATTATAAGATGGACCCTCATTTTAACATTAAATATCGTTTCATTGAGCTTCGGATCATGATGCTCCTTAAATTAGGAGGTTGCCTGTAGCACAGCAATGGAGGATCTTTGAATATTATTTTTAACCGGTCATCCATTTGTAGAATGTGGTGAAGTTTCTTCTTCATCCCAAACACATTAAAAAGTCCATTGTCTACAGCCAGGCCCTTAGATATAATCGCATCTGTTCCAGCCCTGCAGACAGGGATGAACACTTAACCCATCTTAAAAAGACATTTTTAAACCAAAGCTACCACCCCACCTCCATTGATGATCAGCTCATTAGAGTCACAAGGACCCCTAGAAGTGAACTGCTTCAATACAAGCAAGAGGAAAATAGTCGAGTACCTCTGGTGGTGACCTACAACCCACAGCTTGAGGTACTGAGAAGTACGGCCAAGAAACTTCACCACATTCTACACAAGGATGACCGGTTAAAAACAATATTCAAAGATCCTCCATTGCTGTGCTACAGGCAACCTCCTAATTTAGGGAGCATCATGATCCGAAGCTCAATGCCCTCAGACACACCAAGAGGAACTTATCCTTGCAATGTAAAGAACTGCAAAACCTGCGCTCATGTAAAGACTAAAGACCGGATACAGATCCCTAACACACAGAAGGACTATAAGATTCCTGGGACATTCACATGCTCCTCTTCCAACGTGGTGTATTTAATCCTGTGCACTATATGTGCTATTGGGGGTCTTTATGTTGGAGAAACAGGACAGAGACTGAGAGCAAGGATGAGATCTCACCGCCACACAATTACAGACAAAAAAATCCATTTACATGTGGCCAAACATTTCTGTGCTCCAGGACACAACATAAACCACATGAAAGTTGTCATATTAAAAGGCACCTTCAGATCACAGAATCATCGAAGGGTCTGGGAATACAAATTCATCACAATGTTTAACTCTGTCCACACAGGACTCATCCAGTCAGGAGAATTTATGACCCATTACATAATCTGAGAGGTCATCTCCAGAGACTGAGGGCATCAGGCCTCTGATCCTACATGGATATTGGGACAATAAAACTCACACCACTAATCAAAGCTAATTAAGGATTCACTTTCTAAGCTCAGTGTTTGTTTATTTAAATGTCCTTTTACTATGCATCACTCTGCCCTGTTTTGTGTATATATTTGTGTTTCTTCAGATATTTTGTCATACCATGCCTGAGGAAGAGACCTGAGATGTCTCGAAAGCTTGCTTTATAACATCATATTTTATTTTTATTTTAGTTAGCCATTAAAAGGTATCACAACTACAGAATTTTAATTTTGTTTCTCTCACTGAGAGCAATCAATCATTTTTCAACTGGCTAACACGGTACCAAAACCTTTTTCTTTTAACTCATAGTAGTAATGCATGTCTATATTCCCATATCCATTGTTCTACATATCTTAGCACTACAGCGTGCAACTGTCTCCTTTTTGTTACTACTTTTGGTCCATGTCACCATTATTAGCATCAGAGTGTCATCTGGTTTTCTTGTACACTATGCCAATTTTTTTTAAAAAAATTCAAGTTTCTCCTATCCATTATGATATATTCTCACTGCGTTTTTTTCTTGTAGTCAAAAACTTTTCAAGTAGAAGACACTACTCTTCTTTTCTCTGTAGCTTTGAAAGCCTGAAGAGTCTTTTGTTAGCATTTATTGTCATTTCTTGAGCATTTTTCCAATTTTTTTTCCATTTTTCCATTATTTACATTTTCTTTTATTTTTTTCTTTAACCATTTTTTGGGTGTCTTTTTACTGGCATCTTCTGAATGTTATTTTTAAATCTTTCAATTTTTGAGACAAAAATGCTGACAAAACACTCAAAAAGATGCATGGTCATCTTCAGTATTTTTTTTATCCTTCCCTTTGATTTGAAAACATATTTATTTTAATTGCTTGGCGTTTTTGAATGCCTGAAGCATTCAAAAAACATTCAAAAGCCCAAACAAACAAACAGCAAGTCATATTTTCCATTCTTTTGATTATTTTTCTAGTTCATTTCCATCATTTTTTTGAGCAGAACCTTTCTAAAAATGTTGGAAAAAGACAATGTGGACATACTTTAAAACATTCAAAAATGGACAACACGCATGGTGTTAGGACCAGGAGGACGGGTAGGCCCAGGAGGTGGATCCACTGGGCTGAACACCTCACCGAGGGCAAGGTGCCCGGTAGCCAGAGCACTATGGGTAGCAGGACAGTCCGTTCAGAGGAGTGGAGTGAAGAAGTCCCTGGGACCACGGAGTCTCTGAAGGTAGTCCGGGTGACGGAGCTCAGGTTCGGAGGCCGAGATGATGTCAGGCAGAATCCGGAACCAACGGAGCGAGGAGGTGGGTCACCACACGGATCCAGGGATCGGAGATGGTAGGGACTGACAAGATGGCGGACCGTCACCGTTCGGGAATCGTCAGGACCGGTTGGCGAGACAGGAGCGACTCTACAAGAGAGATAGGTAAGTATGGAACAAGGCACAGGGAGACCTGACTCCTAGCTTAGCAAACACGAAGAACAGGCCCCGCCCACTTGGAAAGGATCCCCCCTATATACCCTGTACCTGATTCTTCAATATCCTGTTGGAGGACGCTGGCCCTTTAAGAGAGGGTCAATGACCGCGCGCGAGCCCTAATGCGCATGCGCGAGGCCCGGGTGCCAGAAGCCAGAGCAGGGAGCGGTGCACAGGAGGCAGGAGTGCCGGGCTGGCTCAGCAGTGCCGACGGGCGCCGGGAGCGGGGGCCGGGTTGCCTGGAGGACGCAGGTGAGGAAGCATGGAGGCTGTGGAGCGGGGGACCGGGAAGCATGGCACGGGAGCGGCGGAGCGTGGCATGAGAGCGGGGAAGCATGGCAGGGGAGCCGGGGAGCATGGCAGGGGAGCCGGGGAGCATAGCAGGGGAGCGTGACAGTACCCCCTCCCCCACGCCCCCTCCCCGCAACCGGGACAGGAAGGCAAGTATCAGGGGAGTACCCACATTCTCCCGGGGTTCCCAGGACCTATCCTCAGGACCATACCCAGCCCAGTCCACCAGGAAGAACTGTCGGCCCCGCACGGTCTTCATGGCCACGATATCCCTTACCGCATAGATGTCATTGTCAGCAATAGGAGGAAGAGTAGAACTGGCAGCAGCGGAGAAGGGACCAAGGACAACCGGCTTGAGCAGGGAGACGTGAAAGGAGTTGGGTATCCTCATCGTGGCCGGGAGCTGCAGCTTGTAGGAGACCTCATTGATCTTGCTGACGACTTTAAACGGCCCGATGTAGCGAGGACCCAGCTTGTATGACGGTAGCTTCAAGCGGACATATTTGGAAGCAAGCCAGACCAGATCTCCTGGAGAGAAACACGGAGGATTCAGACGCCTTTTGTCCGCGTGTCTCTTCATCCGCAGGGAAGCACGTCCAAGGAACGTCTTGACAGAGTCCCAAATTGTTGAAAAGTCACGGACTACGGTATCAGCAGCAGGGACATCCGAGGAAGAAGATACAGGCAACGGGACGGAAGGCTGAAGTCCGTAAACGACATGGAAGGGAGAGCTGGAGGAGGACTCACTGATGTGATGGTTATGGGAGAATTCTGCCCAAGGAAGGAGCGTGGACCAGTCGTCGTGGTGAGTGTTAACGTAGTGACGCAAGAAGGAGGTCAGGATCTGATTGACTCGTTCCACTTGGCCATTCGACTGAGGATGGTAGGCTGAAGAAAAGTCCAGAGCCACTCCCAGATGTTTGCAGAGAGCCCTCCAGAAGCGGGAGGCAAACTGAGTTCCTCTGTCGGACACAATGTGTGAGGGAAAGCCATGCAAGCGGAAGATGGGCTGTATATAGGCGTCAGCGAGCTCCTGGGCAGAGGGGAGTCCAGCCATAGGGACGAAATGAGCCATTTTGGAGAACCGATCCACCACGACCCATATGATTGTGTGTCCGGCGGACAAGGGCAAGTCTGTAATAAAGTCCATTGCAATGTGTTGCCACGGAACGGAGGGAATTGGCAGCGGCAGAAGGCGACCATATGGCAGGTGTTTGGGCATCTTGTTCCGGGCACAAGAGGAGCAGGCTGAGACATAAGGCGCGACGTCCGTGCGAAGGGATGGCCACCAGTAGTGACGTACAATTGTACTCCATGTTCTCTTCTGACCAGCATGGCCGGCTATTTTCGAGGCATGGCCCCAATGCAACACTTTTTGTCTGTCAGTTTCAGAGACATAGGTCTTCCTGGGCGGTATCTGGGCCAGAGTGACAGGAGCCACCGGAATGATTTTACTTGGGCAGATGATGGGCTGGGATGTCTCCTCCTCCTGTTCCATGGACATGAATGACCTGGACAAGGCATCTGCTCGCACATTCTTATCCGCGGGCCGAAAATGGAGCTGAAAATCGAACCTGGCAAAGAACAAGGACCACCTGGCTTGTCGTGGGTTCAGTCGCTGAGCAGACCGCAGGTATTCCAGGTTCTTGTGGTCCGTGTAAATGATCACGGGGTACACTGCTCCCTCCAGAAGGTAGCGCCATTCTTCCAGAGCCAGTTTGACTGCTAATAGCTCTCGGTCACCGATGGTGTAGTTGCGTTCAGGCGCTGAGAAGCTCTTGGAGAAGAAACCGCAAGTAACCATCTTACCGGAGGAGGACTTCTGCATGAGCACTGCTCCGGCTCCAGAGGAGGAGGCATCCACCTCCAAGGTGAACTGTCGGTTTAACTCAGGACGGTGGAGCACAGGAGAGGAGGCAAATGCCCGTTTCAGGGAGCCAAACGCGGCGTCGGCCACAGGTGACCAGTCCTTTGGATTAGCCCCCTTCTTGGTCAAGGCAGAGAGAGGCGCAGTCAGGGCAGAGAAGTGAGGGATGAACTGACGGTAATAATTAGCAAAACCAAGAAACCGTTGAATTGCCTTCAGTCCGGAAGGAGGGGGCCAGGTGAGAATGGAAGAGACCTTCTCTGGGTCCATCTGCAGGCCGGTATCGGAGATTACGTAACCCAGGAAGAGAAGAGAAGACTGCTCGAAGACACACTTCTCGTACTTGGCGTACAGACGATTCTCTCTCAGTCTTTGCAGTACCAGCTGCACGTTCTCTCTGTGGGTCTGGAGGTCCGGAGAGAAGACCAGGATGTCATCCAGATATACCACCACACAGACGTAGAGAAGGTCCCGGAACACGTCGTTCACTAATTCTTGAAAGACTGCCAGTGCGTTACACAGGCCGAAGGGCATCACACACTACTCGTAGTGCCCATCGCGAGTGTTAAATGCGGTCTTCCATTCGTCCCCAGAGCGGATGCGGACCAGGTTGTAGGCACCCTGAAGATCCAACTTGGTAAACACACGAGCTCCTCTAAGCCGATCAAACAATTTGGGGATGAGCGGCAGGGGGTATTTATTCTTTACGGTGATTTGGTTCAATCCCCGGTAGTCAATGCATGGGCGCAGGTCGCCCTCTTTCTTCTTAACGAAGAAGAAGCCTGCTCCAGCAGGAGAGGAGAATCTCCGGATGAATCCCCTTGCCAGGTTCTCAGTGATGTAGGCAGACATGGCTCTTGTTTCAGCAGGGGAAATAGGATATATCCGTCCTCGAGGTGGTGTAGTTCCCGGGAGTAGGTCGATGGCACAGTCGTAAGGACGATGTGGCGGCAGTACCTCTGACTCCTTTTTATCAAAGATGTCCGCGAAGGACCAATAGGCCGAAGGCAGTCCTGGTAGGGACTCCGGAACCGGAGGTCGTCGGATGGGCTGTATGGACTTCAGGCAGTTCTCGTGGCAAGAGGAGCCTCATCGGGTAATTTCAGCAGTACGCCAGCTGACCGACGGTTCGTGTGTCCGTAACCAGGGGAGTCCCAGCAGGATTTGATGAGACATGTGTGGGAGGACGTAGAGAGTGATGTTCTCGGTGTGCAGGGCACCGATACGTAGTTCTACTGGCTTGGTGATCCACGAGATGGTGTCAGAGAGGGGTCTCCCATCTACAGAGGCAATCACGAGGGGTTTGTCGAGTGGAGTAACCGGCACCTGGTACTTGTCCACCGTGGCCTGCTGGATGAAATTGCCTACTGCCCCGGAATCGAGATACGCCTCGGCCGTGAACCGCGTCTCTCCCGTTGTCACTTGAACAGTCCACGTAACCGGGTCTGAGAGAGTCCCAGCACCTAGGGTGGCCTCTCCTACCAACCCTAGGCTTTGGAGTTTCCCGGCCTCTCTGTACAGGAACGTAGCAGGTGTCTGCCCTCTCCGCAGTAGAAGCAGAGACCCTTGGCGAGCCGTTCTGCTTGGCGTTGTTCGGACTGCCGCAAATGATCAATCTGCATGGGTTCGTGGACAGAGACGCCAGACGATGCCGACTGAGGTACGACGGGCTTCTGCGGAGGAGAGGAATGCCGTATTGGACGTCTCTCATGGGACACCTCTTTGGATCGTTCCTGAAAACGGGGGTCAACGCGGGTGGCTAGTGCAATCAGGGCATCCAGAGTGGAAGGAACATCGCGGCCTGCCAGCTCGTCCTTAATACGACTGGAGAGTCCTTCCCAGAAGGCGGCGGTGAGGGCCTTATTGTTCCACCCCAATTCTGAGGCCAAGGTGCGAAAGCGGATGGCATATTGGCCCACCGTCAAGGTCCCCTGACGTAGCCTGAGGAGTGATGAGGCAGACGCGGCGGCACGTCCGGGTTCGTCAAAGGTGGTTCTAAACGCCTGCAGGAAGTCCTGGATGTTAGCAGTTACAGGGTCCTCCCTCTCCCACAAGGGGTTCATCCAGGCCAGTGCCTCACCCTCTAGATGGGACATCACAAACGCCACCTTGGCTTGGTCGGAGGCAAACAGATGCGAAAGCAGCTTAAAGTGGAGGGAGCACTGATTCAGGAATCCTCTGCAGGTCTTAGGATCTCCGGCATATCGGGGTGGAGAGGCCAAGCGGAGTTTAGAGGCTTCCGAGGAAGCCGCCACGGGAACTGCGGCCGTGGACTGTGCGGTTGAAGCCTGAGATGCCAGGGACGTGGCAGTTGCTTGCAGCGTGTTCAGGCGGGTATCCACCGAGGACATGAAGGCCAGCATGCGGGACTGGGTCTCGCGCTGTCGTCCGAGTTCCTGCTGCAAGTTGCCCAGCTGGGCCGCTAGTGCTTCGGCGGGATCCATGGCCTGTTCTTACTGTTAGGACCAGGAGGACGGGTAGGCCCAGGAGGTGGATCCACTGGGCTGAACACCTCACCGAGGGCAAGGTGCCCGGTAGCCGGAGCACTACGGGTAGCAGGACAGTCCGTTCAGAGGAGTGGAGTGAAGAAGTCCCTGGGACCACGGAGTCTCTGAAGGTAGTCCGGGTGACGGAGCTCAGGTTCGGAGGCCGAGATGATGTCAGGCAGAATCCGGAACCAACGGAGGTGGGTCACCACACGGATCCAGGGATCGGAGATGGTAGGGACTGACGAGATGGCGGACTGTCACCGTTCGGGAATCGTCAGGACCGGTTGGCGAGACAGGAGCGACTCTACAAGAGAGATAGGTAAGTATAGAACAAGGCACAGGGAGACCTGACTCCTAGCTTAGCAAACACGAAGAACAGGCCCCGCCCACTTGGAAAGGATCCCCCTATATACCCTGTACCTGATTCTTCAATATCCTGTTGGAGGACGCTGGCCCTTTAAGAGAGGGTCAATGACCGCGCACGCGCCCTAATGCGCATGCGCGAGGCCCGGGTGCCAGAAGCCAGAGCAGGGAGCGGTGCACAGGAGGCAGGAGTGCCGAGCTGGCTCAGCAGTGCCGACGGGCGCCGGGAGCGGGGGCCGGGTTGCCTGGAGGACGCAGGTGAGGAAGCATGGAGGCTGTGGAGCGGGGACTGGGAAGCATGGCACGGGAGCGGCGGAGCGTGGCGTGAGAGCGGGGAAGCATGGCAGGGGAGCCGGGGAGCATGGCAGGGGAGCCGGGGAGCATGGCAGGGGAGCCGGGCAGCATGCAGGGGAGCCGGGGAGCATAGCAGGGGAGCCGGGGAGCGTGATACATGGACACATGGATGGTGTCACGGCAGAGGATAGAAGCTATACCAGCCGTATAGGACAACACACAGGAAGGGGGAAGAAATGCCTTATAGCTATGGAAAGGGGGAAGTGGTGAGCCCTGACAAAAATCTGCAGCTCACCCTCACTGCCCACATGACCCTATACAGGTTCTGCCCTGTTGCTAAGCTGGAGACCTGGGGTCCTGTCTTCCCCTGGCAAATGGGCCCTAAGTAGGGATGGTGGGTATGAACACTAGTCAACACCACTAACTCTATAGGAAGACACAAAGGAACAATACAGGGGAAACACGAATGCTATCACCTGAGCCCAGGTAGATAGTAAATGTCAAAATCTGAGGTATAGGCAACCACCACAGTAGTCTCTGGAGCAACAGGAGATGACTTATGCAGACTTCAGCAAGGAACAAACTATTAACTGTACCCAACCCACCTCAGGATGAGGTTAATAAAGGAAGTCAGAGGATAGCAACTGAGAGGAGGAACTGACACTTCTCCAGGGTCATAGAGTCCGTCTGCTGCAGAAACAGGGAACTGTCAGATACCAACATGTGCTGCCGCCAATCTCTGTGATCTTCTAGCACTTGCTGCCACTGGATTGTCAGCCGGCTGTGATACCTCCGTGACAAGCCGTGAAACATCCGTGAGAGATGGCATCTGAGCACCATCCATTATTTTGACAGATCCATTCACTTGATTGTGTGAGTTTGATTCACAAATCAGATAAAAACTATATATATAAAACAATATATATATATATATATATATACATATATATACACGGGTATATATATATATATATATATATATATATATATATATATTGCGGCCAATAAATCTTGTAAAATTAGAAAAGACGTGAAAATGGTCATAGATTATAATGGTAGGGGCTTGATCCATGGAAAATATGAGTACAACACATACATGCAAAAATCGGCATCAGCTTTGGAATTATATTCTCAAAATATTATATATATATTTTGTGTTTTTTATTTGATTTTTGCAAAATGTCCATTACTGTTGTACAAAAAATAAAGAATAAAGTAATGTTCTGAAAGGATTTATTCACTGTTTGGATACAAGAAAATTGGTTTTAGGCTAGAAAATGTATCTTCTTTATCTTCAATAATATATGATGGCTTATCAAATTGTACATCAGACGTAAACAAATGTAAGACTAGCCATGCTTACTGCTACACGTCTGCCCGCACACTTGGCTGAGCCTGTGAGTTATTTTTACATTGTTTTTGGAGATACTTTTCCCTACTCTGTTTGAATGACTGGTTTGTGAGTGTGCGGTGTGTAAAATCTAATTCTGAAAATCACTGGTATGAGAAACGAAAAGATGGAGCAATTGTTTTGACTGGTCAAAGTAATTTTCTGTGCCATTATCTGCGTGGTTATAGTTATTGGACTGCAAGTCTGCAGTGTGTTCAAAATGTGCCGAGCGTCTTCAGCCTGTATCCTCCTTAACTCGTCCCTGTTTCTGGAGGCAATCTGAACATAATTAGTTTTTTTTTTAAGCTCAGCCTCAAAATATGCAACTTTGCATCATAAGGCACTTATTTTTTTTTTGTTATTTTTAATATTTAAGCATTTCTGTATCTATAGCCTTTGATTTGAGCAATATCTTCACATCATATAATGATTAGACGGAACTCGACCGCTCCAGACATTTTTCAGCTGTATCCAGCGTTGGAGGATCAAATTACTTTTGGGTGAGTATCACACCTCCATAAAAATGAATCTGGACAAGGCTAACATCAAAAAATTACCTAATGTTTAAATCAGGTTTTTGTGTTATTATTATTATTATTATTATTATTTATTATTATAGCGCCATTTATTCCATGGCGCTTTACAAGTGAAAGAGGGTATACGTACAACAATCATTAACAGTACAAGACAGACTGGTATAGGAGGAGAGAGGACCCTGCCCGCGAGGGCTCACAGTCTACAGGGAATGGGTGATGGTACAATAGGTGAGGACAGAGCTGGTTGCGCAGTGGTCTACTGGGCTGAGGGCTATTGTAGGTTGTAGGCTTGTTGGAAGAGGTGGGTCTTGAGGTTCCTCTTGAAGCTTTCCACGGTAGTGGAGAGTCTGATGTGCTGAGGTAGAGCGTTCCAGAGTATGGGGGATGCACGGGAGAAATCTTGTACACGATTGTGGGAAGAGGAAATAAGAGAGGAGCAGAGAAGGAGATCTTGTGAGGATCTAAGGTTGCGTGCAGGTAGGTACTGGGAGACTAGGTCACAGATGTAGGGAGGAGACAGGTTGTGCATGGCTTTGTATGTCATGGTTAATGTTTTGAACTGGAGTCGTTGGGCGATGGGAAGCCAGTGAAGGGATTGGCAGAGTGGCGAGGCTGGGGAGTAGCGAGGGGAGAGGTGGATTAAGCGGGCTGCAGAGTTTAGGATAGATTGGAGGGGTGCAAGAGTGTTGGAAGGGAGGCCAGAGAGCAGGAGGTTGCAGTAGTCGAGGCGGGAGATGATGAGGGCATGCACTAATGTTTTTGAAGATTCTTGGTTAAGGAAAGCACGGATCCGGGAGATATTTTTGAGTTGTAATCGGCATGAGTTGAAGAGGGCTTGGATGTGTGGCTTGAAGGATAGAGCAGAGTCGAGGGTTACTCCAAGGCAACGAGCTTGTGAGACTGGGGTGAGTGAGCAACCATCAAGTTTGATGGAAAGGCTTGTTGGAGGAGGTGAGTGAGGAGGAGGAAAGACAATAAACTCTGTTTTGTCCATGTTAAGTTTTAGGAATCGTGCAGAGAAGAAGGATGAAATAGCAGACAGACATTGTGGTATTTTGGTTAGTAGAGAGGTAATGTCAGGTCCAGAGAGGTAGATCTGTGTGTCATCGGCATAGAGATGATACTGGAAGCCGTGGGACTCTATGAGCTGTCCCAAGCCGAAGGTATAGATGGAGAACAGCAGGGGTCCAAGAACTGAGCCTTGAGGGACACCGACAGATAGGGGGCGAGCTGAGGAAGTGGTGTGAGAATGGGAGACGCTGAAAGTTCGGTCGGTTAGGTATGAGGAGATCCAAGATAGGGCCAAGTCTGTGATGCCCAGAGATGAGAGAATCTGTAGTAGGAGGGAATGGTCTACTGTGTCGAAGGCAGAGGACAGGTCCAGGAGGAGGAGGATAGAGTAGTGTCGCTTGGCTTTGGCGGTTAGTAGATCATTGGTGACTTTGGTTAGGGCAGTTTCGGTAGAATGATGTGGTCGGAAGCCAGATTGAAGCCGGTCAAAGAGGGAGCAGGAGGAGAGGTATGAGGACAATTCAAGATGGACATGCTGTTCCAGTAGTTTTGAGGCATAGGGGAGAAGGGATATGGGGCGATAGTTTGACACAGA
Source organism: Anomaloglossus baeobatrachus (assembly GCF_048569485.1). Taxonomy (NCBI): domain Eukaryota; kingdom Metazoa; phylum Chordata; class Amphibia; order Anura; family Aromobatidae; genus Anomaloglossus; species Anomaloglossus baeobatrachus. The sequence goes on along the minus strand of NC_134360.1, from coordinate 202,373,970 downwards.
GGATGGGTCAAGGGAGGGCTTTTTGAGGATGGGTGTAATAGAGGCATGTTTAAAGCATGAAGGGAATACACCAGTTGTTAGTGATAGGTTGAAGAGATGGGTTAGGGCTGGGATGAGGACTGCGGTGATGTTGGGGATGAGGTGCGATGGGAGCGGGTCCAGTGCACAGGTGGTTAGATGTGATCTTGAGAGTAGAGTGGAGAGATTGTTTTCTGTCATGGTGGAGAAGCTGGATTTGGAGGAAGAGGGATGAGTAGCTATGATGAGGGGCTGTGGTGATTGTGGGCCAAAGCTTGCTCTGATGTTGTCAATCTTCCGCTTGAAGAAAGAGGCAAAGTCTTCAGCTGAGATGAGAGGAGAGGGAGGTGGTGCCGGAGGACGGAGGAGAGAATTGAAAGTGTTGAATAGCTGTTTAGGGTTGTGAGAGAAAGAAGATATGAGGGATGAGAAGTAGGTTTGTTTTGCAGCAGTGAGTGTGGACTGGAAAGTGGTGAGGGACTCTTTATATGCAATGAAGTGTTCAGTGGAATGAGACCTCTTCCATCTGCGCTCAGCAATTCTGGAAGCCCGTCTAAGTTCTTTAGTCTGCCTTGTGTGCCAGGGTTGCCTGTTGATTTTGCGGGTTTTGGTGTGTGTGAGGGGGGCAGCTGATTCGAGAGCTGCAGAGATTGTAGTGTTGTATAAAGTTGCAGCGGCATCTGCATCATGTAGAAATGCAATGTCTGTGAGGGGGAGAAGGGACTGAGAAAGGGCGTGTAAATCAATGTGTTTGATATTTCTGCGAGGGTATGAAAATTTGTGGAGGGGGGGTTGCATACTTGGAGAAGAGAGGGAAGAGAATGTGAGTAGGTTGTGGTCAGACAGGGGGAGAGGTGAGTTAGAGAGGTTAGATAGGGAACAGAGGCGAGTGAAGATGAGGTCCAGCGTGTGGCCATCTTTGTGAGTAGCTGCAGAAGACCATTGGGTGAGGCTGAAGGAGGAAGCGAGTGTTAGAAGTTTGGAGACAGATGAGTGGGAAGTGTCAATGGGGATATTGAAATCACCCATAATGATGGTGGGGATGTCGGTGGAAAGGAAGTGTAGTAGCCAGGTGGTGAAATGGTCAAAAAAGGCAGTGGCTGGCCCTGGAGGGCGGTAAATGACAGCCAGCTGAAGGTTGGAGGGGGCGTAGATGCGTACGGAGTGCACCTCAAAAGAGGGGAGTGTGACAGAGGGTGGTAGAGGAATTGGTGTAAAGGAGCATTGGTCGGACAGGAGCAAACCAACTCCTCCACCATGCTTGTTACTGGGGCGGGGGGTGTGAGAGAGTTGGAGACCACCATAAGAAAGTGCAGCAGGAGAGGCAGTGTCAGAGGGGGTGAGCCAGGTTTCTGTGATGGCGAGGAAGGAGAGTTTATTAGTGATGAACAGATCATGAATGTAGGATAGTTTGTTGCAGACAGAGCGAGCGTTCCATAGAGCTCCTGTTAGTGGGACTGGGGGAGCGGGGGCTGGGTGAATGGGTATGAGGTTTGCGAGGTTGCGGACATTTGTGTTAGGTTGTTGAAGAGGGTTTGAAGTGACAATAGGGATGTGGTGAGGAGGACCAGGATTTGGAGCAATATCCCCAGCAGTGAGGAGAAGGAGTGAGAGTGTTAGTAAGTGGGAGCAGGAGAGGCCATGAGATGGACGTGTGTGTCTGGAGACACTGGGTGTAATGTGGAGGAAAATATCTGAGGGGAAGGTAAGATGGGTGGGGAGGATGGAGGGAGAGATGAATAGTTCATTACTGGCTTTAGGGATCAGAGGGAGCGATAAAAAGTGCAGTATTATAGGGGTGAGAGTGACTAGAAACACAAACATTATTTACATTGACTATGTCTGCTGTTACCTTCCGGTCACTTCCGGCCCAATTCTGGCCTAATTCAATGCATCATACTTATATGGTGCATACTTGTATTGGTGCAGACGAAAAGTCTTGTGCAGACTTTTATTTGCCCCACTATATACACATACAAGTGCACTCAGCTGTGAAGGGGTGGGTTGCAAGACTAACCCCTTGATCACTCAATCAAAGAAAAAAAAAAAAAAGAAGATGCAGCTTAACATAGGCAAAATAAACAAAGGTCATAAAAGGGGGGTGCTAAACAGGGGGGGAAAGATCACAGTGAGATTAAAAAAAACTTACCGTGTTGGGAAGCTGAGACCCAGGCTATATATACGATGTGGATTGGCATTAGGTGTGAGTGGGGTGGGTTCACAAACGAAAAAATTCACACAGCAGTTTCTGCTATTTCATGTATTCCCCTTGCATAGTCACTGGTGTGCATACCTTATCTCCATATAGTGATGTTTTTTTAGGTTTTTGCACCCAGTTCAGACATAGAATGGTGTTCCAAACGTTATTCCTTATTGTTAGTATTTTTTTCGTTTGTGAACCCTCCCCATACACACCTATTGCCAATCCAGATTATACGCATATATAGCCTGGGTCTCAGCGTCCCATACACGGTAAGTTTTTTAACTGCATGAGAGGACACACACAAGCTAGGGACCCCAACGTAGAGAAATACTTTGGCGTAGTGTTGGGGCTCTATTGCATTGATCAATTCAGTAGCTAAATTTCTCTTGATTCATATGTTCATGGCAGTAATGCAGATTCCATTTTTCATATTTCATTCTTACATATAGCTATTGGATTTTTCATGTCAGTATTCACACAGCAGTTTCTGCCATTACATATATTCCCCTTACATAGTCACTGGTGTGCATACCTTATCTCCATATAGTAACTGCGACAGGTGATAAATAGGGATGATCGAATACCTCAAATATTCGGCTTCGCGAATATTCGACGAATAACTCGCCGCTATGCAAATATTCGATGCGCAATGTAAGTCTATGGGAAGCCCGAATAGTTCTGAATAGTTGTTATTCGGGTTTCCCATAGACTTACATTGCGCATCGAATATTCGCGAATAGTCGAATAGTGGCGACCTATTTGGCAAATGTTCGCGAAGCCGAATATTTGAGGTATTCGATCATCCATAGTGACAAACAGTCATGGGTTTCTGACCATAGAAGGTCACACGCTTGGCTGTGCAAAATTCTCCCTGACTTTCTGTGGTTCTGCTGTTAGTATTCATTGTACTAAGTAGCTTTCCTGCTGGATTTTCATCTATTCCCCTTTAGGACCCAGCAGAGTCCTCCTTCCATCCAGCTGCTGATTATCAGTATTCTCCATGTGCTTAAATGCTCCCATCTTCCTTGGACATGTTCTAGTGATATGATTCAGTTCATGCAAGCTCTGGTTGCAAGCAGGTGGCTTGCTGTCATCTGTAGTATCATTGCTGAAGCTTTGCTGAACTTCTACTTGTGTCATCTGTGTCATCTGTGGATAAGTAGTTCATGCAGTTTTCTCCTGTGTCCACCTTGTGTCTTCCTTTAGCATTTAGTGGGGTTGACGAAGAACTCATCCTCTCCGTTCTCTATTTAGGGCTCAGCACTATGGATATTTAGGGTCAGGTATCCTCAGGTATCAGTGCATAGGTGCAGAACCTATCTAGGGTGGTGAGGGACCCCAGGGACCAGCAGTAGGTTTGGTAAGGGGTCACCATCTACCCCTTCCTTAGACACAAGGATCTCCTTCCCTTCTTACCTTTCGCCACTCGCTTGGCACTTCCCTGTACCTAGCATGACAGTAACTTCCTATTGTTTCAGGAAACAACACATGTACATAGCCACAATGAGTAGACCCTGACCCTATCTTTTGTATTGAAGGATCTAATGAGCGTGTGTAAAGGTAATTGTAAAGGAAGGGATAATTGTGACAATGTTTGTTTTAATAGTGAATCCTATATTATCAGCTCTATATAGAGATGTTTCTTGTATTTGTAATTCATACAATTCACAGAGAAGAAATATGTCAAAGTAACCAAACTAGGTAAATTTTTCACAGACAAAAGTCACTCCTAAAATACCAAATCTTTATTATACAAAATTAAAATCTAAATATATAAACACCTTAAGGGTATACATATAGACAATAACATACAACCAATACAATAAAGGACTCCAGCTGGTTATATAGTGGAAAGACCAATGATATGCCCTAAAGAGGGGGTAAATATATAACTCCACCAATCAACTTTCCTGTATCTCAGTGTAGAGAAATAGGACATATCAGTGGTCTTTCCACTATATAACCAGCTGGAGTCCTTTATTGTATTGGTTGTATGTTATTGTCTAAGGGCGGCTTTGCACGTTGCGACATTGCACGTGCGATGTCGATGGGGTCAAATCCTACGTGACGCACATCCGGCGTCGGAGTCGATATCGCAACGTGTAAAACCTTTTTGATACGATGAACGAGCGCAAAAGCGTCGTTATCGTATCATCGCTGCAGCCTCCGACATTTCCATAATGCCGGTGCAGAGACAGGTGCGATGTTGTTCCTTGCTCCTGCGGCAGCACACATCGCTGTGTGTAAAGCCGCAGGAGCGAGGAACCTCACCTTACCTGCCTCCCGGCTGCAATGAGAAGGACGGAGGTGGGCGGGATGTTTACATCCTGCTCATCTTCGCCCCTCCACTTCAATTGGCCGCCTGCCGTGTGACGTCGCTGTGACGCTGCACGACCCGCCCCCTTAGGAAGGAGGCGGGTTGCCGGCCAGAGGGACGTCGCACGGCAGGTATGTGCGTGTGAAACTGCCGTAGCGATAATAATCGCTACGGCAGCTTTCACTAGATATTGCACGTGCGACGGGGGCGGGACTATCGCTGCAGCATCGGTAACACATTGTTACCGATGTCGCAGCGTGCAAAGCCCGCCTAAATGTATACCCTTAAGGTGTTTATATATTATATTTTAATTTTGTATTATAAAGATTTGGTATTTTAGGAGTGACTTTTTTCTGTATTTGTAATCTTTCCTCTTCTGATAATGAACTTGCTAAAAACTCACAATTGTTTACAATTTTAGAATACCGAACCGCGCCCCCCCCACAACAAATACATATTCTCAAAAATAAAACAGCAGACATTTGGACTGGAGTTTAGATAGAGTGATGTAGCATAGGCTACAATCCATTGGGATGGTTTTATAGAAACAACCAGAGAACAACAGTATAAAGACACCCAAAAAACTGAAAAAATGCAAGAAATGGAAAATAGAAAAAGCTTCAGGAACAACCGAAACGCTAACAAAACACACTTCACAAGAACAAAACTGAGAAAAAAAGACGATTTCTGAAACGTCTTCTCTTTGAAATATGGATATTTTTGAAAGCTAGAAAAAGAGGCAGTGTGAACAGATCCTTACGATTGACTTTAAAAATAAATATATAAATAGCAAAGCTGCTCCTATTCATTGCCCTGTTAATTATGGACAGCACAGATATAGCACACTGATTACATCTATGTGAAAATGATGAATAGCACAAAGAGATGCAAATATTCATTAATTTCAGTATTTTCTTGGTGCATTTTCAGCTTAGTTTCGAAAAGACGTTGTGAGTAGAGATGGGTGGACCCATGGAAGTTCAGTTCGGCGCGTTCAACCAGACTTTAGATAAAGTTCACAAAGAAGGAAAAATTTGTGTTTGCTCACCTTTAGGTTCAGGTTTTGGTTCATCAAACTGCAGCTCGATCACCTTCGGCACAGTAGACACTTCAGAAAACAAGAAAACACCAGTGCTGGAGGAATCGGACTAAAAGATGTGTGTAAATACTTTACATTTGTTTAATTTTTTAAAAGCCACATGGTCAAACATGGGAACACATACCCCCATGAAGGTGAGAAAAATAAAGGAACCAAAGCCAACGCGTTTCGGACTAGCCTTTAATAATGGTTGTGAACCATGATTAAGGCGTAGGCCGAAACGCATTGGTTTTGGTACCTTTACTTTTCTCCCCTTCACAGGGGTATGGGTTCCCATGTTTGACCAATTGGCTTTTAAAAAATTAAACAAATGTAAAGTATGTACACATATCTTTTTGTCCGGTTCCTCCAGCGCTTGTGTTGTCTTGTTGGATAAAGTACGGTTTGGGACCAGAATTGACCTGAACCCCAAAGGAAATCACTGATTGGGCAGTTTGGGTCTCTATCAACATACAGTCATAAACAGATCACTTCTTCTGGGGGGATGGTAGGTGATGTTTTTCATTTTTTTTTGGTGCACACTACATCCAATAATGCTGATTTTATCCCCAGTGAAAGCCAAACACTGCAAGCGGCTCGCACTGGGCCGAGCACCGAGCGTACCCGAGCACAGCGATTCACGATTGAGTGGTTTGCATATGTAAAGCATCCAAACTCCAAACTCGAACACTGATTTTTTCTAAAGTCCATGATCAGTACGAACACTGACCTTTGCTGTTTGGGTTTGCTCATCTTTAGTTGTGAATGCATACTTATGGCGTTTGATACATTTATCCTGCGGGTTTTTTTATGAGTTTTTTAAGTGATTCCTCTCCATAATTCTCCTCAAAAAATGCTTCAAAAACTATTGAAAGACTCTAATTAATTTCTATGAGAAATCCACTTTTCTATTCTTAAGAGTTTGTTTAGCCTTCTTTTTAACATATTGTTTCTCCTGTGTCTTTTGAGTGCTGTGTGTACGAATTTCCATTCTCCCTTGTCCGTGTCATTTTGTGGAGTTTTGTCTTTGTTTTTTTCAGCCCGCCCGAAGGTTATGGGAGAGGGGGAGTAAGATCAGAGCTCGGACAAGAGTTAGGGTCACGCTGGGGGCTCAGACCTGGCTACAATCAAGCCTACCTCCAAGATAAGGGACAGTGTAGCGTCTCAAGTCTGAGGGCAAGCCTAGGGGCCTCTGTCCTGTCATTACATACCCTCTGACAGTGTCCAATACCTTTGTCCTTATAGTATATATTGCTTAGAATTTTTTTGTTTGATTATTTTATAATAATTCCACCAGAAATTATTATTATTATTATTTATTATTTATTATAGCACCATTTAGTCCATGGTACTTTACAAGTGAAAAGGGTATACATAAAAAACGTAAGTACAACAATCATGAACATTACAAAAACACTTGACTTGACTTGACTGGTACAGGAGGAGAGAGGACCTACCTGTGAGGGCTCACAGTCTACATGGGATGGGTGAGGACACAGTAGGTGAGGACAGAGCTGGTTGTGTAGTGGTGTACTGGACTGAGGATTAGGTTGTAGGCTTGTTGGAAGAGGTGGGTCTTCAGGTTCCTTTTGAAACTTTCCACGGTAGGGGAGAGTCTGATATGCTGAGGTAGAGCATTCCAGAGTATGGGGAAGGCGTGGCAGAATCTTTTATGCGATTGTGGGAAGAGGAGATAAGAGAGGAGTAGAGAGGAAGGTCTTGTGAGGATCTCAGGTTGCATGCAGGTAAGTACTGGGAAACTAGGTCACATATGTAGGGAGGAGACAGGTTGTAGATGGATTTGTTAGTCATGATTAGTGTTTTGAACTGGAGTCTTTGAGCAATTGGAAGCCAGTGAAGGGATTCTCAGAGTAGGGAGGCCAGGGAATAGTGAGGGGACAGGTGGATTAATCAGGCCGCAGAGTTTAGGATAGATTGGAGGGGTGTTGGAAGGGAGGCCACAGAGCAGGAGGTTGCAGTAGTCGAGGTGGGAGATGATGAGGGCATGCACCAATGTTTTTGCTGATTCTTAGTTAAGGAAGGACAAACCCGGGAGATATTTTAGTTGTAGTTTGCATGAGGTGAAAAGGGCTTAGATGTAAGGCTTGAAAGAAATTGTTGTTTTGTGTGTTTTAATTAAAAAAAATATTGTCTAACTTTGCATAACTATAAAAGTATTCATACCCCAAATGAGGAATTTATAAAAAAGAAAAAAGTGGGAAAGTAAAGGACATACATTTATGTAAAATTCTCATTCTACAAGTAGAAGGAATGTTTTATTATAACTCTTGACTTTCAATATTTTACATTAATATTTTTGTTTTATTTTCTAAAATTGCACCATACTATTAAATGGCCAGATATCAGTCACCAATACTCTAAAATCTCCTACAAATAAATATCTATTGTGGCTTAATCTTCTGTGTTCAGTGAGTTTTCGGCTATCATTGTTCCGTGCACTGTACTGCAAGTTCTTTAGACATTGATTATATGTTGCTGGGTTGAGGGCATTTCTTATGTTTGGTTCCAAGTCTTTGTTTTCTTATGGTCTGATGATCAGTTGCTTTTCCTTTTCTCCTTCTCTTTTCTCTTTGATTATTCCTCTTGAGCTCAAAATGATATGTTCTTCTATTCATCCATAGGAGCCCAAAGCAATTGTTATTTTTAGAGATACAGTCAATATTGCTCTTATTACATGTTGTCTCTTTGCTCTCAGCAATGATCTGAAAAATATATTGTATTTGCTTTTTTGAATACGGAGTTAATCAGAATTCAGTCAAGTGGGCTGACTCTAAGTGCTGACATCAAAAAGAAGTACTGTTTGATTGCCGCTCGCCAGATGCCAATATTGTTTGAAGAAATGTAGTCTAGTCGAATGACAATTTGCAGACTGTGAACAGTTTCCAGATCGGAGAATTCAATGTTCCATACTGATTTCAAATGGCAGAGAGCTTTGTATTACAGAATTGTGAGTAATGTTGCAATCCTGTTTCCCAGGCACACATTGCTAAAAATATTGAAAATGGAAACCCAGAAGTCAATTTCTAAGGCGATCATTGACCGGTGCGGCAAGAGGATTCTTGAAAGCGAAAAAAACCCGAAACAAAACAAAAGGAAGGAAAAAACATAAGAACGCTTTTATTAATTCTTTATTTGCTGTAGATGGAAATATTGTCCACATCCATTTTAGCCAAACTACATTGCAACCTTTTTTTTAAATCTACGTTGGAAAGCGGATTTCTTTTTTCTTTTTATGATGTTATATATTTTTTCTAATTTTTGTTAATTTTCTCTCATTTATTAAATTGTATTCTATATGGGAAATTGAAAATATATACAGTAGTACTTTTAAATGTGTTTTGAGAGCAAAAGGAAAAAAAATCTAAATATAAATGTAGTAAAAATTTCATACATTAATTGTGAGCACAAACGGTAAACCATTTGTTACAATTCCTCTGTGCAGAGCATATTGCCCTATGTAAACTTTATCCTATATGGGAAAAGGGAAAATATATACAGTAGTACTTTTTAATGTGTTATGAGAGTAAAAGGAAAAAAATCTGAATATAAATGTAGTTAAAATTTTGTACATTAATTGTGAGCACAAATGATAAACCTTTTGTAATGATTCCTCTGTGCAGAGCATCTTGCCTTTGCAGATGCTCTACTGCACCTTCCTGTGTTACTTAGCTAGCAGTGTGTTTTATAGCACAGGATTCCATGTTGGTGCTGATTACTCAGGTGTTACACCTATTGCGATTCCTCTGTGCAGAGCATCTTGCCTTTGCAGATGCTCTACTGCACCTTCCTGTGTTACTTAGCTAGCAGTGTGTTTTATAGCACAGGATTCCATGTTGGCTGATTACTGAGGTGTTCCACCTGTCACGATTCCTCTGTGCAGAGCATCTTGCCTTTGGAGATGCTCTGCTGCGCCTTCCTGTGTTACTAATCTAGCAGTGTGTTTGACAGCACAGGAGCTTCTTTACTGAGCATGCTCGCCCAGGACATTGCCAGTTGTATATTCTGGTTCTGCAGTTGTGCTGTTGGTGTGTGTCTCTGTTCTGATCTTTGTTCTCTTTTCATGTTATTTGACTCTTCTCTGCCCACTCCCTGTCATGACCTCCTGCCTTCCGACCTCGGACTATTACCTGACTATGTCTCTGCTTTCCCCCTGAACTTATTACGTGCCCTCCAGGACTTCTGAACCTCAGATATTGCCCTAACTACGCCTCTATTTTCTCCTTGTGCTTATACATGTCCTCCTGTTAACAAACCTCGGCTTTCCTGACTACGCTCCTGCCCACACTCCCTAAAGTAGTGGTTAGTATCACACCTTTCTTTTTTTGCAGAGACCTGCATTATAGCACCCATAGTGACTGCAAGCCAATGTTATAGACCTATTTTCTGACCAGAGATGGACGAATAGTAAAATATTTGAGTTTGGATTATGCTATCCGAATATCAAGTTCTATTGCAGTATTCATCACGAATAGTGATGGGTGGAACCAGACTGTAAAAGAATGTTGATTTCTTGTCCTTATAAAGAAGATTTGATCTCTGAAACGCGTTGACTGAATAAACAATTCTCCATTGCCGCTGTCTCTGCATCTGTCTGTTGCTTCCGGGCCAGCTAATTATGCTTATGAATATTCACTGCACTGCAGACCCGGAAGTAACAGCAGCGAGGAGTCATCAGGGGCAGAGACAGCAGCATGGGAGATATCAGCACCACGGAGAGCAGCACCAGGGACAGGTGAGCATAAAGTTCCTGTTCTCTGTGTGTTATCATGGATAGCACACGGAAAACACTCGTGTGCCAAAATCATGGCACATGGAGGGCAATTTGCACCTTTTACACGTCCGTGGAAAAACATGTGTGTTTTTCACGGATGTGTGAAAAAGGCCTAATGCAATGTTTCCCAAACTCCAGTCCTCATTGGCCTCAATTGGTCATGTTTTCAGGATTTCCTTAGCATTGCATAAGTGATGGAATCATTATCAAGACATTGAAAATTGCCCCATTTTCTCTCACCTGTGCAATACTAAGGAAATCCAGAAAACGCAATCTGATTGGGGCCCTGAGGACTCAAATTTGGGAAACACTGCTCAAGTGCTACCTAGACGCATTTACTCTGTTAATCTTTTTTCTTTTTTTTTTTTTAAAAAAGCCTTAAAGCAGATCTTTCACCACACTGAATATGTTAAACTAGTGATGAGTGAGCACTATAATGCTCGAGTGCTCGGTACTTGAATCAAATAGGTTGGATACTCGGTCGGGCTCGACTTGATTAACGAGCATGATGGAAGTCAATAGGAAACTCAAGTATTTTTATGGAACCCTTAACAGGATGGCAGGGGACAAGAACACTTTATCTTACCTCCCAGTTATGGACTTCTGAAAAAATGAGAAAGAATATGCCAGCTAGGAAATCAAGCATATTGAGCACCCGCATGCTACTCGATCAAGTACCAAGTGTCTTGAGCACCCTGTTACTCAATCATCACAACTGGCCATGTAGGTGGTAGGAGCTGAATAAAAAATGTTTGGTTTTTTTTTCATTTTTTATCTTCATTGCAAAGATATTAGCTTGTAAAACTTGGGATATAATTACTGATAAGAGATTGTTCTCGGTGGACCTATGCTTTTTTTCTGCATGAGATTTAGCAGGAGAAAAAAAATGTACCTTCCAAGAGGGCCAGATCAGGCTTTCTCCTGTCAGATATGTAATGATGACACATGCCCTCCTCAATGATCACATCTATTGTTTAGCGTTGAGCAGAACTATGTTGTATTATTATAAACACCTCCAGCTTTTATGTCACAGTAGTCACTGTGGAAGGAGGGCAGTAGAGCAGAGCTATGTGTCATTACAAACATCTCTTGCAGCTCTCCTCTCGCGGCACTGTCAGCTCTGCTGTACTCTACACAGTAGGTGCAGAAATAACAGAGGAGGGTAGGGTTCTGGGTCATTACATGTCTCACAGGAGAAAGCCTGTTGGGAACTTTTTTGTGGATGTGTTCTTTTCCTCCTCCTATATGATATATATATATATATATATATATATATATATGTTGTATTCAGGTCAATTTAACATGATCAAACAGTCCTCTTTAAAACATCATTCAAGATATTAGTCAAAGGAGACACTCATCTTTAAACTGCTGTTTTGGGGTTCTTGCTCCTCTTCAGTATACTGTATATTACAGGACTGGTTTTCCAGTTGAGATGGCTTTGACATCTCTTCCTTCTTGGAGGAGAGATCATTTGCATACTATATTTTTTTGTATTATGTCACCATAGTAAAAATGACCAACTTTAATGTGTAAGTATTTAGAATTATTGTACCAGACTTGTATGCCAAGTTGTTTATGTCTCTAGGGCTAAACAGTGGCCTAGAGCATTCTGGGAATAAAATAAGAACCATAGCAACTGTAGCCTAGAACATGGTAAACATGAATGCCCGGATCCGAGAGTTACGGAATAAGATGTTGGCACTAAGGTCTTTTAACAAACAGTCTTGATTAATAATCACTAATGTTTTCCTTCAAATGGTCTCTTTAATTATATGTATTTGAAAGCAGCAAGCAACTTTCTTTTAAAACAGCAGGATGCCAATGTCAATCTTTGCTGGCTCTGCACTGAGGTTTGGCTATGTTCCAGCCTGCTCGTCCTCCGCTATAAAGCTTCTGAAAAGAAAGAATCTACCTTTACTTAAAGAAAGAGCATACAATGTAAAGAAATGAGTTAAATACACACATTAGGAAAGATGTGTCTTTTAGAGAATCCCATTGGATAGGATTAGGGAATGTACCCACGACGTCTTTTTCAGGCATATTCTATGGATGTCTGATCCTTTTTGTTCTCTCGTAGATAAGCAGCCGCCAAGCATGTCTGACAGCAGATCTCTTGTAGAAAATACAGAATCATTTGGCCGAACAAGTACTCCTATTGTCACACGGAGATTTTCATAAACTTCGCTGACTGTCACGGCAGCGTCGGTTCTTTTCAGACTATATATTCTAACACTTTGCCTGATAACTCAACTGATGTCTGTGATCTATGCAGGCAGACGCAGGCGTCAACCTGCTGAGTGCTATTTCAGCGGTAGCTAGCAGAAGCTAATCCCTGGTAGTCTGCTTGTTAGTCTCCTTTGATCACATGTCGTGGGGAAGCCAATTACATCTGCTCCCTTCCTATATATGCTGGCTAGATCCTTCCACCTATAACAGCTATAATTTATTTTAGTTGGTCGGGGGAGGTGTGGTGTTCCAGACTATCTGGAGTGATACCTGTTGCTGTGTGTGGTTGTGGAGTTAACCCTTGCTTTCTTTTTGTTGCAACCCTCCTGCTCTTATTTTTCTCCTTAGTCTCTCTTTGTCTTCTCCTATGTATGTGCAGTATGTCAGAGTTTTGGTTTTCCCTTGTCTGTCTTTATCTGTTTACCATCTCACTCCTGCCCCATCCCTCCCTGGGCAGAAAGGGGTATTAGAGTAGTATTTCTCAGGAGTATAGAAAGGCATGGGACTCCTGCATTTCCACCATTAGGAGTAATCCAGAGGTGAGGGATAGCCTAGGGTCCCTTAGTGTAAGAGACCACATAGGAGCCCCCTGTCCCTCACTATTCCCAAGTAACATAATGACACCTATATATGGGAGAGATAGTCGAGATTAATATAGGTGGAATTAACTAACCATCTAATGTGTGAGGCTGGCTTTACGAATTAAAAGGGAGAGTATATTAGACAGTTGTAGAACTTTGTATTGCAACAATTTGATTTAATGAACCAGAAGATTACTATCGCTTTCAATAAAATACTTTCCTTTTTTCTATTTTCTTCTTCTTCCTCTTCAAGAATCAAAAACAACTGATGAGCAGAATGTGCCTCTATGCGCCATGCCAGAAATCTTACTCCAGCTCATCATGAATTAGAAAAATGTGATGTCACACCCCTGTCACACCATTGGGGACTCCATCAAGATGTTGTCTCCTCAATTAGATCTCAAAAGGGGCATTTCTACTACAGTCTTCACTGATGTCTATGGAGGGTTGATGAGACAGAGGGCACCATGCCTCCTCCACATTTTGGTCGACCCTGACACTGTATTTTATTTTTTATTTTTCTGCTATTTAAACTTACTAATTAGCACAAAATATCTTTCACTACTAATCAATGATGTGCAATACAACATTATATTGTTGTACCTTCAAGTCTAATGTATACATTTAGAATATATAAACTACTACTTGCCCCTTAAGAAACCTCAAACACTAAAAACAGCAATATTATAGGAAAAAAACAATCACAATACTTAAGTACTGCTCGTTAACCATGTTGTATATGACAATATGACACCACGAGTGAGTTTATTATAGTCATCGGCAGTTAATAATAGGCATGCTTAGCGAGCGCTAACATCCTGTTAATCTGTGTTGTGGAAGAGGAAAACAAAAAAGTCCAATTAAACGACAACAACTCCATTGTAAAATCTAACTCCAAAATAAACGACTGCCAATCTGTTCTTTTATAGTACAAATGAAGGCTCTGATTTTATAACCCATAAGGTGTTTGCGAATGATTAAATTTTAGGACTTCACTTAGTTAATCCTAATTCAGAGCCTTTGAAGAATGTACTATCAAGTGATTGCATTGCTCTGGATAAATAAATGGATTTCTTTGCCAAGTGACTACTTTCTGGATTTTTGGGGTATTGTAGTTTTGGGTAATGTTATAAAAACAGGAGTTTCTTTAGATGTACAATAACTTTTGGACAGTCTATGCACTCATTGTGAAACTTAGCTAAAATTACAAGGAGGGAATGCAATACAGCCAACAAGAGACATAGAGGAGGAACTCTGATTCAATTCCGGTACAGTTTTATGAAGATTCTGACTCCAAAACTGGGAAAGCTTATTCAGTCAGTGCGAGGCCTAGCTAAAATTTCAAGGAGGTATTGCAATACTGCCAGCAAGACACATAGAGGAGGGACTGTGATCCTATTCTGGTACAATTTTAAAAACATTCTGAGTTCTCAATGCAAAACTGGGAAAGCCTATGCGATCAAGGCGAGGCCTAGCTAAAATTTCAAGGTGGTGTTGCAATACAGCCAGCAGGAGATGCAGAGGAGGGACTCAGTGTGAAACGTAACTAAAATTACAAGGAGGGAATGCAATACAGCCAACAAGAGACGTAGATGAAGAACAGTGATTCAATTCCAGTACAACTTTATGAAGATTCTGTCTCCAAAACTGGGAAAGTCTATGTAGTCAGTGCGAGGCCTAGCTAAAATTTCAAGGAGGCATTGCCATACAGCCAACAAGAGATGTAGAGGAGGGACTGATTCAGTTCTGGTACCATTTTAAAGACATTCTGAGTTCTCATTTCAAAACTGGGAAAACCTATGCATTCAGGGCGAGGCCTAGCTAAAATTTCAAGAAGGCATTGCAATACCGCCAGCAGGAGATCCAGAGGAGGGACTCTGATTCATTCTGGTACAATTTTAAAAACAGTCTCACTCCAAAACTAGGAATGACTATGCAGTCAGTGTGAGGCCTAGCTTAAACTACAAGGAGGCATTACAATAAAGTCAGCCAGAGAAGTAGAGGGGGGGCTGTGAATACATTTTTTGACGATTTTAAAAAGATTGTGCCTATGAGGCTAGTTATTATCTGCAATCTAACCAACTTGTTTGCACTGTTCGGTCTTCAGGAGTGGTGCCCCCCACAAAGTAGGATAAGAAGCTAGGTCTCGTGGATGAGTGTATATGTTGTACTCACGCAGCAGGGACAGTTTCCCTGACCCTCCCATAACCTCAGCCAGTGCATGCACTATCAGCAGCATGTCTACTTTCCCATCCCTTAATGTACGCCTTGCACATAATAAATTATGTATGCAGCTAACAGCGGTATTAATAGGGAATAGAGGAACAGTTCATGCCACATATCCAGCTTGAAAACCCAATTGTTGTACGGCACAGAGGACTCATGGAGGACGGTGGCAGAGTTGGACAGGTACTCATTCACCATGTTCATAATCTTTTTCCATCTTATCAGAGCACCCCGCATATCAGGGCCTGGGCACTGGTAGAGTCTATTGAAACTGTCCCAGACCTTTAATAGTGTTTCTCTGCCTCTGTTGGTCCTGCTGTGTGTCCCTCCTCTCTACTACTTAGTTGGCCAAAGAACTCTGACCTCTGCCGCCAGTGTTGTCAGATGGGAATTTTTCTCACCAATTCTTCAACTATGGAATTTTGGTGCTGCACGAATGTAGTAGCCCTCTCCATCACAGGAAGGAGAGATGGAAAGTTCTCATTGTAGTGTGGGTTGAAAAGGGTGAATAAGATGAAGTCTGCCATGTATGCCAGACCCTCAACCGGGAACACTTCCCTGTCCCCAGTAGAAGGATGAATCGCCATCTCCTTCTCCTGCTCCTCCTCTTCAGGCCATCCACGCTAAACAGACAAGCAGCTGTTAATGGTAGTGCCCTCCATAGCGTAGGAAACATCTCTTGATTATCCTCTTCCTTCTGCTCCTCCTCCTCCACCTCATCATCATCCAATCTACACTGAGAAGATGAGATCAGGCTGGGCTGGGTAGCATCACTCTGTGTACTTTCCTCCGTCATCTCCACTTCGTACACATCCAAAACCTCCTCTTTAATTGTAAGCAGCAAAGCGTATGCGTAGACACAGAAGATGGATGGTTACGCTCATCACCCTCACCATCTTGGTTGAATCCTCAAAGTTTGGAGACTTGCACAGATATCAGACATCCATGGCTACTCGTCGGTTCTTATGTGCGGGGATTGACCGGAATACCGATGGGCATATCATAGCCCATAGTATAGCAATAATTATTATATTATTCAACAACTTTCCTCTGCTGCTCACAAAGCCTTGCCAACATATACAATGTTGAGTTCCAGTGAGTGGGCAGGTCACAAACCATTCAGTGAGCTGGCACTTGCAAGCTGTGCTGCACTGCCAGATTGACGGCAGCTGTAGGTGACTTATGAACATGGGTGCCCACACCTTGACAAGTAGCTCAGGCACATCTGGGTAGGTTTTCAGAAAGTGCTGAACCACTAAGTTCAGCATGTGGGCCATTATGCATATGGCAACTTGCCAAGCTTCATTGCCAACGCCAGGTCACAGCCATTATCCCACACGACCATGCCTGGTTGGGGTTCAGCGGCAAGAGCCCCAGATCGGTCTAGTCTGTTAAACTTTGCAACAACTCTGGAACGGTCTCCTGTTTGTCACCAAAATATATTAGTTACAGCAAAGGCTGTTGCTGCTTCTCCCAAACAGTGATACAGTGCTTCCAGCTTGTGACTGATAGGGACGACAGTTCATAGATGGGTAGGTGTTGGTAGCACATGTTCCATTCCAGGGTCTAACTTGGTTCCGGCCTCCACAAGATTCACCCAGTGTGGCATCAGGGAAATGTAGCATCCCTGGCCACAAGCACTTGTCCATGTGTCGGTAGTTAAGTGGACCTTCCCAGTAACTATGTTGGTTAGAACATCGGTGATGTTAAGGGACACGTTTGTGTAAGGCAGGGATGGCACAGCGAGAGAAATAGTGGTGGCTGAGGACAGAGTAGCGAGGGATGGGCTCAGTGTCCACAAGACTAAACAGCAACATTTCCAGGGCAAGGAGTCTGGAAATTTGGCCCGTTAGTATTTGGGCCTGTGGGTTTCTTGGTTATATCTACTTACAATCTAAAGGGCACTTTACACACAGTGACTTCGCTAGCGATGTCGCTGGTGAAAGCACCCGCCCCCGTCGGTTGTGCGTCACGGGCAAATCGCTGCCCGTGGTGCACAACATCGCTAAGAAAGGTCACACGTACTTACCTGCCTAGTGATGTCGCTGTGGCTGGCGAACCGCCTCCTTTCTAAGGGGGCGGTTTGTGCGGCGTCACAGCGACGTCACTAAGTGAGCGCCCAATAGAAGCGGAGGGGCAGAGATGAGCGGGCGGAACATCCCGCCCACCTCCTTCCTTCCTCATTGCGGGTGGCCACAGGGACGGTGATGTTCCTCGTTCCTGCTGTGTCACACATAGCGATGTGTGCTGCCGCAGGAATGACGAACAACCTGCGTTCTGCAACAGCAACGATAATTGGGAATAGAATGACGCGTCAACGATCAACGATAAGGTAAGTAATTTTGATCGTTAACGGTCGTTCGTGCGTTTCACATGCAACGACGTCGCTAACGAGGCCGGATGTGCGTCACGGGTTCAGTGACCCCAACGACATCTCGTTAGCCAGGTCAATGCATGTAAAGCGGCCTTAAGGCCTGTGGTAGAGACACCTGAATGCTGCACTGTTACAAGGAAGTAAACATGGTTGCTGATGGTGGTTGAGAATGTGCAACGACAGGTGCAGGGCGGGAGACATCCGAAAATGCCTCTAATACCGTACCCCTACTCCAGCAGCTAGCCCTACACTAATTGCATCTAAGAGCGGTATTATGATTATAGAATATAATCTATTTGAATTTGCCTGAAAAGAATTGTTGGTTTAATGTTGTACGAGCACGTACACACTGTCCCTTCTCCAGCAGAAACTCTCCCTACACTATTTCCGGGTACAGTGCGCCGAGCATGGCATAGTCAGGTTTTATATAGACCCAATTAAGCTATCTGGCTGAACAATCACACTAATGCCAGTAGTCAACATGGCTACCATATTACTGCGATTGGCAGGCAATAACTGCATGTTTAAGTGCTGAAAATAAGCTGCAAAACATGGGGTGGGGAGTTAAGCATGGCGCCCGAGTACCAGGATACTCAATTGATTAGCGAGTGTCTCGAGCACCTGGATTCCCGATCAAGTGCTGAGCAGTGCCGAGTGCGCTCACCCATCACTAATGATAAGTAATAAGCAAGGCCAGAACATGTTAGATTTGCCCATTGCTGAGACTATTAGTGCTATTGTCAGCTGATGTGTACATTGAAGGAAATAATTATTTGATCCCCTGCTGATTTTCTAAGTTTGCCCACTGACAAAGACATAAACTGTCTATAATTTTAACGGTAGGTTAATTGTAATAGTGAGAGAATATCCAAAATAAATCCAGAAAATCACATTGTATGAATTATAAAAAATGTATTTGCATTTTGCAGAGAGAAATAAGTATTTGATCCCTCTGGCAAACAAGACTTAACACTAGAACTACTGGACTCGTGACACCTATATAGAAATACATGGTGCAAAGTAGTCAAAATGACTACCTCAGTAGTTCTAGTGTTAATACTTGGTGTCAAAACCATTGTTGGCAAGGACAGCAGTCAGATGTTTTTTGTAGTTGATGATGAGGTTTGAAATCTCAGGAGAAATTTTGGTCCACTCCTCTTTGCAGATTATCTCTAAATCATTAAGATTTTGAGGCTGTTACTTGGTAACTCAGAGCTTCAGCAAACTCCATACGTTTTCTATGGGATTAAGGCCTGGAGACTGGCAAGGCCACTCCATGATCTTAATGTACTTCTTTCTGAGCCACTCCTTTGTTGCCTTGGCTGTATGTTTTGGGTCATTGTCATGCTGGAAGATCTTGCAACAACCCATTTTTAATGTCCTGGCAGAGGGAAGGAGGTTGTCACACAAGATTTTATGATACATGGCTCCATCCATTGTCCCATTGATGCAATGAAGTAGTCATGTGCCCTTAGCAGAGAAACACCCCCAAAACATGATGTTCTCACCTCCATGCTTGACAGTGGGGACGGTGTTCTTTGGGTCAAAGGCAGCATTTCTGTTCCTCCAAAGATGGCAAGTTGAGTTAAGATCAAAGAGCTCAATTTTTGTCTCATCTGACCACAGCACCTTCTCCCAATCACTCTCAGAATAATAAAGGTGTTCATTGGCAAACATCAGATGGGCCTGCATATGTGCCTTCTTGAGCAGTGGGACTTTGCGGGCACTGATGGATTTTAAGCCATTATGGCGTAAAGTGTTACCAATGGTTTTCTTGGTGACAGTGGTCCCAGCTGCCTTGAGATCATTAACAAGTACCCCCGTGTAGTTTTAGGCTGATCTCTCACCTTCCTCATGATCCTGGATACCCCACGAGGTGAGATTTTGCATGGTGCCCTAGAGCGTTGTCGATTGACAGTCATTTTGTGTTTCTTCCATTTTCTTACTGTTGCCCCAATAGTTGTCTCCTTCTCACCCAGCATCTTGCTTTTGGTTTTGTAGCCCATTACAGCCTTGTGCAGGTCTATGATCTTGTCCCTGACATCCATAGAAAGCTCTTTGGTCTTGCCCATGTTGTAGAGGTTAAAGTCTAACTGAATACTTGAGTCTGTGGACAGGAGTCTTTTATACAGGTGACAATATAAGACAGCTGTCTGTAATGCAGGTAACGAGTTTATTAGGAGCGTCTAAGTAGTCTGTAGGGGCGAGAACTCTTAAGGGTGCTTTACACGCTGCGACATCGCTAACGATATATCGTTGGGGTCATGGTGTTTGTGATGCACATCCGGCGTCGTTAGCAACATTGCAGCGTGTGACAGCTAGGAGCGACGATCAACGATCACAAAAATGGGAAAAATTGTTGATCGTTGACATGTCGCTCCTTTTCATAATATCGTTGGTGGTGCTTGCCGCTGGTTGTTCGTCGTTCCTGCGGCACCACACATTGCTATGTGTGACACAACAGGAACGACGAACATCATCCTACCTGCGTCCATCGGAAAGGAGGAAGAAAGGAGGTGGGCGGCATGTTCCGGCCGCTCATCTCCGCCCCTCCTCTGCTATTTGATGGTTTTGTGACGTCGCTGTGATGCCGAACGCACCTCCCCCTTGAAGGGGGCATTGTTCGGCAGCAACAGCGACGTCGCTGAACAGGTATGTGCGTGTGACGCTGCTGTAGCGATATTGTTTGCTACGGCAGCGATCACCAAATGTCGCACGAATGACGGGGGTGGGTGCTATCGCTCGCAACATCGCTAGCGATGTCGCAGCGTGTAAAGCACCCTTTACTGGTTTGTAGGGGATCAAACACTTATTTCTCTCTGCAAAATGCAAATAAATGTATATAGCATTATAAGAGCTTACATTGCTGACTATGGCAAAAGCTATTTCCGTATGGTAAATGTTACAAATAGAATACTGTCATCGATTTTCCCAGTGACGCACAGGATTTCCATTGCAGGATTTGCAAGCACTAAGCATCTATTTATTTTAAAGTGAAGTTTGCAAACTAATTTGGATTCCTAACTCGAGTTCTGTGCCAAGGTTCTGGAAGAAAGAATTGTAAATGCAGCTCACATTAGCATAGCATACACACTGTTTCTTTATTTAGAGCCTCTTTATCAGTATCAATTAAACTCCAGTTAAATCTGACACATCTTAACCTTGCATTGAATCCAATTCATTGCTACAGCAGAATCCATATGGCACAGAGAACGACGTTGCAGACATCAGTTCCTTGCTTCTGTAGAATTCCTGGATTCTGGCCAAGCTGTAATCACGTCTTTTTGTTAATAGACATGTTTGCCTTTGTAGTCATTGCTATACATACCGCTCTGCTTTACGTAGAGTAGAATATGTGTCATCCATTTCAGAGAAACCAGAAATGGGGACAATCACAAAATATCAAAGGTAGGTATGAGATAGATAAAGGGATAGATAGATGGATAGATAGATAGATGGATAGATAGATAGATGGATAGATAGATAATAAAGAGATCTCAATAAGAGATACATACGAGATAGATATCAGATAGATAAAATGATAGCTAGAGAATCGAGAGATCGAGATCAATAATAGAAGCAACGATTAGATAAATGTAAATAATTATCAGATAGATGATAGTTATATAAATATTAGTGTAATAGATCAATAATAAATATATATGAGATAAATATTAGGCACTAGATAGATAGTTGGATAGATAATAAATAGATAGATAGTTGGATTGATAGAAACCATTTTTTCTCCAAAATAAGACACTGTCTTGAATTATTATTTTTTTTTTTGCCTCGAAAAAAGGGCTATGGCTGATTTTTGAGTAGGTCTTAGGGCGGCTTTGCATGTTGCGATATCGCAGGTGCGATGTCGGTGGGGTCAAATCGAAAGTGACGCACATCCGGCGTCGCAGTCGATATCGCAACGTGTAAAACCTTTTTGATACGATGAACGACCGCAAAAGCGTCGTTATCGTATCATCGCTGCAGCCTCCGACATTTCCATAATGCCGATGGTGCGACAGGTGCGATGTTGTTCCTCATTCCTGTGGCAGCACACATCGCTGTGTGTGAAGCCGCAGGAGCGAGGATCATCACCTACCTGCCTCCCGGCTGCAATGAGAAGGACGGAGGTGAGCGGGATATTTACATCCTGCTCATCTCCGCCCCTCCGCTTCAATTGGCCGCCTGCCGTGTGACGTCGCTGTGACGCCACACGATCCGCCCCCTTAGGAAGGAGGCGGGTCGCCGGCCAGAGGGACGTCGCACGGCAGGTATGTGCGTGTGAAGCTGCCTTAGCGATAATAATCGCTACGGCAGCTTTCACTAGATATCGCACGTGCGACGGGGGCGGGACTATGTGACCCTATGTGTTCGGTACGGACCCCGAACTTAACAGTTCGGGTTCGCCCATCACCAGTCACGACTAGAAAAATGCTCGGCTTCCAAATTGACTTGCATTAGGTTTGTAATTCGTGATGAATACTGCAATAATATTTTAGGATTCATTATAAATAATCCAAACATCAATAGTTACTATTCGCCCATGATTTATTAGCTATTTTCACGAGATGTCGCTAGTGAGAGTAAAGGGGGCTTTACACGGTAGCGATATTGGTAGAAATTTGTAGCGATAGCGAGCGTTTAAATACCCGCCCCGTCGCGCATGCGATTGTTTGTGATTGCTGCCATAGCGAACATTATCGCTACGGCAGCATCACACATACTTACCTGGTCGGCGGCGTCGCTGTGACTGCCGAACAATCCCTCCTTCAAGGGGGAGGGACGTTCGGCATCACAGCGACGTCACCGCAACGTCACTAAGCGGCCGGCCAATCAAAGCGGAGGGGCGGAGATGAGCAGGACGTAACATCCCGCCCACCTCCTTCCTTCCACATTGTAGCCGGCGGCAGGTAAGGAGACGTTCCTCGCTCCTGCGGTGTCACACATAGCGATGTCTGCTGCCGCATGAGTGATGAACAACCCTTACCGATTTTTGAGTTTGGGACGACCTCTCCATGGTGAACGATTTTCACCATTTTTGAGGTCGCTTAAGGTCACTGGTCAGTTTCACACGCTGCGATATCGTTAATGACGCCGGATGTGCGTCACTAACAACTTGACCCCGACGACAAAACAGTAACGATATCGTAGCGTGTAAAGCCCCCTTTAGAGAGCTAAACCGCCCTCCAGACTTTTAAATCATTACATACATTAGAGTATCGAATCATCTTAAAGTAACAGTCTCCCTTTTTATTTTACGCTTTTTCAGAAGTGCTAATTTGGAACAATTAATGTCTTCCTCTTCATGGATAATGCAGGCTACTCCACAGTTTGCTGGTCTACTGTAGAATAGATGTAAATGCTAATCTTTTGGTTGCTAGCATGTAAACTACTTCTATGTAAAGTGATATCACTACCCTAACAAACCTAACACAAATATTTTGCCTGCAGATCTGCTGATCAAGCCCAATTACCCCTGCACCTATTCCCAACATCGTTAAATTATCCCAGCCAATCAGAATAAAGCCTCATATTTGCAAGCAACAGAACTAATATCCCTGAAAAACCCTTGATAACATTATTAGCATAATCTTGTACACAGAAACGTAAACTCCTTGTCTATAAATATTTATGCCGGATACATATTTATGGACCATGAACTGTGAATGGTTGGCGATGAGGATGGCATTTCGAGCGGTACTTGGGCGTAATGTTTTTATCTATGTTTAGCGCTAGTAGAACTATTGTTGATTTTATTGGTGTTTTTGTAGAACAGTTGGTGTATTAGCAGATGAATTAACCAGTTTTTTTTCTTCCTTTTTTCGGATGTGTCTAAAACATTGCATGCTACTAAAGATAACTGGATATGCTTGATGCATTTAAATAGCATTTGATAACTTCCGTTGGTGTTAAATTGGATTACTCCTGAATAATGTAATCAAATTTAGATTCAATCTTGAAACATGAGACACTTAATGACAAAAAAACACAGATATTACATTCTCCACGGAAACAGCTTGTTATTCGCTTCAATGTATCATAAAACCTGGTTACTGTGATGCTTGTTACTCAGTTTATTCAATCACCCTGGAAGCTGGGTCTCCGTATACTATAAATGCCTATAAACGGCTAAGTAGTAAACTCCTGTAGACCTTCTATAATCCAAAACACGCAAATGATTAAATGAGTTATCTTTAACAAACTTTTAGACCATTTTCCAAGCCAGCTGGCGTCTTTTTTGATTGTCTGCATTTTGACCGAACTAGTTTTTGTTTGGATTTGGCAACTCCATTCTTCTGTTCTTTTATCGGAGCAAAAATTAAACCCTAAAAAGACTGACTGTCAGATCTATTCCCCATTTACTTCATTTGTAGAGTTTGCTATTTTGGCAGAATCTCAATGTCAGTATGAATACAGTGTAAAGACATCCCCATATACATTAGACTTATGGCCCATTCACACACAACGAGATAGTTAACGAGATCGTTGCTGAGTCACAGTTTCTGTGACACAGCAACGATCTCGTTAGCGATCTCTTTATGTGTGACACCTACCAGCGATCAGGTCCCTGCTGTGAGATCGCTAGTCATTGCCGAATGGTCCGGATCATTTTTTTCAAAGGCGATGTCCTGCTGGGCAGGACGCGTCGCTGTGTTTGACGCATACCAATGACCTCCTAACAAGGTCCCAACGCCCGCCGAGATCGTTATACAGGTCGCTGATCGTTACTGCGTCGTTGGTAAGGTCTAACTGTGTGACATCTCACCAGTGACCTCCCAGCAACTTACCAGCGATCCTTATCAGGACGTATCGTTGTTGGGATCGCTGGTAAGTCGTTGTGTGTGACTGGGCCCTAAAGGGTGAAAGTCGATGTCACCGGTCATCACAGCTGCCAGCTCTCACGCTACTTTGTTGTCAGAATAGCTACTGGAGGTGAACTGCAGTGAACTCATGATGTCAGTGTGTGTCACTGCCCGTGGTGCGTCACACACTACTGTACGACCCACATGCTGTGACCTGCGGTGACCTCATGAGGTCATTGCAGTTCACTGCCATGGTTCTCACATAGCAGTGTGTGAGCCAACATTGGTTGCTGTCCCAGCCAATGGGGAACGTTCTAGTGTTCATAGGCTGGAACGGTGAGTCTGTGGATGTCGAGGGACCTCTGTATGGATTACGGCCGACTGGATTGGGATTATAAATTGGTGAATGAGGGTGTCTTTTGTCTTTATTTCTTTACTAATTTTTATGTCTTTCTGGTTCACTTTTGTGGAATGTTGTGGGACCTCCATAGGGATTATGGCAGAACTTTTTTTATTTTTAAATAAAATAGTGAACGAGGGCTTTAGTTGGGAGTCTGTTTTTCTAAATGATATTTTTTTGTATTACAACTACTGGATCAGTAATGGGGGTGTCTGCTAGACGCCCACCCATTACTAATACCAGGGCTTGATGCCAGCTGTCAATTCACTATTAGCATCAACTCCATATATTACCCCTTTTACTATCACAAAAGGGCAGTAGGAAGAGCCAAGTAGAGCACCAGAATTGGCACAGCTAATAGATGCGCTACTCCTGGGTTGGCGGCTGGCTGCTATTTTTAGGCTGGGAAGGGCCAAATAACCATGGCACTTCCCACCCTAATAATATCAGCCCCCAGTTGTCTGCTGTCCTTTCGCTGGTTTTGTCAAAATGGGGTGGACCCATGCAATTTATTTATTTTTTTAAGAATAAAAAAATCAGTGTGGGATCTCCTCTATTTTGGAAAACCAGCCAAGGTAAAGCTTACAGCTGAGTGTTACAGCCCGCAAATGCTGCTATACCTGAAAATTAGGGGGGGATTTTTTTTCATAAATGATTTATTAACTCTGCTAAATAGCTGTACAAGCTATCTATCTATCTATCTATCTAACATTTATCTATCTTTTTTTCTAGCTCTGTACATCTTTTACACATAAAAGAAATATTAATTTCAGTATCATCCGTTTTCTCCGGTACATATCACATGGATGTCATCCATGTGATGTCTGTATTTGACCCTTGCTGGCGGAAAAAAACTGACTTATCTCCGTGAGAATCACTGGGACAGTCCATTGTTTCATAAGGACACAGGGTCCTTGTGAAAACATGGAGGTGTAAAGATCTCTATTGACTTTATTTAGTAGGAGTGTGAACGTGTCTCCGGTATGTGTGAAAACGGACACCACATGTATAGGAGACAGGGCCAAGGAAGCCTTAAGGCCACTTTACACGCTGCGATATCGGTATCGATATCGCTAGCGTGGGTACCCGCCCCCATCGGTTCTGCAACACGGGCAAATAGCTGCTCGTGGTGCACAACATCGCCAGGACCCGTCACACATACTTACCTGCCCTGTGACGTCGCTGTGACCGGCGAACCGCCTCCTTTCTAAGGGGGCGGTCCGTGCGGCGTCACAGCAACGTCACTAAGTGGCCGCCCAATCAAAGCAGAGGGGTGGAGATGAGTGGGACGTAACATCCCGCCCACCTTCTTCCTTCCGCATTGCTGGCGGCAGCAGATAAGGAGAGGTTCCTCGTTCCTGCGGCATCACACGGAGTGATGTGTGCTGCCGCAGGAGCGACGAACTACATCGTACGCGCTGCAGCAGCGATATTTGAGAAGGGACCCCCTTGTCACCGATGAGCGATTTTGAACGTTTTTGCGACGATTCAAAATCACTCATCGGTGTCACACGCAACGACATCGCTAATGCGGCCGGATGTGCGTCACAAATTCCGTGACCCCAACGACATCGCATTAGCGATGTCGTAGCATGTAAAGTGGCCTTTAAACTTGATCCTTTAAGCTAACTCACAAGCCTGCATGTATCATGTATAAATATTCAATGCAACGGGACATATTACATTTTTTCCTTGTAAACTTTGTATACATTCATGAGAAAATATCTATAATTGGAGGCACATGGAGGTACAGTATGGTGCTATTGTGGTCTAATAAGTATTCATTTCATATTATGGAAATAAATATATTGTTAATCATTGTTCTGCCATATGTATTATTATTATTATTATTATTATAAGTCAATTATTCTTTTTTTTCTTCTAATTCTAGGTACAGATTAGGATATTATGATGTAGCTACGAATATTGGAGATTAGTTGCTTCTCACTGTGAAAACATTTGAGTTTTCCCCCTTTTTTCTTTTGTATAGGGCTGTATAGATGGACATGAACCAGTTGCAGTCACCTGCTGTGTTGACTTGTTAGATGTGCTACAAAGCAAACCTTGCTGAGACTCAGCTCAGGCAAACATTTTCTCTACTCATTGTGCTTTTTACATGTGATATCATGTCATGGTTTTCCATTCACATAGTGCTATGGTTCTGTAGAACTTTACATTATTTTCTCTTTTTTTTCCTTAAAAAGATATGCTTTTTTTAGGAGCAATACATGCTTTTATTACATTTTTAGGTGGAACTAAGGCTCCCAACAAGGCAAACCCCAAACGCTTCCAGCGATGGAATATCGGTGCTGAATCTGCAGAGGGTGAGTACCTCTGTGTTTATTATTTTATATGCCTTTTAAGATTCACTTTCTTGATTGTGGAAAACATTTAATAACAAAATATCTAGTAGACATGCTTCTAGATTTGCCAAACTTCATTTTAGGCACAACTGAGCCACCACCATTCTTTACTGTAGGCAGGCATCACCAAGCCACTTCCATGATTTACTTTAGGCAGGATGTTCTTCTCAGTGAATGCTTCATGCTTTTACCTCTTGATGTAATACTGATCCCCGGGCCCGAATAGAACCAAT
Source organism: Anomaloglossus baeobatrachus (assembly GCF_048569485.1). Lineage (NCBI taxonomy): Eukaryota > Metazoa > Chordata > Amphibia > Anura > Aromobatidae > Anomaloglossus > Anomaloglossus baeobatrachus. The sequence continues at coordinate 202,346,356 of NC_134360.1, read as the reverse complement.
TTTGTTTTTGGAACACCACTGAATAGAGTCCCAAAAGTTCTCTGTTTTATTTATATGGTCTTGAGTGTATTGGAGTATATTTTCCTTGTGTATGTCCAAGAGTTCGAATATTTGATACATTTTTGTATCCTTTTCATTCTTTCTGCAATCCAATAACACAGATAAGCAAAATTTGGGTTTATGAAAATTGTTTCAAATCCAGTGACTGATTCTTATGTTTTCTTATGCCCTGGTTAGAAAAAACACTTCAATTTTTAACCATCAAGTAAGGATTTTGTACCAAACACCAGTGAAATTACTTACAATAGAGATGAACAAGATTTTTTTTTTCTGTAGCCAAAAATGGACACAATATTATATATAACAATGTATTGAACATGGGTTCTCCACCTTTATTGGAAACTAATTATTGCACATTTTCCTTTTCTTTTCAAAGCTTCTCTTGATCCCTTTTCTCTTATAGAAGGCCTACAGATCTTCTCTGTGAAGTATTTAGCAGTTGTCCCTCATCGTGTTCACATTCCATCTACCTTGGTATCATCATTCCATCTCCTGATACCCTGATGAAATCTTTCTACTTGCTCTTCGCTAACAGCACCAAGGTTTTCAGGAAACTCGTCCAAATGGGAATGTAAAAATGTAACTTCTAATTCATCAGACAACCCAAGGGTTTGAAATGTTTCAGAACGTTCTCCACAAAGGACTTAAATTTTGGATCATTTCTGTTACCTAGAAATTGCTTCACAACTTCTTTAAAAGAATCCTAAGCTCTTTTCTCAACAGCTTTCATTTTTGTTTTGAATACGTTACATTGTCCTTCATGAGTTTCTGAATATCCGCACTTCCTTCAGTTTTGCTTCAGACAGTCCTTGAAAATGTATACACATGTACTTAAATTTCTTTCTTTCTTCTGGTAGAGCTTTCACAAACTGCTTCATCATGCCAAGCTTAATATGGAGTGGTGGAAGGAGAACTCTAGTGGGATCAACTAAACTTTCCGCAACTATGTTCTTGAGTACAGGTTGGAAAACTGTTCTTGTTGGCCAACTTTTTCCTATCCCGGCTGACCCATTCCCATAAAAAGCATGGGTACTTTGAATATCCTCCTTGCTGCCCAAGGAACAAATTTAAAATTTTCAGATCACCACATATTGACCATCCTTGAGCCTCATAGTTAAGATTCTTGAAAATAAAGTATAAATTCTCATAGCTTTCCTTCAAATGCACAGTATACCCTACAGGGACTGAAGCGTATTTGCTGCCATTGTGCAGTCGTAGCTTTCAGACTTTTTTGGATTAATCATAAAGAGTCTGCAGATGTACATTTTTCCATCAGCCCAGGAGCATCACTGCAACACGTTAGAGCACCGTCTTGAGAAAAGTATGAAAAAAATCCTTTTCTCTGCTTCTGTACTATGAAAAGCAGGTTCCATGAGCTAGGTTCTTTTGCTTCAGTCTAGAGACTAGAAGATCTGCAGAATGTTTAACAAGGTCCAAGTCCTTGACTAAATCACGTAATTCAAGTTGTGAAAAAAGTGGTGGCTCGTTGACTAGCATGAAAGCTTTCATCAGAATCCTAGAATCCTGCTCTTCATGTTCTGAATCTTCTGAATCAGGTGTAACTTCAAGTTTCTTCAGAGGAGGAGGGACAGGTATTCCTGGACTTTGAGGCACAGGGCGAATCTCTGATTGGAGGTCTTTGTATATCATTTCCATCTTATTTGTAAGGTTGAATCCGTCAGCATTGCACGTACAAAAGTAACAATCATCACTATGATTTATCATCCACCAAAGGTCATGCCAAGGTGTCAAAGTATGGTGCAAGAAAAAGCCTACAGAGTCAGTGTTTGTAAAAACTACTTAATTGAATTTATTCAATATTTTTACTGAGTTCAGTGATCAAAAGTATATTAATAAACCTCCTCCTACTTTAACAACAATTTTACCCTAGCAGACCTGTATTACCGTTTAAGTTTTTGGACCACTCTCTTGACTTTCTAACATGCATTAAAATGTCAGAACGTCACTGTCAACAAATCCCTAGCCAGTATCAGTGTCTGGTGAGTTTTATCTCAAACACACCTGATGTAAGTAATGAAGCTCTTGATATTACATGAGGTGTGTTTGAGACAATTTGGAGACTTCAGCAATACTGATGATGATGAGTCACTACCACGCTGGGGTGTTCAGTACTTGGAACGAGCAGTTGGCTGCTAGGATGGGTACGACTTCCCGAAGTATAATGGAAGTCAATGGGGATCCCGAGCATTTTTCTGAGAACTCTTCCATCTGAGCATCCAACTGCTCATTCCAAGTATTGAGCACCCAAGCATGGTAGTACTCACTCATCACAAGTTACGAGTACTGAGACCCGAGCATGGTAGTGCTCGCTCATCACTAGTTATGAATACCGAGCACCTGAGCATAGTAGTGCTCGCTCACCACTAGTTACGAGTACAGAGCACCTGAGCATGGTAGTGCCCGCTCATCACTAGTTACGAGTACAGAGCACCTGAGCATGGTAGTGCCCGCTCATCACTAGTTACGAGTACAGAGCACCTGAGCATGGTAGTGCCCGCTCATCACTAGTTACGAGTACAGAGCACCTGAGCATAGTAGTGCTCGCTCACCACTAGTTACGAGTACAGAGCACCTGAATATGGTAGTGCTCACTCATCACAAGTTATGAGTACTGAGCACCTGAGCATGGTAGTACCGAGCACCTGAGCATGGTAGTGCTCACTCATCACTAATTACGAGTACCGAGAACCCAAGCATGGTAGTGCTCGCTCATCACTAGTTATGAGTACTGAGCACCTGAGCATGGTAGTGGCCGCTCATCACTAGTTACGAGTACCGAGAACCTGAGCATAGTAGTGCTCACTCATCACTAGTTACAAGTACTGAGCACCTGAGCATGGTAGTGCTCACTCATCACTAGTTAGGAGTACTGAGCACCCAAGCATGGTAGTGCCCGCTCATCACTAGTTATAAGTACTGAGCAGCACCCGAGCATGGTAGTGCCCGCTCATCACTAGTTATAAGTACTGAGCAGCACCCGAGCATGGTAGTGCTCACTCATCACTAGTTATGAGTACTGAGCACCTGAGCATGGTAGTGGCCGCTCATCACTAGTTACGAGTACCGAGAACCTGAGCATAGTAGTGCTCACTCATCACTAGTTACAAGTACCGAGCACCTGAGCATGGTAGTGCTCACTCATCACTAGTTAGGAGTACTGAGCACCCAAGCATGGTAGTGCCCGCTCATCACTAGTTACTAGTACCAAGCACCCGAGCATGGTAGTGCCCGCTCATCACTAGTTACGAGTACCGAGCACCCGAGCATGGTAGTGCTTGCTCATCACTATGCAGCAGTCATTAAATTGGCATTGTGTGTTGAATTAGAAGAAATCACTTGTTATATTTCAATTAGTCATGTTGATTGGTTTATTTAAACCAACTAAAAATGTGATTTGCAGTGGGGGGATTGAATCATTTTTACTTACACCTCTATATACTATAACATCAATGCACTTTCCATACTGGTTGCAACATCATACATTGTATGAGTACCTTTACATTCTGTCCTGAAATGGTGCATGGTTAGCCAAGTCATTCTTTATTTTTGTTGGAAGACATAGTCACTTGAACTCTTGATTTTTTATTTCTAACTTCATAGTGAGCAACTGTTTCAGAATAGCAGGGGGTCGTGCTGTGGAAACGAGTTATAAATACAAAGTGATAAAACTGAACTGCACTACACAAAAAAAAGAGCATAGTACATTAAAGGAAATATACTGGTTATAAAGGGAATGACTAACAGTAATATTATTGAAGAATATTGACTCATTGTATAATTGCTGTACGGAAAGAAACATTCTATATTAGTTTTAACTCTGGTCCATCAAGCAGTCTTATGTTTTTTCAGTTGCGAGCGTCTAAAGGTACATTTAAACTAAAGATTATGTTCCTAAGAACGCTCGTTCAGCATAATCCTGCAGTCTTGGGTTGCCGATCAGCCAGAGAATGAGCAATAGTTCTTCAAGTGAAATGATTTTTTGATAACCTTTGTATCATCTGTGTAAACAGGACTTGTGCTTCCGAGAACAATGGCAGCCGATTCACACTGAAAGATCTATTACTTATTGTTCAGTATACATCATTAGATGCAGTCTGCCTGTTTTCCAGGCTATTAAGTCACTGCTGTCTGTAAATATTTACCGACATTTAACCCCTTAACGACCGCGGGTGGTAATATTATGTCCTAGTAGTCATAGTGTTAGTCACTGCGGTGATCGGCGCATATGTCAGCTGATTTGTTCAGCTGACATGTGTGCCTGTCAGGCACGAGTGGAATTGCATTCCGCCCGTGCCTTTTAATCCCTTAAATGGCACTGTCAATATGTAACAGCGCCATGTTAAACGCGGCCGTGCTAAAACTTTACTTACAACCTGACACCGGAAGTCACATGACGGGATCATGTGGATCTGATGGTTGTAATGATAGCACAGGGTCATGTGATGACTCATGTAGCGCACATGACTAAAGGCCGAGTCACACACAACGACTTACCAGCGATCCCGACAACGATTCCACCTGATCAGGATTGCTATAAGTCGCTGGGAGGTTGCTGGTGAGATGTCACACAGTCAGACCTTACCAACAACTCAGTAACGATACAGGTCACAGTAGCGACCTGTATAATGATCTCGGCAGTCACTGGGACCCTGTCACACAGCGTCAAACACAGCGATGCGTCCTGCCCAGCAGGACATCGCCTTTGAAGAATATGGTCCGTACTATTCGGCAACGACTAGTGATCTCACAGCAGGGGCCTGATCGCTGGTAGGTGTCACACATAACGGGATCGTTACTGCATCACAGAAACTGTGACTCAGCAACGATCTCGTTAGCGATCGATCTCATGTGTGACGGGGCCTTAAGATCCTGTAAGAAGCAGCCGAGTACTGCTTATTACAAGAGATGAGCATTTCTCCCAGTCTGAGTGGTGCTGCTCTGATCGAGAGAAAGGAACAAGCGATCAGATAGCTAATCCTTATAGCCCCCTAGGGGGACTATTAAAAAAAAAAAAAGTTTTGAAACATTAAACAAAAATAAATATACCTAAAAGTTTAAATCATCCCCCTTTCGTACCATTGAAAATGAAAGGGTTAAAAGAAATAAAAAATATACACATATTTGGTATCGTCGCGTACAGAAATGCCCAATGTATCAAAATATAAAATCAATTAATTTGATTGGTAAACGGTGTAACGGCAATAAAATTCCAAATGCCAAAATTATGTTTTTTGGTCACCACGAATTTTGCGCAAAATGCAATAACAGGCGATCAAAACGTAGCATCTGCACAAAAATGATACCATGAAAAATGCCAGCTCGAAACTGTCATTGAGCCAAAGATTTTGAAAAATGAGAACGCTACTGGTCGCAGAAAATGGCTCAAAACGTACACCAATTTTTTTGGACAAACTTCTGATTTTTGTTTAACCCCTTTGATTAAAGTAATCCTATAGTAATCCTTGGTGTCTACAAACTCACACCGACCTGAGGCATCAAAACAACACATCAGTTTTACCTTATAGTGAACAAAGTGAATAAAATATCTCGAAAACGTACATGCAATCGCACTTTTTTTGCAATTTTTCCACATTTGGAATTCTTTTGCCATTTTCCAGTACACTACATGGTAAAACTCATGATTTCATTTAAAAGTACAACTCTTTCCACAAAAAATGAACCCCGACATGCCTATATTGACGGAAACATAAAAAGATTCTGGCTTTCGGAAGAAAGGTGGAGAAAAAAAACGTTAAGCGCAAAATCGGTCGTTAAGGAGTTAATACCAGCAAATAGGGTAATGTGAACCCCCCATAATAGTAAACCATAAACACAGCTTTCTTCATTTGTTCTGAATAGTGATGGGCGGACCTGGACTGTAAAAGTCTGGATCTGCACGGGTTCAAAAGTACCCGTGCACTGACCTGGACCCAGAGTTCTAAGGGAACTCTGGATAACTATCCGGATCTGGCAACTTGGGTGACTTTAAAAAAATTAAAGGAAAAATAAAGAAAAAAGGGAAAAGCAGGTGTGTTATACTTACCAGTCTCCCAGGTGGTTGGAACATAGCTTCTGGGGAACTCATACTACTTTTGGGGCCGCTCATTATCCTTAAGACATATGCACTACTTTTCCTTCCCACCGGTTGTCCCAGAGTCTTTGATTGGTTGCAGTCTGACGGCGCCCCCACCCTGTGTGACAGTGTGTCTGACTGCTTGGAATCATACACACTGTCTGCGTGTCTATATAGATGTAAAAATAAATAAAAAATTGGTGTAGGTTTCCCCCATTTTATGATAACTAGCAGAGATAAAGCATACGGCTACAGGCTGCAGCCCCCACCTGTGTGCTGATCTTGTATCTTTGTATCAAAATAAGAGGGACTGCATGCAATTTAAAAAAAAATAATTAAATAAATAATTTAAAAAACTGGCATGCGGTCTGCTCCAATTTTGGTACCCAGCCATGATAAAGCCGACAGCTGGGGGCTGGTATTCTCAGGCTGGGGAAACCCATGGTAATTGGGTCCCCCCAGCCTAAAAATAGCATCTTGCGACAATCCTGGAACTTTACCCAGCTCATCCTGATTGCCCTGGTGTGGCGGCAATTTGGATAATAAGGTCTTAATGACAGCTCACAGCTGCCACTAAGCCCTAGATTAGTAATGGGAGGTGTCTATGAGACGCCCATTACTAATCTGTAAGTGAAAAGAAATAAACTCAAACACAGAGAAATTCTATATTTGAAATAAAATGCAAAAAAAAATCCACCCTCTTTCAGCCCTTCATTAACCCCCTAAACACCCAGGTCCAACGTAAGCCACAAGAGGTCTCATTAGATAAGCTAGAAAAGAGAAGCGCTGATAGGGTTTTACCAGACTAAACACACGGTTAGCAAATGGTAAATGCACTCACCGATTGAGGTTGTGAGAGGTCACAACCACCACAGATAGCATGAGATAATGGCAGCTGCTGCGGCCCCACGTGTTTCAGACTTCAAAGTGGAGAGGGAGAAGGGGTTAAACCCGCGCAATCTGCCAGTAATCCAGAAGGAGATGTGTTACGAGGGGGACCCGGGGAAGCGTGCCAAGATGGGAAATGGACAGCTTCCGCCGGTCAAGGTCCACTGTGCGGTGTAAGGGACCGCTGCTATGGTCAGGAAAGAGTGAGCGGGTTGCTGCTAGTGATCGTCTGGAACGTCACAGACGATCTATGTACACCGGTCCGCCCTAACCCGTGAGGGTTGTATGGCTCGGGGCTTCTCGTACGGTGTACCTGTTGCACAGGGACGCACAGAGGTGCCTACACACGTGTGCCAGCGGGAGTCACAGGAATATGGCACGGGGGTAGCACAGAGGTGCCCACGCACGTGTGCTTCAGAAACTAAGTGAGTCCGACAGAGACTCGAGGAGCTCACCTGGGACAGGAACACAGCCTGCTAAACGGGATACTGCCGGAGCAGCAAGGCAGGGGCAAGACCTGCAAACTAGGTGCTGCCTGAGCAGCAAGGGCAAAGCCCACAAAAGACAATAATGCCTAAGCAGTGGCATGGCAGCACGCTGCCAGACATCCAAACATAGAAGGACGGTCGCGCACCGCCATGATGGCAGGGGGAGCTTTTAAGGAGGTGTAGCTCCACCCAAGGGCGAGCGCGAGACGGGCGTGACCCAATCAGGGTTCGTGACGTCCTGGCCCAGCCAGTCAGGATTCAGCACATCACCAGCCTCGTCATGGGGCCGTGTGATATCAGTGAGCGAATCAGAAGACGTCACGTGGAGCACATGCTCATCTTCCTGCCTCTGGGTCATAAAGGTGGGATCCCCGGTTTCACAATGTGCAGAGACATGGGAAGTCTTGCTGCTTCCCTGACCATCTATTCTTTGCACACTGCGCAACCTCCCAGAGCCTCCGTGATGCTGAGCAGGAGAGCTCGTGGCAGGCAAGGGATGGGAAACCGCTCCATTCCTTGCAAGGGGAGAACCACTAGGTGTCACCCTTCTGCTGTGTCTTTGAGAAGGCAACTCCTGCAGACTGCGCAGTCTCCCACACCTTTGGCGCTGCTGAGCAGGAGGGCTCGTGGCAGACAAGGAATGGGGGACCACCTCATTCCTTGCAATAAGAGAGCCACGACGTGTAACATTACCCCCCCATCTAGGGCCCCCCCCTCGCCTGCGCCCGAAGGCCGCCACCAAACCTGGGGCGTGGACATGCTCCTCCAATTCCCAGGACCTATGCTCCGGGCCATGACCGACCCACTCCACGAGGAAGTACCTCTTGCCCTGTACAATTTTTGTTCTTACTAGCTTCGCTACTTCAGGGTCATCGGACGAGAAGCCAACCTGGGACAGCAGAGACCCCGAGGTTTTAGGTCGTACGGGTTTCAGGAGAGATACATGAAAAGTATTAGAAATAGCCCAGCATGGAGGGAGCTGGAGTCGATATACCGCCGGGGTTACCCGCTCTATTACTGTAAACGGGCCCAGGTACCTAGGAGCGAACTCGGCTGTCTGTACCGGAAGGTAGATATGTTTAGAAGACAGCCACACTAGGTCCCCAGGTGCGAAAGATGGGGCAGAGTGAAGAAGACCCGCAGGTCTCTGCCTGAACGGTTTATTATACGCATACGACGTACAGACTCGCATATTCTCCTGTACATCCTGGGCTACCTCCGGCCCCCAATAATGCCTGACCGCAGGGTCTCTGGTCCCGTCGACCCTGAAGTGACCCCTGCCTTTGGAGGCACGATCCCATGACAGCACATCATTCCGTGGGTCAGGGGAAATGAGGGTCTAACCAGGTGGCACCTGGTCTAGGGAAACGGAAGTGACCCTCCTCACGCTGACTGGAGGTGGAACAAGACACTGTGTTTCTTCCGATGGTTTCGAACATCGGGTGTCTACATGTCCCCTCTGCCCACAGGTAAAGCAATCGACCGACGGCCGAGAACCTGTGGTAGAGGAGACCACTGTGGAGATTTCCATTGGCTCCACAGAATCGTCAATAGAGCTGGCTGGGAGACCGGTCTGGTGGGGAAGGGGAGTCAGAGGCTCTGTAGACCAGGAAGATGTGGGTGGCGAAGAGACCTCGAGCCTCCGCTCCGCGTGGTGGATGTCTATGCGAGAGGCAAGCCGAATCAAGGGCTCTAAGGTGGTCGGCACGTCACGCGTTGCCAGCGCGTCTTTGACGAACCCTGCCAGACCCTCCCAGAACACAGGGACCAGGACTTTATCTGGCCAGTCCAGCTCTGCGGCGAGTGTCCTGAATTGTACTGCAAAGTCCCCGACTGAAGTGGACCTTTGCCGAAGGCGTAGGAGCCGCAGCGCGGAGTCGTGGGTGACTTGAGGCCCGAGGAACACCTTTCTCATGGCCTCAAGATAAACTGGAAGGTGATTCACCACCCGATCTCCGCGCTCCCACAACGGCGTGGACCACTTCAGCGCTTTCCCTGTGAGCAGGGACTGGACGAAGGCTACCTTCGCCTTCTCAGTAGCGTAATCAGTCGCGGACAACTCCAAGTAGGTGGTAACCTGGTTTATGAAACCACGGCACTCAGAGCTGTCCCCGCTGAAGCGCTCTGGGAGCGCAAGGCGAGGCGACCTTCCGCACAATTCCACAGCCTGAGTAGCCGCCTGGGTGGCGACTGTTGCTAGAGCAGCCTTATCGGGGGAAGACCGCTCCACTGCTGCCAATCGTGACTCCAACTGCTGCACATAACGCAGCAACTGCTGCTGCTCTTCCGCCATAGCCAGACCTTTGGCGCGACCGTAATGTTACGAGGGGGACCCGGGGAAGCGTGCCAAGATGGGAAATGGACAGCTTCCGCCGGTCAAGGTCCACTGTGCGGTGTAAGGGACCGCTGCTGTGGTCAGGAAAGAGTGAGCGGGTTGCTGCTAGTGATCGTCTGGAACGTCACAGACGATCTATGTACACCGGTCCACCCTAACCCGTGAGGGTTGTATGGCTCGGGGCTTCTCGTATGGTGTACCTGTTGCACGGGGACGCACAGAGGTGCCTACACACGTGTGCCAGCGGGAGTCACAGGAATATGGCACGGGGGTAGCACAGAGGTGCCCACGCACATGTGCTTCAGAAACCAAGTGAGTCCGACAGAGACTCGAGGAGCTCACCTGGGACAGGAACACAGCCTGCTAAATGGGATACTGCCGGAGCAGTAAGGCAGGGGCAAGACCTGCAAACTAGGTGCTGCCTGAGCAGCAAGGGCAAAGCCCACAAAAGACAATAATGCCTAAGCAGTGGCGTGGCAGCACGCTGCCAGACATCCAAACATAGAAGGATGGTCGCGCACCGCCATGATGGCAGGGGGAGCTTTTAAGGAGGTGTAGCTCCACTCAAGGGCGGGCGCGAGACGGGCGTGACCCAATCAGGGTTCGTGACGTCCTGGCCCAGCCAGTCAGGATTCAGCACATCACCAGCCTCGTCATGGTGGGGCCGTGTGATATCAGTGAGCGAATCAGAAGACGTCACGTGGAGCACATGCTCATCTTCCTGCCTCTGGGTCATAAAGGTGGGATCCCCGGTTTCACAATGTGCAGAGACATGGGAAGTCTTGCTGCTTCCCTGACCATCTATTCTTTGCACACTGCGCAACCTCCCAGAGCCTCCATGATGCTGAGCAGGAGAGCTCGTGGCAGGCAAGGGATGGGAGACCACTCCATTCCTTGCAAGGGGAGAACCACTAGGTGTCACCCTTCTGCTGTGTCTCTGAGAAGGCAACTCCTGCAGACTGCGCAGTCTCCCAGACCTTTGGTGCTGCTGAGCAGGAGGGCTCGTGGCAGACAAGGAATGGGGGACCACCTCATTCCTTGCAATAAGAGAGCCACGACGTGTAACAGAGATGTTGATAAATTAAACAATCTTTTATTCCATGGGTCTACGCGTTTCAAGGTCTAAGACCTCTTCTTCAGGACCAGTAAATCAATCATGTGTTGATTTACTGGTCCTGAAGAAGAGGTCTTAGACCTTGAAACGCGTAGACCCATGGAATAAAAGATTGTTTAATTTATCAACATCTCCTTCTGGATTACTGGCTGATTGCGCGGGTTTAACCTCTTCTCCCTCTCGACAAGAGGTCTCATGACGATCCTGGCTCTACAACATCGTGCAGTAGCAGCACACTGGCACAGAGCATAACTGCCCGCTGCAGGTAGAGACTGAATTAGCCCCAGCTGTGAGCGGTCGGTGACATCACTGAGTTCAGGTGCTGTCACAGCTGGAGGTTCCACTTGTGACCGCAGGTATACTGACCTAAGGTGACCTCATTGAACTCAGTGACCTCACCTCTGGTGAACTGAGTTCAATCAGACTTGCATCTCCTGGCAGAAAAACAGATTTTTCTTTGCCAAGAGATGTAGATTTGATGCTGAAATTTATACACCATATTCGTCCACCAAATCTGTATCTTTTGGCAAATAAAAATGGTGTCTGGGATGAATGCAGGTAGACTCAGGCATCAACTGGTTGTGTGATGATTCATAGGTAGGCTAGCAAGTGTTAATCTCTGCTAGTCTGCTTACTCCTTTAATCTCATGTTGCAGGGGGACCTATTACATTTGATAACCTACTATTTATACTGCTGGAATCCTTCTACTCATGCCAGCTATAATTTATTCTAATGGTCTGTGAGGTGTGGTGTCCCAAACTCTCTCTGGTGAAAGTTGTGTTTAGTGGTGCTTTTTGCTTGGTTCGGTTGTGGAATGTACCACTGTTGTTTTGTAGCTTCCTTCCTGCTCTTGTTTTCTTCCTGAATATCTTATTGTCTTATGTGCGTGTGTGTGTGTGAGTGCTGTGTTACAGAGTTTTGGTTTTTCCCTTGTCTGTCTTTTTCTGTGGTTTCAACAAACTCCTGTCCCTTCCATCCCTGGGAGAGAGAAAGGCGGAATTAGATCAGGACTGGGCAGGAGCAGGGCAAGGAGGCAGACTCAGGCCTCCCCACCATTAGGTGTATCCCTAGCTTGAAGGACAGCTTAGGTGCCCCGGTTCCCTGCTATCCCAAAGTCATAATGACTACTGATTTAAAAAATCACCAACCTGTCAATATCTTTCCTAGTGTAAAGAGAAAAACTAATAATTTACACTGGATTCAGTGTGGATTGCCTGTCATAGTGTGACTTTTGTGCAGTTATTTTCGTTAATTTCATGGTTTTCTTACATAGTTACAGTATTTTGTTGATAATTTAAAAGAAATAAAAGACAGCTCTCTTAAGTCCTACCTTTCCTACCATGTTGATATGAAGGGAAATAAGAACCCTATGAAGGGGATTAAATTTGCCTCTTATAAGGGGAAAAAAATCCTTCCTGGCTCCACATATGGGAATCAGAATCATTCCCTGAACTTACATCCCATTTCCAGAATCTAGTACCTTTAACCTGCAATATTATACATTTCAAGAAAGTTATCCTTGAGCTTGTTTAGTAAATTAACCATCACAAAATGGATCGACCAGCATTACATGATGTGGCAGGGGGTTGTATAGTCTCACAGTCCTTCCCTAGAGTAGTTCTTCCTATATAGAAAATTGTCCTTGCAGTCAAAGGTCTCAACTTTGAGGGTTTTTTTTTTCTGATGATAGTCCTTCCTATTTAGTTGTTTTATATAAGTGCACTTTAACCTAAAAAGACTGTCAAGTGTAGAGTGATGAAGATCATCAATGGAGCTCTTAGCAGAGACTTGGATTGATCAAAGAAGAAAACCCTTTTAAGCAAAAAGGGTTTTAACACCACTTTCATGGATGATGGTCTTAAAAGTATACTGGGATGGTACCTACTTCAAGATACTCTGGCTTGGGGGTTTCCAGATTATCCCTTCTACAGATAGTGTGGGGGTAGCTAAGCTATTATCATATATGTTATTAATTCTATTTATATGGCCGATTGTAAAAATATTTCTTAATGTATTTTGTTCTCTTTTCTGTAACTTTAGAGAATCTTTGTAAATGAGAATTTGCAGGTTAATAAAAAAAATCATGTGACTTATACTTATAGTTATATTACATATATATATATATATATATTTATTTATTTATAATGTTTTACGGCATTTTTATTACTTTCTGCAAAGTCAAAAGTTTACATACACTAAGGGCGGCTTTGCACGTTCCGATATTGCACGTGCGATGTCGATGGGGTCAAATCGAAAGTGACGCACATCCGGCGTCGCAGTCGATATCGCAACGTGTAAAACCTTTTTGATACGATGAACGAGCGCAAAAGCGTCGTTATCGTATCATCGCTGCAGCCTCCGACATTTCCATAATGCCGGTGCAGCGACAGGTAAGATGTTGTTCCTCGCTCCTGCGGCAGCACACATCGCTGCGTGTGAAGCCGCAGGAGCGAGGAACTTCAGCTTACCTGCCGCCGGCTGCAATGAGAAAGACGGTGGTGGGCGGGATGTTTACATCCTGCTCATCTCCGCCCCTCCGCTTCAATTGGCCGCCTGTACAATATGGGACAGCCTATATGATGATGCCATGTCTTTTAAAGCTTTTGATAGGTTTATTGGCAACATCTGAGTTAATTAGAGCCACACCTGTGGATGTTTTTTAATGCACACCTGAAACACACTGCTTCTTTATGTTGCATCATGGGAAAGTCAAAAGAAATCAGCCAAGATCTCAGGAATAGAATTGTGGACTTGCAGAAGTCTGGTTTATCCTTGGGTGCAATTTCCAGATACTTGAAAGTGCCTTGCTTATCTGTACAAACAATTATACACAAGTAAAAACAAGATGGGAATGTCCAGCCATCATACCACTCAGGAAGGAGATGGGCTCTGTGTAGCAGAGATGAACGTAGTTTGGTCAGACATGTGGATATCAACTCAAGAGCAAAAGCAGAAGACCTTGTGAAGATGCTGCCGGAAGCTGGTAAGATTGTGTCATTTTCCACAGTGAAACGAGTTCTTTATCAACATGGGCTGAAAGGCCACTCTGCCAGGAAGAAGCCATTACTCCAATAGAAACATAAAAAAGCCAGATCAATCTTTGCAAATGCAAACAGGAGCAAAGACGTTAATTTTTTAAAACATGTCCTGTGGTCTGACGAAACTAAAATTGAACTGTTAGGCCATAATGACCATTGTTACATTTGTAGTAAAAAGAGAGAAGCTTTAAAGCCTAAGAACACCATCCCAACTGGGAAACATGGGGGTGGAAGCATCATGTTGTGAGGTTGTTTTGCTGCAGGAGGGACTGGTGCACTTCACAAAATAGATGGCATCATGAGGAAAAAAGATTATGAAGCAAAATTTCAAGACATCAGCCAGGAACTTAAAGCTTGGGCGGAAATGGGTCTTCCAAATTGGCAATGACCCGAAGCTTATTGCCAAACTGGTTTCAAAGTAGCTTGAGGATAACAAAGTCAATGTTTTGGAGTGGCCATCACAAAACCCTGACCTCATTCCTACTGAAAACTTATGGGCAAAGCTGAAAAGGCCGGTGCGAGAAAGGCAACCTACAACATGGCTCAGTTATACCAGTTCTGTCAGAAGGAATGGGGCCAAATTCCTACCAACTATTGTGAGAAGCTTGTGGAAGGATATCCAAAACATTTGACCCAAGTCATACAGTGTAAGGGCAATGGTACCAAATACTAATGAAATGTATGTAAACTTTTGACTTTGTAAAAAGTAATAAAAATGCCTTAAAACATTCTCTCTCTCATTATTCTGGCATTTGAAAAACATAAATAATTTTGGTTCCTAATGACCTAAAATGGGAAAGATTTATTCTGATTTCATTGCAGATAGTGAGAAAAACCTGGAGCTATATCTTTTTAGATAGAGGATGGAAACGTCTGGATTCAACTGTAGATGTAGCCCTGAAAAGGACTTTTGGTTTTAGGGTGCAGAAGCAAGGTCTGTAAGGTAATAATCCCTGTCTATATGCTTGAAATACAAACCTATCCTCCACCAGCAGCTATCCATACACTGTTTCTAATGTAGAGTGTGCCGAGAGTCGTGTTTTATATAGACTTGATGACACGATGTGGTCGGCCATTCACGGTAATCCCAGTAGCCAACATGGCTATGGCATTACCGTGGTTGGCAATCATTCCCTTCTGTTTAGTGGCTAATTAACAGCTGCAAAACATGTGGGGTGTGGACTCGAGCATGGCGCTTGAGCACACGATACTCAATTGAGTAAAGAGCATGATCAAGCAGTGACGAGAACGCTTGCCCATCACTACTTAAGACTATGGCACTATGAACTTTCTCTTTCTCATATCAGTATAAAATAATTGGAAACGCTATGTCATTATTCTATATACTCTTAACCCCTTCACGACCATGGACGGATATATCCGTCATGGAGCATGTCCCGTTAAGCCCCGCCCCCTGTTTTCAACAGCTGGCATGTGTGCCTGCTAGCCGCGGGTGGAATCGCTTCCACCCGCGGCCATTAACCCCTTAAATCTCGCTCCCAAAGTCTGGCAGCAAGATCTAAATGTGCGCGGCCATGTTTTTTACTTACCGCCACCCCCACCGGAAGTCACGTGCGTGATCACGTGACCTTCGGTGGTTGCCATCGTAGCACAGGGTCATGTGATGACGCCTGCAGCTATGAAGTTTCACTTTCGTTTTCCCTCAGCCGCTAGCAGAGAAAAAAAGAAAGTGACTGAATCTG
The DNA here is from genome assembly GCF_048569485.1 of Anomaloglossus baeobatrachus. Taxonomy (NCBI): domain Eukaryota; kingdom Metazoa; phylum Chordata; class Amphibia; order Anura; family Aromobatidae; genus Anomaloglossus; species Anomaloglossus baeobatrachus. The sequence continues at coordinate 202,330,635 of NC_134360.1, read as the reverse complement.
CTGATTACAGCTGTATAGCTGTGATCAGCAGATAGATAAGAGCGATCGGATTGCTGATTGCTATAGCCCCCTAGGAAGACTAGTAAAATAAAAAAAAGTAAAAAAAAAGTTTTAAAAAATAATAAAAAAAAACAAACTAAAAGTTCAAATCACCCCCCTGTCCCCCCATTGAAAATTAAAGGGTTAAAAAATAAATAAATATACACATATTTGGTATCGCCGAGTTCAGAAATGCCCTATCTATCAAAATCTGAAATCAATTAATCTGATTGGTAAACGGCGTAGTGGCAAAAAAATTCCAAACGACAAAATTACGTTTTTTGGTCGCCGCAAGTTTTACGCAAAATGCAATAACAGGCGATCAAAACGTAGCATCTGCGCAAAAATTGTACCATTAGAAACGACAGCTCGAGATGCAAAAAATAAGCCATCACTGAGCCATAGATCCCAAAAAATGAGAACGCTACGTGTTTCGGAAAATGGCGCAAAACGTGCGCCACTTTTATTGCACAAACTTTTGAATTTTTTTAACCCCTTAGATACAAGTAAACCTATACATGTTTGGTGTCTACAAACTCGCACCGACCTCAGGCATCATACCCACACACCAGTTTTACCATATAGTGAACACCGTGAATAAAACATCCCAAAAACTATTGTGCCATCACACTTTTTTTGCAGTTTTTCCACACTTGGAATTTTTTTTGCTGTTTTCCAGTACACCATATGGTAAAACTTATGGTTTCATTTAAAAGTACAACTTGTCCCGCAAAAAACAAGCCCTCATATGGCAAGATTGACGAAAAAATAAAAAAGTTACGGCTCTCGGAAGAAGGGGAGCAAAAAACAAAAACGCAAAAACGGAAAGTGCCCCGGAGCTGAAGGGGTTAAGGCTGCTTTACACGCAGCGACATCGCTAGCAATCTCGCTCGTGGAAGCACCCGCCCCCGTCGTTTGTGCGTCACAGGCAAATCGCTGCCCGTGGCGCACAATATCGCTAGTACCCGTCACACATACTTACCTGCCTAACGACGTTGCTGTGGCCGGCGAACTGCCTCTTTTCTAAGGGGGCGGTTCGTGCGGTGTCCCAGCGACGTCACACAGCAGGCGTCCAATTGAAGCAGAGGGGCGGAGAGCAGCCACAGGAAAGTCACGCCCACCTCGTTGCCGGAGAACGCAGGTACGGTGTTGTTCGTCATTCCTGGGGTGTCACACATAGCGATGTATGCTGCCTCAGGAATGACGAACAACCTGCGTCCACAACTAGCAACGACATTTGGGATTTGAACGACGTGTCAACGATCGACGATTAGGTGAGTATTTTTGATCGTTAGTGGTCGATCGTTGCTAATGAGGCCGGATCTGCGTCACGAATTCCGTGACCCCAATGACATTTTGTTAGCGATGTCATTGCTTGTAAAGCCCCCTTTAGCCATTATAGCCTTTCATAATATATAAATATTGTCAATGTGATCATTTTGATATTGAGCAGGATTTTACTATTCTAATATATGCATCCTCACTTATATTTACTTACATCTGGCTTCTTTACTTTCTTGCCCCCCTTCTTTAAAGTCTCATTAATAATCCAAGTGATACAAATATGTACAATGATCCCATAACTGCAGATGATCAATCTTTTAATACATCAGAAAAAGCACAAGGAACCATTCTTATCGCAGCCTAATTATTTATGACACAGTATAATGGCACTCACTCTTGCCACTTACTTTGTTCTGTAAAGATTTGGCACAGATGCTGATCAAGGACGAGTGTGTCTTTGCAACTAACTTTTAATTTCCTGTCTTTCAAAAGCTCAGTCTATGCTACGCTGGGTTCATTGCATTGTGCACCTTCTGTACATTGTGCCACTTGGGAACCTAATTCGCCAGTCTAATAGAAGTGTTCTGACATATATGCCAATGATGACATGTAGTTATTGGCTTCCATATAGCTGTCTGTCCCTGAGGCCCTGTCGTTGCTGTCAGATGACTTTTCAAATATCTGAATCAGATGGGTAGTAATTTTCTGGTGTTGAGCAGAGTGTCTATTTTTATTTTATCCAGAAGGTGGCTAAGCATTGGTGTATACTGCCTGCTTTGCATACCTTTGACCAGTTTTGGGAAACATTTACAAAATGTGATATTTCAAACTAAGATAGAATAGCTGAGTTCCAAAACCATGGAGCTTAAAAATAAAGTAAAATACATTAAAAAAAGTTTATATATTTATTAATCTGATAGGGGCTTTACAAGCTTTTTTGAGTGTTTTTTTTTTGTTTTGTTTTTTTAAATCTGGTAGAAAAACAGAGGTCTATTTTAGCCAATCAGCTCTACTGGTGTTAAAGTAAGGAAGGAGTTAAAAATCTTCAAGCCTGCAAAAAAAGTTTATAGGGGGTGAGAGTCCACTCTTTAGACAAAGAACTGCTTGGGGGGTTTGGCTAAGCTGGGTTGATGCTGGGAGTGTCTGCATTTATTATGCAGTTATTTATTCTACTATTTGCTATCATGTTAGAAACTCCTAAATGTATGCATGGTACACTCATATTCTGAGGACTATAAAAAAGATGATTCTCATTAAAGTCAATTGGAGAGCTGTCAAAATCACATGCCTGTGTATTCCTTCAATGCTCACTAGCACTGTGGAATGAATCCCATAAACCTTTAATTGTATTAGGAACTACTTCAACACTGGAAATACTATTGCCTGTGTTAACCAACTGAGAGCAGTCCTTCTCAGCCCTGGCACCATCACCCAGAAAATCTGTGTAAGTGCTGGGGTTCACGGTGGCTGGAGGGCTGACTCTGCACAGGTTTCAACTTGTGACATCTGCCACACGTATGCCGAATGTATACACTGTTTGCATGATGCTTCCCTAGGGTGGACATACCATTTGTGCAACCTTTCTGACCCCACACAGGGCCCAACAGATTAGGTGGCCCACTTCTACCTCCAAAGCAGGTATAATTGTGCTACATGGTGAGCTATTTAGCTGCATAGGGCCCATGTACTCTTGAATAGGGAGCCTTCTCCATCTGTGTCCACCAGTGCTGTTGTCAACCATGATAGTTGCATTGAAGAGATTGGAATTGGGGGAAGGGGTCCCTTCTGATGGCCAGCAACTGCTCCCATCTCCCCCTGAAACTTGATTGCAAGGTGCAATAGCATTGTCAAGGTAGCAAGGGGTCCTACTGCTGGCCTTTTGTCTGATATGTTTGTATATCTGTTAAGCTCAGCTTGTGTCATGAGTGTGTCACATGTGACAGACATATGGTTTCTGGCTATAGAAGGTCACAGCGTCTCCCTGCACAGAATGCTCCCTGACTTTCCATTATTCCTGCTGTCAGTATTCATTAGTATAGGTAGCTTTCCTGCTGGATTAATCTCTCCCTTTTGGACCCAGCAGGAGCTCTACTTCAACCCAGCTGTTGCTTATCAGTATTCCCTTGGTGTTTAAATACTCCCTCCTTCCTTTGGACTGTTCTGGTCATATTTTTAGTTCCTTCGAGCCGAGTTTGCAAGCAGATGGCTTGTGAGGGGCACTGCAGCCAGAAACTTGAGATGCTGCCCCCCGACTGCTGGCCCCTCTGCATGTTTAAATAGAGTTCTCCCCCCTGGAAAGACACTGACCTGCCGCCCCCGCCTCCTGTGGTGTGACTGGCCTAAGCCCCGCCTCCTGGATACATATCATCGGGCTGCCCAGCTTCCAGCCTCTCGGCTGCAGGACCCGGACCTGTTTGGGCAGCCGGACACAGGGACCCGCTCCTGGAGGCGGTAGGAGAGCTATCAGCAGGGAGGTAAGCGTTTCAGCTCACAGCGCTGTTAGCTCTGAGCGGCTCCCTCTCTGCTGAGGCACAAGCGATGTGTGCCGGTGAGCGCGGCATTCTAAGGGAACTACCCGCCCGCTGGTCCGCTTGTGCTCGTCATTATTTAAACACCCTTTACTCCCTCCCTCCCTCCATCCTCCCCTAAAATCAGCATGGAGGAAAGCGTCCTGCTCACGGCGCTTTTAGCTGTGAGCGGCTCCCTCCATGCTGAGGCTCAAGCTATGTGCGCCGGCGAGCGGCGTTCTGAGGGAACTACCCGCCCGCCGGTCAGCTTGAGCCGCCATTAAGTTTGAAAAAGAGCGCTTCGCGCTTTTTGTCTTTGGCCCCGCCCACCCGCCGCCCAGCCACCGCCGCCAGTACTGATGAGGAGCAGGGTAGGGCTGTGTGCGCTCTGCACGGCACCTAAAAGGTGCGCTTCAGAGCGCAGCTGAAAAGCTGCGTTCTGAGGCGCATGGTGCCGGCGGAGAACGTGCGCTCTGCCTGCAGCTCCTGCCATAGACAGAGCAGGAGCTGCCGGCAGAGCGCACGGAAGAAGTGACATGTCACTTCTTAGAACACAGCGATTCGGGCAGCAGCTGAATCGCTGCGTTCTAATATGCCACATGCGTACGGCCTCTGCACAGTCTCCATAGACTGTGCAGGGGACGCAGGACGCATGAATTACGCACACAGCCTAATTGAAGTGCAGACTCAGTGCAGTCCCTGTCACAGCGCAGGTTGGAGGCACTGTAGTGGGGAATGTAGTATGCAGGCACTAACCTGCAAGAGTTCAAATCACCCCATCCCACACGGACTGAACTTCCCCTCCCCTCCGTTTGTATGCCCCGGGAATGCCAAGGGGGCTAGCCTGGGAATGAACCAGGGACCATGTGGGTCTCCCAGTGAGCGGGCGGGTTAAGGGATTCTGTTAGGACTTCAATGTTCAAATTGAGGGGGGCTGGTAGTGAACAGTCCCAGGCCAAAACACACCCCATTTGACATTATACAATGGTGACTGTTTACAGCCCCTCCCCGTTGTCACACAGTGGATTTCAGCATGTTATGGCGGCGGTGGGTGCGGTGCCGACCATCGCTTTGTACGGTCATGTGCAGGGGTCACGGTAGCAAGCTTTGGCATGGGTAGCCACCATGTCCGGAGTCTGTCATCTTAACCCTTGGATCGGTGTGAGCGTCGTCGTAGCAGGCGTTACGTGGGTAGAGCTAGATCCAGTCGTCTTGCCATTTCCTGAATCACCAGGTGAGTACCCTGATGGGGAATGCGGGGTGGGATAAGTCCCCCTAGGGAGGATAACGTGATGTCACAGGTAACAGGCTTCCCGCCCAGCTCTACATGTTGTCACTAAGTTATTTATAACAAACAATGTTATTGGTGCTGAGGGAATCGCCCTCCCCCGTTTCTGTTAAAAGCTGTGATGGTATTTAGCATTCCTACCCCTTGTAGACAGCATTCCACAATCTACCCGCTCTAACTGTAAAGAAGCTTTCCCTAACTCGGAGGATTAAGTCTGGTGCCAGTTTATTTATATTGAGCACACGGGTATTTATACAAATTATTATTATTTATTATAGCGCCATATAATTCATGGCGTTTTACATGTGAAAGGGGTTTACATAATACGTACCAGTATAATAATCAAAAACCGTACAAGGCACAGACAGGTACAGGAGGAGAGAGGACCCTGCCCGCGAGGGCTCACAGTCTACAAGGGATAGGTGAGGATACAGTAGATGACAGAGCTGATTGTGCGGCGCTGTATCAGACTGAGGGTTACGGCAGCTTGTAGGCTTGTCGGAAGAGGTACAAATGAGATCTCCTCTGAGACGTCTGTAGTGGGTGGGCCTACCCCCTACTAGTTTAACATAGTTACCCGGCATTGTGATTATTAAAAGTGTTGAATTATATGTTTTTATGTGATGTGTTAGGGCACCCCCTAGTGGCCGGGTGGGACGGCTGTTGCCACCGGGGAGGAGGAGTCGGCCGGATATCTAGGCTAGGTCTGAATGTGTGTGGGGTAGAGAGATCCGGGTCAGCGGAGTGCGAGCATCTGCAGCGGCAAGTGCGATAGTGTGAGCGGACCATCAAGGGACACCGGAGAGGAGGAGGTGGACGTAACCTCAGAGCCTATTCTGCCGGTGTGGGTCCGGTGTATGCTTGGCTGAATAGTGGGTGCCCGAAGGAAGTAGAGTACGGAGGGCATATCCCCACCCGAGGTGACGTCTGGTCAGAGTGTCCCCAGCTCCACTAATATTGCCGTGATCCGCTGACCGGAGTGGCTTCTACCGGAGTGTCTGTCAAGCTGTGAGATCCGGGACAGCAGTGTGTGCACTTGGGCAGAGTGTGAGCGAAACAGCACGGGACACCGGAGATAAGGAGGTGGACGCAACCTCAGAGCCTATTCTGCCGGTGTGGGTCCGGTGTATGCTTGGCTGAATCGTGGGTGCCCGAAGGAAGTAGAGTACGGAGGGCATATCCCCACCCGAGGTGGCGTTTGGTCAGGGTGTCCCCAGCTCCACTGAAAGTCTGCAACTGCCTGTTTCTTTACTGTCTGCTGTTCGGATTATTGGACTGTGCTGAATAAATGTTCTCTTTTATTGCATTCAACTCTTGCCTGAAGTCTATTTGTGTAATGGAGAACGAAGACACTAGCACACACTGTTTTAACCCTAAAGAAGTGATGAAGACAGGGATGTGCCTGCACCATAGTGCTGCCACGACTACACAGCCAGAGGCCTCCCTGCCTGGTCACTTCATGTGGCGTAGTCGGCAGGATCCGAGTCCTTTGCCGGAGAACCAGGAGTCTGAAGACCAAGTAGTGCCTGAAGCACGGAATTCGGACGATGAAAGAAGATTTCCAGTCCCATGGTGGGAGGAAGAAGTGCCCAAGGCGTTGGACCGGGTACAAGATGGCGGCAAGGAGGCCGTTATCTGTGAGGAAGAAAGGGCGCGAAAAGTAGGCGCCAAAAGAAGAGCCTGGGGCTGGCCGGCGCCGAAGAAAAAGGACAGAGTACTCCGCTCAAAGAGGGGAGGCGCCAGCTCCAGGGCATTGAAGACTAAGAAAAGGAAAAAGAAGTACCTCGGCGGAGGAGTCGAGATGATGCGTGAGGCTGGGGGTGGAGTTTGTTCAAAAGCGGGAAACGAAGACCCGCCTCCACTTCCTCCAGTCTCAGCGTCGACACCACCGCCATTACCAGTGATTCCGTTGAGAACCGAGATGGAGAACTTTGGGCAACCTGCGGAGTTGGCGACGACTATGGCCCTCATCAGCCTTGGCCGAGGCCGACCCCGGTTCGCCCCTGCTAGCGAGGCCGCGATAGCGGATCTCCCCATTGGGCCGGGAGGCTCTACGAGACCGGACAAGGTCTCTTGGAAGACTTCGTGGGACGCTCAAACCGGGAGCACCATTACGGAAGTGAAGGCGACCTATGCTACCCCGCCCATGCCAAGCCGTCCGGGGGTTGCTGTTTTCCCTTGGGACACCCCGCAGCTTAACGCCGCCGCCACACCATTTGTTCCGGTGCCGGAGTCAGCCGAAGAGTTAGCCGGGCGTCTAGAGGAGGACCACCTGGGCTTCTTCTGGGACCCAGTCATCGCCCCGCCGGAGAGGGCGCGTCCCAGTGTTCCGCCCCCGAAGCCTGATCCCGTCCGGGAACGGCTCCTGGCTGAGACCATAGTCCGGGAAATGCTGTCCGGGCCCGGTGGAGAGGATCTGGCCCAGCAGTTCGTGACCGGGGTGGTTGTTAAATTCAACCAGCAGGAGGGGTATGGATTCATCCGTGAAGTAGAGACCGGGGATGACTACTTTTACAACCGAGTTCACCTGGATGTAGAAGGACTCCCCAAGCGACTCCATACCCTGTGGCCGGGCGAGAAAGTCAGCTTCTTGCCGGACAAAGGCAGCCGCGGTCTGTTTGCGGTGTGTGTTTCCCGCATGCCCACCACCCGGGAAGCGGAGCAGTGGCAGGAGGAGATTGCGTGGGAGGAGCAGCAAGAGCGACGACAGAGCCGTACCAGACCGGCCGCGCCTCCTCAACCCCGGCGCGTACCGACGGCTGCCCCGGAAGCAGAGGCAGAGCCAGCCCTCGATCCGGAGAGGCTCCCAACTGTGGTGGCGGTGACGCAAAATGTCAACAACAGGCCAGTTTTCATGCTGGACGCGTCGCCCGCCGCACCACCACCGTCCCGGGCGGAGACGCCATCACCACCAAGAGGTGCAGCAGCAGCTGTGCCGGAGGAGCCGTGCTACGCTCCGGTGTCTTTCAGGCGGATCCGCCGCCAGCCAGGACAAACTCTGGGGGCCTATATCCAGGCTCAAGCGGAAGAGTGGAAGAGGGCCTGGCCCCCAGAGTAAGCTGTTCGCTCCAGCACCTGTGAAGACCGGGATGGTTGTAAACCGGCAGAAAGTTGCTTTTGTTGAAAAGTTTTACGGGCCTGTTGCCCTTCAGCAAAGACCGGGAGCGCTATTGAAGCCTCCGGGCACCTTCAGCAAAGACCGGGAGCGCTATTGAAGCCTCCGGGCACCTTCAGCAAAGACCGGGAGCGCTATTGAAGCCTCCGGGCACCTTCAGCAAAGACCGGGAGCGCTATTGAAGCCTCCGGGCGCACATCTAAGACCGGGAGCGCTGTTGAGCCTCCGGGCGCTATCCAGAGACCGGGAGCGCTGCTGCGCCATCAAGCGCCCCTTAAGACCGGGAGCGCCGCTGAACTGGTGCCGCTGTTGAGGACTGAACCGAAAGGTTTTTATGTGTTTATGTTTTTATGTGTTTAAGAGCCTTGCCGGGAGGCTCGGTTTTTAAGAGGGGAGGCATGTAGTGGGTGGGCCTACCCCCTACTAGTTTAACATAGTTACCCGGCATTGTGATTATTAAAAGTGTTGAATTATATGTTTTTATGTGATGTGTTAGGGCACCCCCTAGTGGCCGGGTGGGACGGCTGTTGCCACCGGGGAGGAGGAGTCGGCCGGATATCTAGGCTAGGTCTGAATGTGTGTGGGGTAGAGAGATCCGGGTCAGCGGAGTGCGAGCATCTGCAGCGGCAAGTGCGATAGTGTGAGCGGACCATCAAGGGACACCGGAGAGGAGGAGGTGGACGTAACCTCAGAGCCTATTCTGCCGGTGTGGGTCCGGTGTATGCTTGGCTGAATAGTGGGTGCCCGAAGGAAGTAGAGTACGGAGGGCATATCCCCACCCGAGGTGACGTCTGGTCAGAGTGTCCCCAGCTCCACTAATATTGCCGTGATCCGCTGACCGGAGTGGCTTCTACCGGAGTGTCTGTCAAGCTGTGAGATCCGGGACAGCAGTGTGTGCACTTGGGCAGAGTGTGAGCGAAACAGCACGGGACACCGGAGATAAGGAGGTGGACGCAACCTCAGAGCCTATTCTGCCGGTGTGGGTCCGGTGTATGCTTGGCTGAATCGTGGGTGCCCGAAGGAAGTAGAGTACGGAGGGCATATCCCCACCCGAGGTGGCGTTTGGTCAGGGTGTCCCCAGCTCCACTGAAAGTCTGCAACTGCCTGTTTCTTTACTGTCTGCTGTTCGGATTATTGGACTGTGCTGAATAAATGTTCTCTTTTATTGCATTCAACTCTTGCCTGAAGTCTATTTGTGTAATGGAGAACGAAGACACTAGCACACACTGTTTTAACCCTAAAGAAGTGATGAAGACAGGGATGTGCCTGCACCATAGTGCTGCCACGACTACACAGCCAGAGGCCTCCCTGCCTGGTCACTTCACGTCTTTCCAAAATTAAACATATCTTACTTTTTCAACCTTATTTTAATACAGGCGGCTCCATTCCTTGTAATAATCTGGTTGCCACCGGTTAACTGACCCTTCAAGTGATTTATAGATTAGTGACAATACGATGGGATCACGGGATCTAAACCCCCTGTTATACACCCTAATTTAATGCTGTAATTGAAAGAAGGGATCTATATTGGTCACAGATAGTTTTATCGAAATGTGAGAAGTATATTTCTGTACATTTGCATGGCTTGATTGTTTTCTAAAATTGCTTCTCTTTTTTAGAGAAGTAATTTTCAGCCTTTTTTACTAGATTTTCCCTCTTTGGTTAATTACGTATGTTTTAATTGGTTTTCCTTACCGTAGGAACCGAAAATAAACAAGTGAGATGGGTAAACCGGCAAGGTTAGCTATTCGCATAATAATTATGCCCACTAATATTTTCTGGACAATTACATCCACATAAATATCCTAAAAGGTATAAATTCACTTTTAGTTTCGTGTGCTTTGCATGGATTGGGGACGCTGTCCCCATTGGGGCTTACGGTCTGGATTCCCTACCTGTATGTTTATTGGGGTGGGGGAGGAGGCCAGAGTGCCCGGAGTAGACCCACGCAGTCACGGGGAGAACGTACAGGCTCCTTGCGGATGGTGGCCTTGGCGGGATTTGGGCCCAGGACCCCAGGGCTGCAGCTAGCCACTGAGCTACCGTGCCATGCCATAATAGTTTCAAGAGCAGGAACAGACAGATTTGTAGATGGAGTATTCCGGCGTTGTAGGGCCAGCTGTGTGGGATTATTTGCAATATATGTTTATATAGTTATATATATAAAAAAAAAAAAAAAATGCTCCTTATGCTGGGCCCGGGGGGCATGGTCCGGTAACCTAACTTTGATTGCGCTTTTCCCCCTATTTAGGTTCCAGCTAAACAAAAGGGGGGTGGACTGGGAAATAGGAGAATGACCAGTGGTCCGACGATGCCGGTGGGTAAAAAGCCTTAACCAACTACAGCTCCTTCCTCAAATAAGTAATCAGGCTGATTAGGTTTTTTGTGGCTTGGAATGCCTATGGGTCAACGCAGGGTTGAAGGCAAAACAGGCATCTGGTTTCCGGGTTAGTATCGCTCACCTTATTGCAATCCCAATCTCAGGTATTTTGGTAACTCAACCCACCAGCAGGATCAAGGTTTGGAGTTCTCAGCTAGATGGTAGGGTGTTTGGTGAAGTTAGGCCTATGATCTGGGCCCCCATTTTGCATTGACCTGACGGTTCTATGGTACGTTATTCAGCGGGTGTTGCTCCGGTGGTTGATGTGCGTGACGATTTTCCAAGCCACCCTCTAGTAATACACGCCCTGCAGTATTCAACGAATGTGCACCATTTTCGGTTGCAAGCAACCTGTTACGAGGTCGGTCTTCCCATTTTTAAATTGTGGAACGGTACTGAAGCGATGAGGGTCTTGTGGGGTGTAAGGTATTGAAGGGTTGGATGATTATGGTAAGTGAGTGGAGCACAGCAGGCCTATTCTTTTCTAGCCGTAGATTGTTTTAAAAAAAAAAAAAAAAAAGGGGGGTTTTTGGATTGTTCGCCCCATTGCAAATCTATACATTGATGTTTTGGATCTCTTTTTCCATCACTCGGCGGGTGTCCCGACGGTGTCGGTTATGTCTATTAGGCGAGCGGGTGTGATGGTACCAGTTTTTACCCACGACGACGGCCCTTCAATTTAGCGTCACGGATTTAGTCCTCCTTTTTGTGGGCTGGTTTTGGTCGGTAATGCGACGGTTCCTGGTTATTTCGGTGTTTGCCAGCCGTGGTACCCGGTACGAACTCTCCCAGAGTTGGGGTGTTCCAAGGCTTCGGGGGCCAGCATACATGAGCACAGTTTCAGTGGATTTGGTGACTGCAATTGAAATGCATTATGAGGGACGTTAGGACTGAGTTGGTTTTGAAATCGGTTTTTATCAGGCACGTAAGAAGATTCAGAACAGCGTACAGGGCTAATGTAAAATGATATGATTGTGATTTGTTTCTATATATAAAAAAAAAAAAAAAAAAAAAAAAGGGGGTTTTGGGTTTTGCCAGTACCACCTTGGAGAGAAGAGGCGTTGATGGTTACGAGAATTCTCTGTTCTGACAGTGTTTTCCTTTCAGATCTAAGTCGGCCTAGTGACTGGGTCCGAGGTTACTTCCATATATGTTGGCTGCGAGGAGAGCGGATCTTCGCCTCTTCGCCTTGGTGGTCGGTCCTTGGTTCCCTTTACAGTGGATGTAATTGGAGAGGTTGCCGGAGCTTGGCTCAGCTGTGGGTCTATCAGAGGTGATCAAGATTGTGTGAGCTCTCTTTTCTCCAACCGACTTGGTGATACACATAGGCTTCAAGTATCTGGTCCAAGGCCGTTTAGCTAGGCCTCTTACCCTTATCTGGTCACAGAGGTACAAGTTTCCCTGTTTTCGTTCGGAGTGTTACAACGATCCGGCCGAAGGTAACCCTCTGGCCCAGGGGGCAAGGCGCTAAGGAAGAATGTGATATGGATCTCTCCTGGCGCATGTGCGATCAGGGCCTACCCAAGTTGTGCTGTTAATAAAGTGTTTAAAAAAAAAAAAAAAAAAAAAAAAGGTTGTTGGTCTGGCACCGCCAGCTGGAAGGCAATATTTGGCTGTCCTTAAGCTCAGATGGGTACATCCCAAATGATGATGTTGTGGATATGGTGGTTGCGGAAATTCCTGGGACGGCTCAGGTATTTCAGTTTTTGGGTGGGGTCGCAGCTTGCTGGCGCTGTGCTGCTCCTTGGCGGAAGGGGTAGGAAAAGTGGTGGTGAAATACCCGCGCCGGACGGCCGGAAGGCGGTACATTTGCCTGAACCCCGTGATGTTGGCAAGTTAATGCCTGGTTAAAAGCTGCGACCAAATTTTATGCCAAAAGATGAGAGTGGTTTTTTCCCCATGCCTCTCTCCAAAATGGAAAATTCAAATAAAAGTATTTTAATTTATAAAAGAACGGTGTTGTGTCTTTCTAGGGGGGGAAAAATGGTGGTTGTTGGGTCCTGGCAGTCTGAGGGGCACTGCAGCCAGAAACTTGAGATGCTGCCCCCTGACTGCTGGCCCCTCTGCATGTTTAAATAGAGTTCTCCCCCCTGGAAAGACACTGACCTGCCGCCCCCGCCTCCTGTGGTGTGACTGGCCTAAGCCCCGCCTCCTGGATACATATCATCGGGCTGCCCAGCTTCCAGCCTCTCGGCTGCAGGACCCGGACCTGTTTCCCACCCTCCCTTTTGTTTTCCAAGTTTGTTGGAGTTTACTGTGTTTTAAGTCGCAGCAGCGGAAGGGGTAGGAAAAGTGGTGGTGAAATACCCGCGCCGGACGGCCGGAAGGCGGTACATTTGCCTGAACCCCGTGATGTTGGCAAGTTAATGCCTGGTTAAAAGCTGCGACCAAATTTTATGCCAAAAGATGAGAGTGGTTTTTTCCCCATGCCTCTCTCCAAAATGGAAAATTCAAATAAAAGTATTTTAATTTATAAAAGAACGGTGTTGTGTCTTTCTAGGGGGGGAAAAATGGTGGTTGTTGGGTCCTGGCAGTCTATTCCTCTGTGGTATCATTGCTGAAAGCTCTGCTGAACATCATCTAATGACAAATAGTTCATGCTTTTCCCCCATGTATCCCGCTTGTGTCTTGTATAGTTGTTCAGTGGGGTTGACGAAGAGCTCATAACATCTGTTCCCTATTTAGTGTTCAGCAGTAGGGATACCAAGGTGTCCGACTCGGCGCAGAGGTGCGGAACCTATCTAAGGTGGTGATGGACCCCAGGGACCAGCGGGAGGTTCGGTCAGGGGTAACCATCTTCACTCTCCCTAGACTCAGGGTTTCCCTTCCCTTCCGCCATGCGCTTGGTACTTCCCTGTACCCAGCGTGACAGCGTGTGACTTGACATCACAAGAGATAATTCATTTTAAAATATCCTGTAAATTTACAGTGATAGTCAACTGATCGCCAGGAAAAACCTGCAGCCAGCCACGCTCCTTCAACAGTTGTTTTTAGCTAAATGCCAGGCACATTATACCTAGAATGAGAATCAAAAAGCCGGGCGCTCCATAGAGCAGAAATCCTTAATAAAGTTGAGATGGTGAGGACTGACAGAAAGGGCATATGGTTGTGTGCTTGGAGGGAAATGCAAATATCAGGCACAACCCTGTTTCAACTCCAGAGATGGACGTTATCAGTTGCAATTTTCCCCAGGTGATGATCCAGTCCAGCACCCCCATGTGTCTGGTATATAGTATAAAAATGAAAATAAAAAGGGGTGATAAAAGCACTGCTGATTGTGACAGGCGAGCGGGTAATACATTCATAAAAATGTAGCAAAGATATAACGGGAATAGATTCAACATCAGACAGATGCCTTCCTCAGGCCAGGCATATATACATCACAATCGGTGGGGCTTTTATCACCCCTCTTTTATTTTAATTTTTGTACTATTTACCAGGCAGATTATTTGGCACTGTATCTGTGTAATTGTACTGTATGTCTAACCATCTTATAATACAGAGCTATTTTGCTACTGCTGTCTCACCATTGGTCATAACCAATGTTAATATTTGGCAGATTCCCTCATAGTGTCCGTCAGTGTGATGCTATATGCATCTTATTTTTCCAGTCAAATCTGATAGTCTTGCCAACTGAGATTCTAATGAAAGTATAAAAAAAGTCTAATAGTTGAAATATTTTCTATTTTTAAACATGTGGGATGAAAAATGTGCAACTTACCTCTTCAGAGAGGAAGAGGACTTGAAAGCTAGTACCAGTACTAGAAAAATTGGGAAAACTTTGAAAGTGTCCCCAAGTTTAGTGGCAAATACCATCAAATCCTACAAAGAAACTGGCTCACATGAGGACCGCTCCAGGAGGGGAAGACCAAGAGTCACCTCTGCTGCGGAGGATAAGTTTATCCGATTCACCAGCCTCGGGAATTGCAGGTTAACAGCAGCTCAGATTAGAGACCAGGTCAATGCCACAGAGAGTTCTAGCAGCAGACACATCTCTAGAATAACTGTTAAGAGGAGACTTTGTGCAGCAGGCCTTCACGGTAAAATAGCTGCTAGGAAACCCCTGCTAAGGATAGGCAACAAGCAGAAGAGACTTGTTTGGGCTGAAGAACACAAGGAATGGACATTAGACCAGTGGAAATCTGTGCTTTGGTCTGATGAGTCCAAATTTGAGATCTTTGGATCCAACCACCGTGTCTTTGTGCGACGCAGAAAAGGTGAACGGATAGACTCTACATGCCTGGTTCCCACCGTGAAGCATGGAGGGGGAGGTGTGATGGTGTGGGGGTGCTTTGCTGGTGACACTGTTGGGGATTTATTCAAAATTGAAGGCATACTGAACCAGCATGGCTACCACAGCATCTTGCAGCGGAATGCTATTCTATCCGGTTTGCGTTCAGTTGCACCATCATTTATTTTTCAACAGGACAATGACTCCATACACACCTCCAGGCTGTGTAAGGGCTATTTGACTAAGAAGGAGAGTGATGGGGTGCTACGCCAGATGACCTGTCCTCCTCAGTCACCATACCTGAACCCAATCGAGAAGGTTTGGGGTGAGCTGGACCGCAGAGTGAAGGCAAAAGGGCCAACAAGTGCTAAGCATCTCTGGGAACTCCTTCCAGAATGTTGGAAGACCATTTCCGGTGACTACCTCTTGAAGCTCATCAAGAGAATGCCAAGAGTGTGCAAAGTAGTAATGAAAGCAAAAGGTGGCTACTTTGAAGAACCTAGAATATAACACATTTCTTCAGCTGTTTCACACTTTTTTTGTTAAGTATTTCATTCCACATGTGTTAATTCATAGTTTTGATGCCTTCAATGTGAATCTACAATTTTCAGAGTCATGAAAATAAAGAAAACTCTTTGAATGAGAAGGTGTGTCTCCAAACTTTTGGTCTGTACTGTGTATATATATATATACACACAGTATATATATATATATATATATATATATATATATATATATATATATATATTAGTCTATTCCCAAAGTGAGTACACCCATCATATTTTTGTAAATCTTTTATTATATCTCTTTATAGGACAACACTGAAGATGTGACACTTTGATACAACAAAAAGAAGTCAGTGTGCATCTTGTATAACAGTGTAAGTTTGGTGCACTTTAAATAACTCAACACAGCTATTAATGTCTAAACTGCTAGCAACAAAAGTGAGTACACCCCTAAGTGAAAATGGCCAAATTGTGCCCAAACTGTCAATATATTGTGTGCCCAGCAGTATTGTAAAGCACATGATCCATTGGATGCCTCTTCCACTCCTCCAGACGACATAATGGAGCAGTTGGATGTTAGAGACCTTGCGCGCCTCCAAGTTCCATTTGAGGATGCCCCACAGATGATGAATAGGGTTTAGGTTTGGAAACGTTTGGCCAGTCCAGCACCTTTACCCTCAGTTACTTTAGCAAGGCAGTGGTCGTCTTGGAGGTGTGTTTGAGGTTGTTATCATTGTCCCTGATGAAGAAGGAAGTACAGTCCTTTGTAACGCATTTTTTTTTGCACCCACCGGGAGCCTGTAGCGCTCACTCACTGACCTTGGGATGTCACACACCCACGAGCCAGGGCACCGCTGGCTGAGTGCACTGTCCTGTATTGCAGACCAATGCCAGACACTTTGCATGGTCTGTTTGGGGCAGGCTCAAGCAGCACCTGCTTCACTGCCATGGCCACTGAAGGATCTTGATTCATTGGACCGACTTCGAATCCTGGCAGTCAGTGGACACTCTTCTCCATTTCAGTAAGTGGCTGTGGTTTCACTGATTTGTTCTTAGGCAGGCTTTACACGCTGCAACATCGCTAGGAATTGCTAGCGATGTCGAGCGCGATAGCACCCGCCCCCGTCATTGTAACGATATGTGGTGATCGCTGCCATAGCGAACATTATCGCTACGGCAGCGTCACATGCACATACCTGGTCTGCGACATCGCTGTGACTGCCGAACGATCCCTCCCTCAAGGGGGAGGTGCGTTCGGCGTCACCGCGATGTCACAGCGACGTCACAGCGGTCGCCCAATCAAAGCGGAGGGGCAGAGATGAGCGGGACGAACATCCCGCCCACCTCCTTTCTTCCTCATTAATGGCGGGACGCAGGTAAGGAGAGGTTTCTCGTTCCTGCGGTGTCACACGTAGTGATGTGTGCTGCCGCAGAAGTGATGAACAACATCGTTACTGCAGCAGCAACGATAATTGAGATTGGGGGGGATGTCACCGATTAGTGATTTTGAACGTTTTTGCAAGGATTAAAAATCGCTAATGGGTGTCACAGGCAACGACATCGCTAACGCGGCCGGATGTGCATCACAAAATTCGTGACCCCCAACGACATCGCTTTAGCGGTGTCGTAGCGTGTAAAGCCACCTTTACTCTGAGAGATGTCACTCAGCTTAGTACTATTTTACTTTTAGTGAATGGTTTTCAGTAGCCATCAGTATTTAACTGCTTACTTGTTTAGGTGATTCTTTTACTTGTTATCATTGGAAGTGACTTTTCTTTTTTCATTTCTCACTTTATATATATTCTTTATCTATAGCCTCATGGTGTATTTGCAACTGCATTAATTGTTCCTAGTTTAGTTAATTTACCAGTCCACTTGTATTTTCATCCAATATCTACAATTTTGCCTACCTAGTCCCTATTGGAAGTGTGGGAGCCTAAAAAAAATTATAATTAAGAACCTTTTTCTAGCTGGTGACCACACATGACCACTTGACTACCAGCAGCTCCTGTTGCACTTTAGCGCTGGTGTCCAATTCTCATTTAAATCCAGAAAAGAAAGACTGGGTAATAATCTTGTTCTGCCGTAATCAAGAAATATACAGGATTAGATGAAAAGTCTTTTCCTGGATATTTCTTGATTACGGCAGCGGAGCATTTTCACCCAGTCTTTCTTTCCTGGATATATCTGATCTACACGTGGGCCTACTGCAGCCGTTAGGCTGGGGCCATCTCAGTTGGTTGTGACTCTCACAAACCAAATAGGGGAGTATCTCCAATACCTAATTGCTTGTTATTGTTTGATAAGACCCTATATTTGCCCTTTTTTAGTCCTCCAGCCTTCCACAGTTCTCATTTATGCCACAGTCCATGTTGGCATTCATGGTTCCCCCAATGTAGCTCTCCACAGCCGACAGCACTCATGTAGCTACAAACCATGACACTCCTACCACCATGCTTGACTGTAGGCACACCAAATTTACCCTGTTATACAAGCGGTACTTCACATTTTATCAAATTGTCATATCTTCAGCATTGTTAACTTTTGTGATAAACTGTATATATATTATAACAAACAATATGTTTGTTTAACTGGAACATCCCATCAATAATGCCAATACTTGAACGTAATACTTATATTGGGTGCAGATTACGATGAGTGCCCCTCTGATTTTATAGCCTCCTCTCTGTGCACCTTCTTAATATTTATAGACAGTAGAGTACTTTCATATCTTTGTTTTGTGGAACAACATAGGCTTTTGGAGCAATATATCTCTCCTATCTACTCTTCCCCGGCTGTCATGCTGTATGTCTCACCAACAAACTATAATTTATGATACCTCTGAGAAAAACTGAGTTGAGATAGAGGTCATTGAGAAAAAGAAAAAGCACATTTCTTGTATCATACAGCATTGGTAAGGATATCCTCAAGTATGTTGTCCAGTTGAGTTGGTATTCTTGTAGATCTAAAGCCCTTCTGACATTTAGGATATATTTTGTTGTCAAAGTGAAAACATTTCATCAGATTCGTGTAATTAATCAGTGTCTGGTTCACTAAAATATTCCTTCAGCAAACACCTTTGCAGACAGTCGGGGCCTGCAGCGAATTACAGAGGCAGACATTGGAAGTATGAATGTGTGAACAGGACTGAGCTTCGGCTTTGAATTAGGGCTCTTAGTTACTTGGCGCAATATTTTCTGCCCTAAATGCGTGAAATATGAGGATGAAACCTGCAAAATTTTGGCAGAAAAAGAATAGTTTATTTTTATGACACCTGGTCTTGGACAGGATATTGTACTTTAAATAACAGGACTTTTTTTTATTGAAGATGAAAAAAAAATCACATTTTATTTTATTTCACAGCCTCAATATTTCATTTTATGAACCCAATGAAAGAGGAAGTACAGTAAATCTGAAGGTACAATCACATGCTTCTATTTGTGAAATGTTATTATACCGAGCAGAACTAAATCTTATCATCTGGGTAAATAGCAACACAATCCTTACCTACTATAAGATTATGAAGTTAGCAATCTGCCGATATTCCTACTGCCATGAATGCACCACATGTAACTGTAAGTTATAATTTATGTATACGGTGGTTTACTATTGTCTAGTATGGGGTTTCTACACTTAAGCGGGCTTTACACGCTGCGATCTCGCTAGCGCAAGCGATCGTACCCGCCCCCATCGGTTGTGCGACACGGGCAAATCGCTGCCTGTCGCGCACAACCTCGTTAGTCCCCGTCACATGCACTTACCTGCCCTGCGACGTCGCTCTGGCCGGCAATCCACCTTTTTTCTAAGAGGGTGGTTCGTGCGGCATCACAGCGACGTCATATGGCAGGCGACCAATAGAAGCGGAGGGGCGGAGATGAGCGGAACGTAACATCCCGCCCACCTCCTTCCTTCCGCATAGCCGTTAGATGCAGGTAAGGAGATGTTCGTCGCTCCTGCGGTGTCACACAGCGATGTGTGATGCCGCAGGAATGACGAACAACATTGCTAATAAAAAGAGAACGATTTTTTGATTCAGGACGACTTGTCCACGGCAAACAATTTTGTGCACTTTTGCGATTGTTTTAGGTCGCTCGAACGTGTCACATGCTGTGATATCGCTAACGGCGCCGGATGTGCGTCACTAACAAAGTGACCCCGACGATAATATGTTAGCGATATCGCAGCGTGTTAAGCCCGCTTTAATCTCTATATTGTTGGAACGCCGCCTGACTTTTTACAACTTCTTTGTTGGCAAACTTTTGCACCCAAAGTTTGGTTAAATTTGCACAACATTGTCACATTTCAACCTATAAGCTGGGTTCACACTAAGCGACAGCGACAACGACGTCGCTGTTACGTCACCATTTTCTGTGACGTAACAGCGACCTTGTAAGTCGCTGTTATGATCGCTGCTTAGCTGTCAAACACAGCGACGCAGCAGCGATCATAACGTCGCTGTGCTACATGTGCAGAGAGCAGGAAGCCGCGCTTAGTGCTGGCTCCTTGCTCTCCTAGGTACAGTACACATCGGGTTAATTAACCCGATGTGTACTGCAGCTACATGTCGCAGTGCAGAGAGCAGGGAGCCGCGCACACTGCTTAGCGCTGGCTCCTTGCTCTCCTTGCTACAGTATACATCGGGTTAATTACCCGATGTGTACTGCAGCCACATGTGCACAGAGCAGGAGCCAGCGCTGGCAGCAAGGGCGGAGGCTGGTAACGAAGGTAAATATCGGGTAACCAGGGAAAGGTCTTCCCTTGGTTACCCGATGTTTACGCTGGTTACAGCTTACCGCAGCTGCCAGACGCCGGCTCCTGCTCCCTGCTCGCTTCATTTCGTCGCTCTCTCGCTGTCACACACAGCGATGTGTGTGTCACAGCGGGAGAGTGACGACCAAAAAATGAAGCTGGACATTCAGCAATGACCGGCGACCTCACAGCAGGGGCCAGGTCATTGCTGGATGTCACACACAGCGACAGAGACGGGACGTCGCTGCAACGTCACAGAAAATGGTGGCGTAGCAGCGACGTCGTTGTCACTGTGTGTGACACCAGCTATACCTCTTTTTCCAGAAAAGGCATCCCCCTTTTACACCCCTTTCACACCTTTTTGAATGAGGTGCAAACAGTGTTTTAACCCCATAATAACTAAGTTTAATTGTGTATGGAATCAGTTTGTAGAGAAGAGCAAACACAAGGTACTGTGTTCATACCGAACCCAGACTCTACACAAAACAAACAGATTTCGAGTTCTGAGATCGGGTGCTTTATGTATTAAAACCACTTGCGCGAGCATAGCTGTACTCGGGTATGCTTGGTGCTCAGCTCAGTGGGAGCCGCTTGCAGTATTTGATCGGCTAGCACTGGAAGTAACACCAGTGTGATCGGATGTAGTGTGCACCAAAAAATGGAAAAACCCTGGCCACTCGCCCCCGGAAGGGATCTGTTTATGGCAGGCTGCATGTGGGTGGAGACTCGAACTGCCCAATGAATGACTTCCATTGGGGTTCAAGTTCGGGTCCCAAACCGAACTTTATCTAAAGTCCGGTTAAACCCAATGAACCGATCTTCCAATGGTCTACTCATCTCTAACCATTTGAGCTAAAATGCATCAAATTTGGTGCATTTTAAACTATAGTTAAGGGAAACCTACAATAGTCTATCTGCCGAATTAGTGACTCCTTTTGGGGTTCAGGCCAAGTCTGGGTCCCAAACCCAACTTTATCTAAAGTCTGGCACCCGCTGAAATAAACTGCCCAATTAGTGACTACCATTGGGATTCAGGTCAAGTCCAGGTCCAAAACATAACTTTATCTAAAGGCCGGCTACACCCACCTAACCGAACTTCGATGGGTCTGCTCATCTCTAACCATTTGAGCTAAAATGCACCAAAATTTGCTGCATTTTAAACTATAGTCAAGGCAATCCTCCAATAGTATATCTGTCCCAATTAGCCCTCACTAAATAGTGCCCCCTCCAAAATAGTGACGCCCGTTAAGAGGTATAAAGACCGCTAAGGCTTACCCACAAGAACATAATGACCTTATGCCCCTTTTCCTTATAGGCAGGATAATTACCTCCAATAGTACATAATCTGCTATCCCCACTAGGTGATGTCACAGCTGATCCTGCGCCACTTTTCAATTTATGATGCCCTTTGCAGATGTTCATTAGATGCTTGAATACAAAAGATAGGGTGTGAGTTTCACAAAAGAAGAGGTAATAGGAGTCAACAAAAAAGTGCTAAGCTATACTTCACATTGCACATTATCAACACTATATATCATAGGTTACAATATACTACATATAGGAACACAGTACAACAATACATCACAGTACATTACAATTCACATATCACAATATTTACAAAAGATACAAGACATTATTCACATTACGCGACACAAAGTGATTGATGTCGTCAGGGGCAGGTATGCGACAGTCCACCACTCTTGCATAGCTTAGAATAAACAGTATCACGTGAGACATCATGTCTGTAGATTATGTAGGATGTATGTAGGGGGGTTAATAAATTGGAGAAAGAGGGTGTTTTTTAATTTTTTTTTTAACTTAAGGATTTTTCTCTGTGTTTTGTGTTTTTATTTCTTTTTACTTACATGATTAGTAATGGGGGGGTTCTCCTAGACCCCTCCCCATTACTAACCTCGAGATTGATGACAGCTGTGGTTTTTCAACAAATCACAGCTGTCATTAACCTCTTATATATTTTACCGAATATATTTGGCACAGTGACTAGTGGTGTCCCAGGTATATCTGTATAATGTATCCCCCATACTCTGGAACGCTCTACCTCAGCACATCAGACTCTCACCTACCGTGGAAAGCTTCAAGAGGAACCTCAAGACCCACCTCTTTCAACAAGCCTACAACCTACAATAGCCCTCAGTCCAGTAGACCACTGCGCAACCAGCTCTGTCCTCACCTATTGTACCATCACCTATTCCCTGTAGACTGTGAGCCCTCGCGGGCAGGGTCCTCTCTCCTCCTATACCAGTCTGTTTTGTACTGTTAATGATTGTTGTACGTATACCCTCTTTCACTTGTAAAGCGCCATGGAATAAATGGCGCTATAATAATAATAAATAATAATAATAATAATGTAGTAAATCCCAAGGACACAATAGGACATGAGACGAAGGTAATTCAAATGTGATTTATTAGACTATCTGCAAAAAGGAACACAACTACCAAAACAGAGCAAAGCCAACGTTTCGGCCGGTATCGGCCTTTGTCACGGATATGCGTATCATGGAATCATGCATAAGACAAAAAAAACGTCAAGGGACTGTAATGAACGTGAGGCGTCTATTTTCAGCAGTAAGTTGCAATGGCCAGGGAGGCGTAGAGAAGAGGTAAGATAAAAGAGAGGTTGCCTTGGGATAACCAGGAATGGGGACAGGGTTCCAGAGATCATGGGTGTCAGCAGGACAATGTGGCATGTATATCTGTAGTCCATATCAATTGACTTGTTTACAGGTGTATAGTCATGGATTGGTGAAACACCTATATTAGTATGGCAAAGAGGCAACGTCAGGAGCGTCCATAGCAGAAGAAGGTACTGCACAAGTACTGGCGGAATGCCGAGGGGGATAAAGTAGGCTGCCCTGGAGAGATGCATGTTAAAGAGGAGTGTGTCTGGATGACTGTGAAGGCAGTGGGTATGATATCTAACTTCAAGAAGTGAAATTTCTCACGTTATAACAAGGGATTGTCTTTCTATATATAAAATATCCACTGTGGCAGCCTGTCATAAGAAGCATATAGCGGCGTGTTCACATTTGACTTTGCACCTATCACGCTCTTCTTCATTTGACTCAGACATAGACATAGGTCCTTCCATGCATAACTAAACGGTCACATGACCTTCAGTACCTTTATTACTGAGCTATACATAATATCCTTGATAAAGGCTCATGTTGGAGCCGAAACGTTGGATCAAATTTATGTTCTTGAATTCATTACAATGAACATAAATCAGTGTTAAAGAGCAATTTAAATGAAGAAACATTTTCCATTTTTACTTTTTCTGACAAATAACTTTTATTAAGTGCTGAAGTTTATGCAACCAATCACAAACGCTATCACAGAGGGTGGGTGGGTGAAGCAGTGAATATTCATGAGATTTAATGAACGGACCCGGAAGCAGTGTTACAGCTGCGTGTGTGGAAACTCAAGTAGAGGACCAATTATCTATGTAAGAAGGGCACCACCCATGGGGATCTCCTGGTATACTAAATAGACAATATAGAAGAGAAGGAAAAAGAGGTATACCGTACAGGGATCACCACACAAATTAGAAAAGTGAAAAAACTTTATTTGTATACACAAGGTGGACAAATCCTGGCTCAAAGAGCGACAGGAGCACACAGTTGGACAACTTTAAAAACAATTAAAAAGCCAAAGAGGCATCAATCCCCAACAAACCGGCCTCTAGAAAGGATGTCACAATAATAGTATTATACATATATGTAGGGACAAAAATGAAACACTCCTTTCTAAATATAGTTGTTATCACGTTCCCTCTCTCTCCCCCTATTGTGTAATCACATACCCTTCCTCTCCTTCTATTGGACAAGACAGGTAAATCTCATTGGTAACAAGAATAAATGCATAGAGAAATGACATATGAGCTCAGATGGACAAGTGTCCCATATGTTCAGCATACAATAATGTGCAATACAGCATACATGTCCTGTAAACATATAATGAATAAATACTTCCTTTAGGCATCCTGCTTAGCAAAATATAATAATGTGCAATACAGCATACAAGTCCAACTAACATATGATAGATAAATGCCTCATATAGGCATCCCACTTAGACACTTGTGACAAAAAGAGTGGGGTCAGCTGGTACATATAGAATAAAATACATGGGAGACCTGTGAATAGTGGTCTTGAATTATATTGTGTTACCCGTACAAATAGAAGGGACAATCAATGTCAGACATCAACTAAAGCCCCCGTCACATTTAGCGACTTACCAGTGATCCCGAAAACGAGGCGACCTGATAAGGATCGCTGGTAAGTCGCTGGTGAGATGTCACACAGTCAGACCTTACCAACGACTCAGTAATGATACAGGTCGCAGCAGCGACCTGTATAGTGATCTCAGCAGTCACTGTGACCCTGTCATACAGTATCAAACACAGCGATGTATCCTGCTAAGCAGGACATCACCTTTGAAGAAATTGGTCCCAACCATTCAGCAACGACTAGAGATCTCACAGCAGGGGCCTGATCGCTGGTAGGTGTCAAACATAACGAGATCGCTCCTGCGTCACGAAAATGGTGACGCCGCAACGATCTCATTAGCGATCTCGTTAGCGATCTCGTTGTGTGTGACGGGGCCTTTAGTGACACAAGAAGGTATGTAACAGATTCAAGCATACAAGCATAAAGTTGCCCCCTAATGGTCCCAAAGAGGGATAATCACTCACAATAGAGTAACGTCACACACTCCACGGGGTTAAATCAGATCACCTGATAAGCAGGTTAGTCAAAGGAGAAAGCTGCAGTTCTCAGCCAAGAAGTATATATATGTTATAAGATGACTAGGAATATCCTAGCATCTGTGGTTGCAAATGCAATAGATTGAGGAGGGGATCAGGTCCATACTTAAAATCAATAGGACCAAAGGGGATGGGAAGGTATGTGTGAGGGGGAGGAGAGATTAGGCTGGCATGTAAACCCCATGCGTATCGCCACTCCTTGTGTGGCTTACTCAGGGGAAAGAATAAGTCACAATAATAGACCACTATTCACAGGTCACTATTTTATTCTGCATGTACCAGCTGACCCCACTCTTTTTGTCACACGTGTCTAAGCGGGATGCCTATATGAGGCATTTATCTATCATATGTTAGTTGGACTTGTATGCTGTATTGCACATTATTATATTTTGCTAAGCAGGATGCCTATATGAAGTATTTATTCATTATATGTTTACAGGACATGTATGCTGTATTGCACATTATTGTATGCTGAACATATGGGACACTTGTCCATCTGAGCTCATATATCATTTCTCTATGCATTTATTCTTGTTACCAATGAGATTTACCTGTCTTGTCCAATAGAAGGAAAGAAGGAAGGGTATGTGATTACACAATAGGGGGAGAGAGAGGGAACGTGATAACAACTATATTTAGAAAGGAGTGTTTCATTTTTGTCCCTACATACATGTATAATACTATTATTGTGACATCCTTTCTAGAGGCTGGTTTGTTGGGGATTGATGCCTCTTTGGCTCTTTAATTGTTTTTAAAGTTGTCCAACTGTGTGCTCCTGTCGCTCTTTGAGCCAGGATTTGTCCACCTTGTGTATACAAATAAAGTTTTTTCACTTTACTAATTTGTGTGGTGATCCCTGTAGGGTATACCTCTTTTTCCTTCTCTTCTATGGGGAAACTCAAGTAGTTTAATTGTTCTGCTTTAATCCCCGTTTTGCTTCCTTCTTTACATTTTTATCCAGGTGGCCGAACCTGAAGAGTAACATGGACTTCCCTGAGAAGTCTGTGTTCGGAGTCCGTGCACAAACACTAGGTGTCCGTTACGGACCCTGAACTTAGTGCACATGGCTATTGCTGCTGTACAATATAGGCTAAGGGGTACTTTGCACACTACGACATCGCAAGCCAATGGTAGCGATGCCAAGCGCGATAGTCCCCGCCCCCGTCGCACATGCGATATCTTGTGATAGCTGGCGTAGCGAACATTATCACTACGGCAGCTTCACATGCACTTACCTGCCCTACGACGTCGCTCTGGCCGGCGACCCGCCTCCTTCCTAAGGGGGCGGGTCGTGCAGCGTCATAGCGACGTCACACGGCAGGCGATCAGATGAGCGGGACATAAACATCCTGCCTACCTCCTTCCTTCCGCATAGCCGGCGTGAGCCGCAGGACGCAGGTAGGAGATGTTCCTCGCTCCTGCGGCTTCACACACAGTGATGTGTGCTGCCGCAGGAACGAGGAACAACATCGTACCTGTCACTGCAGTGTAATTATAGAAATGACCGACACTACACAGATCACCGATTTACGACGCTTTTGCGATCGTTTATCGGCACATCTAGGCTTTACACGTTGTGACGTCGTTACCGGCGCCGGATGTGCGTCACTTTCGATTTGACCCTGACGAGATTGCAGTAGCGATGTCGCAACGTGCAAAGTACCCCTTAGAATGTAAGGAAATTACAAAATTCAGTTTTCTACTATAAATGTCAGAGAAAACCAAATTCAATTGCCAAATAGTGTCTAAAGTTAGCGAACATTCAATTGTATCCACAATTACCCAGTAATAATTGTACTAAAATGTAGATTCATCAATTGAAGCACAAAGAAAGATTTTCACCTTCATGCGTGTTCGGTAACTGTAAATTTTTAATACCAGCATATCAATATTTTCCATGAGCTCGAAATGCCTTCTGCCATTCATACATCCTGAACAAACATGTTGACATTTAAACAGTCTGAGAATTCACATCCAAATGGTAAAACAAGGCTCCTACAAGTAAATACTTAAAAGGCAGATAGTCTTCGTTTGCCAGAATTTGTACCTTTTGAATTCTGTGCTTTGATTTAATTTTCTCTCCTAATATCCATGCATTCAATTATGCTTCTCCTTTAAAATTAAAGGCCGTGAATGTCAATAATTTACATTATTTACAGCAGCTCCAGACGAGTTTAGCAATGCAGCTTATGAGAAAAGGTTTCCAAATATGGCCCAGTAACAAAAAAAAAATGTTAATGAGGCGAGATAAGAGAATCAGGTAATGGCAAATTGAATTTGTTTTGAATTTTAGGACAAAAATCAGATTTTTTTTGTGACCGTCTTTACGTGAATACAACAAAATGGAGGCTGGCCTCTATTTTGCTGATTTGTAGAGTATCGACGCAAGATTTAAAAGCAAAAATAGTCTGTTTAGGTTCAGGAACTGTTTCAATAAAGATAGGTTATTATCATATAGGAAGGAATATTTGTAAAAATCGCAAGACAACACCATACGTGGCTGGAGTGACTCAAAGAACCACCAACTATTATGGTAAGATAAAAAAATAAAAAAATTAAGAACCAGTAAATCCAAAATTACATCAAGACTATATTAGGGAAAAAAAGGAGAATAAATAACCCCCAGAGGAGGAAAAATCATAAATGGGAAAAATAGCATATGAGCCAATATCCAAATAGCACTTTTAGTACGAGCAGATAATATTAACCCATTGGTTCCAAATTCCTGTGACAAATTAAATGCCCTTTAATATATAATAATGTCCAGCTGTTGTCACAGGATAAAAAAACACCACATATAGTGAAGATAACTAACTGAACGATCTCCCTAAGTTACCCAAAAGGAGGAACTCATATGACAAATACAAATTCACGCTGCATACAATAGTGTGCACAGGGCACAGCTTACTCATTAAGACGTCTTCAACACAGCCCTGATGCACGTTTCGCCAAAGGCTTTCTCAAGGGGAAATGTCCTACTGACTGTTTTGCCAGAGTTTATATGTCTGGTGGATGATGAAGGAAGCTAATCAGGTGGGGCATGACTGTTGAAATTTGTGTCAATGTATTTAATTGCCCATCGGCATCATAGCGCCATACGCATGCCGGTTAACATATGCCCCAGTGATGTCATTCACTTCAGTTGATGGCCAGCGCGGAGTGATAAGGTGCCTGAACTCACACATCGGTGGTCATTTTCACGTAGCCCATATTGGGGCAAATACATTGGAAAGGACTAAACGCTAATAGTACCGTAGTCCAAAGGCAGGGAATGTCAATAATTTACATTATTCTAATAAAAACAACAGCTCCAGATGAGTTTAACAATTCAGCTTATGAGAGAATGTTTCTAAATATGGTCCAGTAAAAAAAAAAAATGTTAATGAGTAGAGAGGAGAGAATCAGTTTCTGGAAAATTGAATTCACTATGAATTTTAGAAAAAAACCTCAGAATTTTGTGTGACCGAATTCAACAAAATGGAGGCTGGCCTCTATTTTGCGGATTTGTAAAGCTTGGATATGGAGGGAAAAATGGCAAAAAAAACCCAGCAGCTCAAATCGTCTGCCAGTACAGCTCCCCATTTTGTCCTCTGTGCACCTCCCTCTGTCCTCTTCTTTACTCCATGGCACACAACGTCCTCTTCCTCCATCTCCAATCTTCTCCTGGGCTTCTGGGTTTGGATTAGGCTTCTGACATTGACATCACTATGCACATCATGTGTCTGAGGCATCGATTAGGCCTCATGTGACGTACGCCATAGCATCAGAGCCCTACTTAGCATTAGGAACCCTGCCACAGATTCAGGATGGAGGGAGGAAGAGGATTTTACATGCAGAAGAGAGGCCAAAAACACCAGCGGGAGCTGTGTGGAGGATCAGACAGGAGGGATATGGCAGGGAAACAGGAGAGACAGCCAAGGTAAGTAAGGTATATAATTATTTTTACGTTTATCTTATGTTTATTATACTCAAGATTATAATAATACACATTTGATTCAAATTTAATAAATTCAATATAAATTGAATTTCTTAAGGGTGCTTTACACGCTGCGACATCCCTACCGATATATCGTCGGGGTCACGTCGTTAGTGACGCACATCCGCCGCTGGTAGTGACATCGCAGTGTGTGACACCAAGGAGCGATGATCAACGATCGCAAAAACGTTTAAAATCGATGATTGTTGACTCGTCGCTCCTTTCCTTAATATCATTGCTGCAGCAAGTATGATGTTGTTCTTCGCTCCTGCAGAATCACACTTCGCTATGTGTGACACCGCAGGAAAGACGACGATCTCCTTACCTGCATCCACCGGCAATGTGGAAGGAAGGAGGTGGGCAGGATGTTACATCCCGCTCATCTCCGCCCCTCCGCTTCTATTGGACGGCCGCTTAGTGACGCCGCAGTAACGTCGCTATGATGCTGAACGCCCCTCCCCCTTGAAGCAGGGATTGTTCGGCGGTCACAGCAACGTCGCAGTACAGGTATGTGCGTGTGACACTGCCGTAGCGATAATGTTCGCTACGGCAGCGATCACCAAATGTTGCATGTACGACGGGGGCGGGTGCTATCGCGCACGACATCGCTAGCAATCACTAGCGATGTCACAGCGTGTAAAGTACCCTTTAATGTTCTTGACAAAATTTAGTCAATTTCTGAATATGAATTAGAGCAGATTCGGTCATCACTATTAATGAGGTTCTTCATTATGGATAGTCCCTCCTTGTTAGGATGGTCCTTTGACAATAAGCTGATTACAAAATGTCCTCATGATGGGATCTCCCAGTTCTGTAATCTAAGGGAGAATTTGGCAGTAGATGTTTCTTGTAGCACCACTACAGATATAAGGAATCACACAATGTTCATTACAATCACTAGGTTCTCCAGTTCTCCTGAGTAACCAAAACTATTTGTAACTGCTATCTGAGCCCCTGGGAAAGAGATGAGGTTCCTATGGACCTTCTTCTATTGAATTAGTATTTCCTAACAGGGTGTATCAAAAAGGAATACAATACCTGTAAACTGCATAAAAAAGTAATTGCAAGCTTACCTCAAGCCGATTCAAGTCTGTCATTGTAGCTGTAGCCTGAAGGTATCAACACGGACAAAAGGGTAGGAAGCTCACCGCACTACAAGGAATCCGTAAAAAAGAAGATATCCAGTGGAAGTGCCCATAATTACAGGAGTCTTTAAAATTTAACTCATATTATATCTTTATAAAACCAGCTACAACATTCAGACAGGTAGTGAAAATATGCGGTTAAACACTAGACAACACGTTTCGGCAATCTACTTTGTCTCCATGATCGTGAGTTCAAACTCACCTGTGGTAAGCAGCCAGATAAAAAGGGGAGAACTTGATTCAATATTTCCATAGTGAGTATGTGTGTGCCACGCTAAGCATGGAGAACTGAAAGAGGAGAAGAGAACTGAGGACTTGAGAACCAAAATTGTACAAAATTGCAGAATATGTGCAGTTATACAGAGAATAGGAAATCAGTAAAGCGATAGTGCTAGCCCCCAAGGAATAGGAAATAAATAAAGGGATACTGCTAGTTTTTTAAAAAAGAAAATAAATAAAAGAGATAGGGATAGTTCTAACAAAGGACATAAATAGTCATTGTGCTAGTGTAAAAAGAAGGAAATAAATAAAGTGATAGTGCTAGTTCTATAAAAAAGGACATAAAGGGATAGTGCAAGTTCTAAAAAAAGGAAATGAATAAAGTGATATTGCTAGTTCTAAAAATAAGTAAATAAAGGGATAGTGCTAGTTCTAAAAAAAAAATAAATAAATAAAGGGATAGTGCTAGTTCTAAAAAAAAAAGGAAAAAAAGGGATAGTTCCAGTTTTAGAAAAAGGAAATAAATAAAGTGATAGTGCTTTTTCTAAAAAAAAAAAAGGAAATGAATAAAGGGATAGTGTTAGTTCTAAAATAAAAAAGAAATAAAGAAAAGGATAGTGCTAGTTCTAAAAAAAGGAAATGAATAAAGGGATAGTGCTAGTTCTAGAAAAGGAAATAAATAAAGTGATAATGCTAGTTTTCTTAAAAAAGAAGTAAGTAAAGGGATAGTGCTAGTTTTAAAAAGGAAATAAAGAAAGTGAAAGTGCTAGTTCTAAAAAAGGAAATAAATAAAGGGATAGTGCTAGTTCTAAAAAAAGGAAATAAAGGGATAGTGCTAGTTCTGAAAAAAGGAAATAAAGGGATAGTGCTAGTTCTATAAAATGCAAATAAAGGGATAGTGCTAGTTCTGAAGAAAGGAAATAAATATTGTAATGGTGCTAGTTCTGAAAAAGGGAAATAAATAAAGAGATAGTGATAGCTCTATAAAAATAAATAAATAAAGGGATAGTGTAAGTTCTAAAAAAAGGAAATAAAGTGATAGTGCTAGTTCTAAAAAAAGGAAATAAATAAAGGGATAGTGCTATTTCTAAAAAAAGGAAATAAAGTGACAGTGCTAGTTCTAAAAAAATTAAATAAAGGGATAGTGCTAGTTCTAAAAAAGGAAATAACGTGATAGTGCTGGTTCTAAAAAAAGGAAATAAAGGGATAGTGCTAGTTCTAAAAAAAAGGAATAAAGAGATAGTGCTAGTTCTAAAAAAGGAAATAAATAAACTGATATTTCTAAAAAAAAAAAGGAAATAAATAAAGGGATAGTGCTAGTTAAAGAAAAAGGAAATAAAGGGATACTGCTATTTCTATAAAAAAATGGAAATAAGGGGATAGTTCTAGTTTTAGAAAAAGGAAATAAATAAAGTGATAGTGCTTTTTTCTAAAAAAAGAAATAAATAAAGTGATGTGCTAGTTCTAAAAAAGAAATAAATAAAGGGATAGTGCTAGATCTAAAAAAAGAAATAAATAAAGTGAAAATGCTAGTTTTTTAAAAAAGGAAGTAAATAAAAGGATAGTGGTGGTTCTAAAAAAGGAAATAAATAAAGTGAAAGTGCTAGTTCTGAAAAATGGAAATAAATAAAGTGAAAGTGCTAGTTCCGAAAAAAGGAAATAAATAAAGAGATAGTGCTAATTCTAAAAAAAGGAAGTAAAGTGATAATGCTAGTTTTTTAGAAAAGGAAGTAAATAAAAGAATAGTGGTAGTTCTAAAAAAGGAAATAAATAAAGTGATAGTGCTAGTTCTAAAAAATAAAAAAATAAAGGGATAGTGCTAGTTCTAAAAAAGGAAATAAATAAAGTGATATTGCTAGTTCTAAAAAATAAAAAAATAAAGGGATAGTGCTAGTTCTAAAAAAAGGAAATAAATAAAGTGATAATGCTAGTTTTTTAAAAAAGGAAGTAAATAAAAGGATAGTGGTAGTTCTAAAAAAGGAAATAAATAAAGTGAAAGTGTTAGTTCTGAAAAATGGAAATAAAGTGAAAGTGCTAGTTTCGAAAAAAGGAAATAAATAAAGGGATAGTGATAGTTCTAAAAAAAAGGAAATAAAGTCATAATGCTAGTTTTTTTATAAAAGGAAGTAAATGAAAGGATAGAGCTAGATTTAAAAAAGGAAATAAATAAAGGGATATTGCTTGTTCTAAAAAAAAGGAAATAAAGTGATAATGCTAGTTTTTTTAAAAAAGGAAGTAAATGAAAGGATAGAGCTAGTTCTAAAAAAAGGAAATAAATAAAGGGATAGTGTGAGTTCTAAGAAAAGGAAATAAATAATGGAATGTCGCTAGGTCTATCCCTTTACAGGAATGGAAAATAAAAAGTTAAGCTTTATTTTAACAATCGCTAACAAGATAGAGGATTAATCAATGCATATAGAGAAAAATAAAACATCTTTTCTTATTTATTCCACAATAAGTCACCAGACAACAGCTATTGTCCTTAGGGAAAATTTATAAATTACTACATCTGGCACCAAAAATGGAAAGAGAAAACCCACCCCTGACTACAACTGTACATAATCAATAAGTCAATGGAGCCATGTATCTTCCCCTATCATAAATACAATGGACCGGCGGGTTTCTTTACGAAAACAGCTGGCCATTTTCTATGCAGACGTGGCTCTCATGTTATCTGATAAAGCTGTAATTTATTATCCATTACTCCTTAGCTTTTTTTTAATACATTTTCTAATTTGGGTGATCCAGTTGAAGTTGACCTCTAGGAGCTGCCGGTGTCTGTGCTGGAAAATATATATTGTTATGCTGAGTGCACAGAGGAACATCAATCTTGTCTGCATGTGTTTTTTTTGTTCTGCTTCATAATTTCACACCATAGATTGCAGAATCAAGCACCTTAGGGCAAATTTAATTTGGAGCGAGTCTCTGTCTTGACAAGAGAATTTTACTAGGTACTTGACAATGAAAAGTCTTGTTCCTCGAGGCTATATTCAAGCCCACCATTCTTTAGACAGCAGAAATTAAGCACAGTTCTATGCGAATACACAAACACTGAAATGCAGCCTATATACAAGTACCCTCATCCTACATCTCTACATCAATAGGGCTCAATGTTTGCATGTCACTTGATTAACAGCTGCAGTATTAATTCCCCTTTTTGGTTGTTTGACTCACAGCAAGAATCACGTCAAGAAACCGAGAAGCAATTAAACTGATTTTAATCTTTGTCAGAGAAGATAACATGTCTCTTTTCTCTTTCTCTAATTTAAATAATTAAAGTTTCAGTAGGTATTATTTCTGGGTTTAAAGAAATTGGGATCTTAATGTAAAACAATCATTGTAATTATACACTTAATGGTATTTAATGCGTTAATCGTGTTATTTTTTTTAAATGTTTTTTTATTAAATATAAGTATATTTTCAGCCCAAGACAAAGGAGAGTGGATACGCTGAAAGATTAAAAGTTATTAGTAGCTTTCAGATTATGGATTAGTGAAAAATATGATGTCAGCTGAGTAATATATATTCTGTTTTTGAATATTTTGTGTTTATATATTTTTTTTAACCATTTTTTATAGCATTCTGTAGCTTTAACACTAGAAGTCCCATAAATTTCGAGCTCCCCCTTGAAGTCCTGAAAGAGGGTCAAATGACCCTTAGTTAAACTGAATAGAACTAACTAGAAACTAAATGGCTGAACTCAATGGAAAACAACAACCTCCTGTGGTGCGACAGTAATGGCCTTAATTACAGAACAAAAGACGGTGATTATAGGATGTTAGCTAAAATCCTTCAGGTCATTCGACCCGTCTCTGGGTTCCAAAGGTAGAAATGTTAAATGACCCCTCTCTGGGACTTCTAGTGTTAAAGAGTTGGTCCTCTACACAGCATAGTGGCCACATCAATGTAAAGCTCACAAAAAAGGCTTTTCTCAAATACATTGTGTGGTACATTCTGCCTCTGAGCAGCACTATTGCGGTCCGCTCATCCCCTTCTTGTGACCTCCGGGCTCCGTGACCTCTGGGATCCAGTGATGTCACGTCAACTTCCAGTTGCCCTGACATCACCGAGGCCAGCCAAAGTCTCCATGAGTGACTGGGCTGTGGGTGGAGTTTCATCGATCATCATAGCCCAGCGTCACAGCCCAGCATCACTCCTACTTGGTTTGCTCGGCAATGAAGGAGAGAGGGCGCAAGATGCTGGGCTGTGACAGGCAGTGAAACTCTACCCACAACCCAATCACTCACAGAGACTGGGGCCCACCTCGATAATGTCGGGTCAACTGGAAATTGACATGACATCACTGGATCTCAGAGGTCACGGAGCCCAGGGGTTACGTGATGGCGATGAGCAGACCGAAATAGCGCCACTCAGAGACACAAGCGACTACACAAGGTAATTGAGAAAAGCCTTTTTTTATAAGCTTTATATCGATGTGGTCACTATGCTGTGCAGTGGACCACCCCTTTAAATATATAGAGGAGTTCAACTACAAAGCATTGGTATAAAAATCTCTACACCTGTTGTACTTTAAAAAATTATTTTCGGTGTGCCCTAAAACAAGGGATTTCCAGGCTCCACTTAAAAAATAATTTATACTAGATGTAGTAATTCATTTTTTAAATTGGGCCATTAAATCTCTCTACCGGTGCCAGTTGCATGACACTATGTTGCCTCTGTTAACGCCAAGAGCAGGCTTAGGAGTAATTTCAGCTATACGTGAAATCTACGCAACCCACAAGGTCAAAAACTCAAATTACAACAGCACCGCTTTATATATACTGTGTATATATATATATATATATATATATATATATATATATATATATATATATATATATATATTATATATATATATATATATATATATATATATATATATATATATATAAAACAAAATACGTGTAGACCAGCTCACCCGTCCAAGCTCAAGATGTAATAAATGTTCCTGTTTCCTCTTGCAATGCACGGATCCAGACTGGGAGCAAGTCCTAGGTATACAGAAAATAGGGGAGATACAGCAAAGAATCGGGAAATCCAGGTGGCATAAAACTTGTAGATTTATTCATAGAATTTTTTAAAAAAATATGACAGAGCTGAGGACATAAAGTAAATGCATGCGTTTCGGCAGTGAAAACCACCTTCTTCACGGTCGAAGCCAAAACAATATATATGTATATATTAAAAAGAAACCAAATTATTTACTTAAATATTTGAAACCTAATATTTGTATACCTATATTATATTATATATTTATATAATATTTGTACCTAAATATTAGAAACCTAATATTTGACTTAAAGGGTCACACAAGGCATCAAGGAGATATTACATTCTTTTTTAACTCAGCTATCCATAGGAGGTCTCAGCTATGGGATAAGTTACTGGTAGATCTGCCAGGACCTATCAGCTCTGCAATGTCTTCCTGACACCTGCCAACTATGGTATTGATTGTCACGACCAATAGAAGTAAGGCCATTGTATTGAACTCATTGAGCACTATGTGGCTTGGATGAGAGAGACAACAGAAGCAGTTAGGACATCCACAACCCAAGGTTAATAGATGGGCAATTGTTAAAAGTTTAAAGGGAGTCTGTCGCCCTCTTTATGCTGCTCTCTCAAAGACAGCAAGCATAAAAGTATTAACTGAATACTTTTCACAGCTTCAACTATTTGCTTTATAATGAAAATTTTTCGGTATCGATTTCTCAATTTAAACCCATTAAGTGGGAATTATGAACCTTCATGGTTTTCTTACAAATGATGAAACCAATCCTGGTCATGTGATGCCTACGAAGGAGCATGGTTTGGCTGTTGGGGAATTTGTGCACCTGTTCTCTTCCGCTACTCCTTTGACTTCAAAACCATGATAATACCAATATGAATGGTTATTTCATAAAAGGCAGAAAATGTCAAGACAGCTGATAGGTGCAGTTGGATGGTGGGACCAGTCAATCGCTCTGTCACTCCAATCTAAGTCTATGGCAATAATGAGATAGCCAAAGATAACTATACGCATGACTAGTAATATCAATTTTCAGGAGAAGAAGGACACATGTGTGATGGACACTGTCTTTAACTCCTTCTGGCTGTGATCTCGTAACCTGGGAAGAAGCAGGGAGACCCAGTTTCATGAACTCAAACCAATTTAATGGATAGCACCCTGCTAATCTATGTAAATTATTTTTCACTGTTGAAGATAACTAAAAATAAACCTGCAGTTTGCTAGAACCATCACTCCAAAATCAATGAAAGGCACAACAGGGTGCATACATGACCAGAACTCAATACAACCTGACCTAAGATTTGTTTTGAGACTGGGGAGAATCAGAGGGAGAACATAAGTCCTCCTTTTTTCTCGTGATAGGTGAGGGTCCCAGCAGTGAGACCCAAACTGGTCAAATAGTTATTACCTGTTCAGTGGATTGGTCATCATTTTGAAGGCTCAAATATTCCTTTAACTCCTGACGTCCAATATACTGTACATCATGGGTCGTTTCCCGTATCTTTCCCCGCACGTGACAGCTGATCTGCCGACATGTGCCTCCAACAACTGCTCGTGTATTGGAGATTCACTCGCAGCTGTTAGTTAAATCCCGCTGTCAATCTCTGACAGTGGGATTTAACGTACTGGCAGAGAGGTGTTCCTCAATAGGGCAGATCAAAGTGCGCTTGTGCAGGAGTGCAATGGAGGCCTCTGTGTGGATGACGTAGGATGCATCATCCATACGGAGCTGAGACAGAAGGTGGTGATGGATGGAAGAGAGGAGGAGCTGGACCGAGAGCAGTGACGCCCATTGGACCCGACTGCCCCTCAGGTGAGTACTGTATAATAAAGATGTTTTTTACGTTCTACAGAGCGGCCTAGGCTCTTATATACAGTATTCTAGAATATACATAAGGGCCTACAGGTGGTGGCTGCAGCTTGTAAGGGACAAATCTGCCGACAGGTTCCCTTTAATGGGTTGCCCAGTAAAGATAAGTTATCAACAGGAGAGGTGGTAACTTATAGACTGGTGAGAGTCTGACTGCTGTGATTTGTACTGATCAGTAGAATGGACACTTTATACATCTTCTTTCCTTTAGAATGGACCTGCAGTGGATATGTCTGACTGCTGCTGCAGTCATTCCTTCTGGGGCTGCCGAGGGCAGTGCTTGGGTTTTCCCGGCATCCATATAGAGGATGAATGTGTGACGCCCTGGCAAAACCAGGTAGTCACACATAGGCCCCCGCAGAACACCTTCCCTCACAGGGTTACACACAGCCGACCTGAAACCCTAGTCACCCCCCCTTAGGGAAAGATAGACACACCAGTGGGCGGGACCAGGCAGTTAGGAAACGCCCACTTAGGGGTCTAGGCAGCCCGGGGCGGGGAAAAACAACAGTTTGAGTCTAGAGTTCAAGCTGAGAGGAGTGGAAGCTTGGGCTAGGTGTAGCTCCAGCAGGAGGAGAAGCTCAAGTGGAACGGTGCCAGGGTCGGAGCCCTGGTGCCTTTGGCTAGGTGGCAGACGGTGGCCTCTGTCAGCAGGAGACGGGAAGACGGCTCGGCAGATCCGAGGTGGAAAAAAGTCCCAAAAGTAGACAACAACCCACAGAGAGGGACAGGGCAACCGCCAGGGCCCAGAGATCCCACGGGTCAGCGTCAGCGGACACGGCTCCTTAGGCACACAACCAGCCGGGAGCGGACTCCTGAGTTCCAGACCAGGCAGTCCACAAATACACAAAAACAGTGCAGAGGAAAGGACAGCAACCACCAGCCCGGGTGGGGGACCGGAATACAACCGACCCCGGCTGCCGCCCACCAGCACCTTGGTTTACCAAAAGACTCACGTGATTCATTTAACTGTGAGTAACCAAACATCCCCTCACATGTCCGGGCGCGCAGGTCCCAGCCATTGCCATACCCTGCACAGAGACACTGGGTCCCGGGGCAACCATCCCTACCCACGGAGGGGTTAACATCCAGCTGCCACTACATCTACCCCGGGTGTCCCACAACAGCAGCGGTGGTGTCTCACCTCACCACACACCGTGGGTACAGTCACGAACTTAATACGGCCAAGCCCGTACAACTACGCCCCCCCTTTTCATTCGGCGTGTCCACGTGACCCCCGGGTCCAGAGGATCCCTCGAGCCACCCACACACACACACACACACACACACACACACACACAGTGGGTCTGGATCCGAGCAGCGGTGGCTGCTGGCATGGGGGCGGCACCAATTTAGCAGCGGCCATTATGCGCATTGCTGCTTCATTCTAAATTAGAATAAAAGTACCCCATTCTAGCAATTGGTGTTGGTCCAGTGGTTGGACCCATAACTTATTACCTATCTTCAATGGACAACCCCTTTAAACCACAATACATTATAGATACATCACAGTTTGCATGAATACAAACTTCTACATTATGACTTTGTTTACATCATGAGTTATTGCTACCATTTTTATCATCAATGTGCTTTTCTACCTTTTACGAACGGATAATGTATTTATTCACACTGGTATTATCTATCTCTTGCTCAATTTTTTATGGCGTTTTTATATTCATAACTTTGATTTTAGGATCTAAAATGTGACAATGCCATCTCTGAATCCATTTGGATTATTTTAGTAAATTACATTGGTAGAATACAGATATTTTTATTTCAGGGGGAAAAATAAAAAGTAACAAAATAACTATAAAAAAAAGCATATGTCGATTCCTTTGCAATCAGCTAACATAAAAAATAATGGATGGAAAAATATATACCTTGCCTGTCAGTAATATTTTGATGGACCTTTATGTGCTTTCCAAGTTGCAGCGGGATTAGTTATTTGCTGAATTTAAAAGATGTCAGTATATGCGGCTTCGCATTTAAAATGTTGTTCTGGAATAGAGAAGCGAGCTGCGCGGGCAGCAGGGAACACATGGAAAAGGATAATTTATGCTGCTGGTTGATAAGAGTAACTGATTTCTGCCACCATTCACCATATCTAAAAATACAGTTTAGGTCTCCAAATGCCTTCGGAGAAAAACAGCATAGAACTGTCTGCAATACCTTGCACTAAAACCAATTTTAAGCTGTATCTCACCATCAGTGTTAAGATTCATATAAAAAAAATCATGCAAGACTAGCTTCCCCAATGTTATTCTTCTGCTCTGCAAACAGTCTTCAAAGGAAATTTTAATGCATAGCCGGTGTCAAGAAGGGAGATGGCAGGAACGCTTGGTCTTCATGAGAGAAATACAGAGCAGTCACTGAGCGCACGATCACTAACACTGCAAAGAAAATCAGCACAGAAGTTACAAACCACTTCTGGACCGCAAAAAAAAAAATCTAGAAAATAAGATGTATGTTAAAATTTTTCAGTTTTTCATTTCTTTTTTTTCTTTGTAGTGTTCTCTCATTCAATAAATGAATTATCTACATTGTGAAAATAACTTTTTAATATAAGGATTCCCGGAAAAATATGTTGGGATTGCAGGATTACTGTAATGGCTAGTACATATGGCAAGAAAAATAGAGCAAGTGGAATGCGATAAAAAAAATCCAATATTACTCTATGGGGCCGCTCCCATGAGCAAATTTATTTCTCAGCCCTAATCGGACCGAGAAAACATTTGCAGCATGCTGCGGGTGGAATGCGATACTGTTTTACTCGCACCCATGCAAGTCTAAGGGGGAGGGAGAAACATCGCATTGCACTCACATTACAGTGGAGTGCAATGCGATTCTTGCATCAGCTGGCAACGGAGGAGATAGGGAGATAAATCCCTTCTTCTACTCTGCAGCCCTGGCACTCCCCTCCGCAGCTGTGGTCTGATCGCAGGATTGGATCATAGTTGCATGACACTCGGCTCCCACTGTGCTGCGAGCGTGGGCCGAGTGTCATCCCCGTGTGGTCCCAGCCTAATGTGGCCACAGGCGTTAGTTGCATGCGTGGTCTTCACTGCTTTGTCCACCCTAGGAATCTACGGACAAGGGTGGTGGCGTGATTGTGGAGGTGTTTCCTGGTCATAGCGGTCTGTCTTGGTCACAAGCCGGTATCTCATCATCAAGTTCACACTCTGCAGTTCCGCGTTCAGGGTTATTAAAGGTGAGTCCACCATGGTTGAAAACTGCATATAGCTTACTAATAACGCATTTCAAACAGTATTTCACTTTGCCCAAACTGAAGAACTACCAGACATAGCCCAGTATAGCGCTATACTTTGCTATCTTCAGCAGTCCCAAAGACAATGAATGGATCAGTGGAGAGGTGGAAATGTGGAGACATCACCCCATTCAAATGGGTCAGGTAGCTAAGTACAGTTCTGTACTCCCCGTTCTCCGGCAGTCCCATAGACTTTGAATGGAACTGTGGTGCACATGCGTGGCCATTGCAGTGGCCTCACATGCATACCTCTGGAATAAGTGAAACTTTTATAAATTGGGACTATCCCTTTAAGCGATATTAGTCCTTGTGCTATAGTTATCTTAGAAGCAAGGTTGCCAATTTAATTTTTTATCTTTTTATTTGGACAGCTTATCAAAAAATCAGGAATAGCCAACACTTTTTATGGACACATAGGAAAACCATAACAAATCATTAAAACTCTAAGTGAGATACTGTATGTCATCAACCCTTAAAGGGGTATTCCCATCTCCAAGATCCTATTCCAATATGTAGTAGGTGTAGTAATAATAAAATTAGCAAAAAGCTCCAATTAGAAATGCAGTATAGTTCTCCTGATGTAGCTTTGTCTCTTATCTCATGTGCAGGGCATTGCAGCTTAGGTATCTATGGTTACAACTGAGCAACCCTGGTTTTGTACCTCGCTGCCCGATCCGGATTTGACCTCTGCCTTGTTTTCTGATTACGTCCTTGCCTGCCTGATTTTGTCCCTGTTCTGCATTTCCTGGTTTGACCCTGCCTGACTACTACTCTCATTGTACTGTAACCTACCACAGGTAGTGATCTCCGTAGCCCTGTGTAATTCTAAATCCCTGTTTAGGGGTTAAAGGGTTTCAGGGATATTGGGGTCTTGCTTTGTGAGCGGCTTTCCTCTAGCCGGTCAGTGACAGCCACTCTGAGTCTGTGGTTCTAGGCAGGCGTTACATTTTCACATCAGATGCTTGTGGCCTTAGCCTTAGGGCGGCATCACACGCTACGATATATCGGGAGATATGTCGTCGGGGTCATGGATTCCGTGATGCACATCTGGCATCGTTAGACATATCATAGCGTGTGACAGCTACGAACGACTGTGAACGAGCAAAAATACTCACCTTATAGTTGCTCATTGACATGTCGTTCATTTTCAAAATGTCTGTCTTCCCTCTGTGCTCCGGTTGTTCATCATTCCCAAGGCAGCACACATCGCTCCGTGTGACATCCCGGGAACGACGAACACAGCTTACCTGCGTCCCGCCGGCAATGCGGAAGGAAGGAAGTGGGTGGGATGTTACGTCCCGCTCATCTCCGCCCCTCCGCTTCTATTGGCCGGCCGTTGTGTGACGTCGCTGTGACGCCGAACGTCCCTCCCCCTTCAGGAAGAGGATGTTCGCTGCCCATAGCGACGTCGTCCGGGAGGTAAGTACGTGTGACAGTGGGTTAACGACTTTGTGCGCTATGAGTAACTAATTTCCCGTGACGCACAAACGACGGGGGCGGGTACGATCGCTCGTGCGATCGCCCGATAGATCGTCCCGTGTGATGCCGCCCTAAGGCTCAAAATATTCTGTATACGTTTTAAAGACTAAAAAACAGAGAATCACCGATACATAACATTTTTTTCGAACGGGAGAAAAAGTCATTTTTAAGGACTGTCCTGGAAACTCTGGACAATTGGTAGCCCTGTTTTTATGACATATAGCTTGTTTTTAAACTGGTATCATTTATTACTTTTGTTCTGTACAATATGTCCTTTACGATCATTTTACCAGGCTTGAATAGTCTATCACAATGAATAGCTTGAGAAGCACTTAGTCAAATCCTCCATGTAATCACTGCGTCAATGGAGACCTCTGGTTTTAATATTGTGATACTAATCCGAGATATTTAAAGACCTTTTTTATCAGCCATTCATAGGCAATCATAATCTTAGAAAGGCCCTTCATTTATTCACTTATGAAGTCCAAGAATGAGATACCATTTAGCTATTGTGGAATTTTTTCCTTGGTCTGAACAGAGGTTCTGTCCTCTCAGATATCTGAAATATTGCTCCAGAGATTACACAGCAGGCAATAAGGCACTAGTCTTATCATATAAAGGTTGTGAGACTAATCAGTGATCTCCACACTTTACTGGCCTTATCATCTCTGTCTCCTCCTGGGCAGAGAGCTTTGCTGCGCTAACCCCGCTGTGCTCCTTTCCTTTACTAGGGGAGTAGAGTCAGTCAGACTTATGTTCTCCGGACCCCGTATAATTACACCGGCTTTCCTTAAGATGCAGGAAAGATTTTTTTTTTATCTTTATTAAACTTTCCTGGGCAATGTTTGATAAATGGACTCCGCTGGGGTTTGATAATCTTCTGATGTAGTAATTTCTAGATAAACCCTATATTTACCAGAAGCTCATAAATCCAGGTTGAGCTGGTACAGACAGTATAGTAATTTATATCAAGTGTGAAAAATGCATTTGTAGCATGGGCTTGATTGGAGTTTGGAATTTAAGGAAAGTTACTGCGTGGAATGTCACATAAAACGCAAGAAGGCTTATATGAAAAGACCGATAAGAAGACATTTATTTGGCTGAGAAGTAGAAGAAACACATTCTTAACATATTGCTCTAGGGCATCAGAATCTTCCGAAGTGCCAAAACCATCATGTCAAAACTGGTGCCATGCCAGAAGCTCCATGTCTAATGACTGTACCTCAACCATTAATCAGTTCAAAACTGACTTTCACATATCTAGCCGACATACAGATACATCTCATGTGGCCAACTGAATCTTCAACAAGAAGGATAAAGACTTGGCATTCACCCCAATTGTATCTTACAAGCTCCTTGAAAATGCAACAAGTTTATTAAAGGGAACGTGTCACTAGGTTTTTCCCTTTCAACCTGTGGCCACCACCAGTGAGCTCTTATATGCAGCATTCTAGAATACTATATATAAGAGCTCACCTTTACTCTACTTACCTGCAGGGTGGTCCAGTCTGATATGTGTCGTTGGTCTTGGTCTGGCACCGCCTCCATCTTGTGCGATCGCCGTACTCCTGCCATCCCCATGGGGATGATGCGTCCTTTGTCATCCACACAGAGGCATCCATTGCGCCCTGCGCATGTGCCTTTTCATCTGCCTGGCTGAGGGCAGATCAAACTATTGTAGTGCGCATGTGCGGGTGGTCTTTGACCTTTCCACACACCTGCACATTACAGTACTTTGCTGTGCCCTCAGCAGGGCAGATCAAGGTGCACATGCGCAGTAGCGTAATAGCGGACTCTGTGTGGATGACATAGGATGTATCATCCCCACAGGGCTGGGCAGTAGGACAGCGACTGCACAAGGTGGA
Source organism: Anomaloglossus baeobatrachus (assembly GCF_048569485.1). NCBI lineage: Eukaryota > Metazoa > Chordata > Amphibia > Anura > Aromobatidae > Anomaloglossus > Anomaloglossus baeobatrachus. The sequence continues at coordinate 202,286,932 of NC_134360.1, read as the reverse complement.
ATAGGCACCAGACCGAGACTAGCGACACCTATCGGACCAGACCGCCCCCTAGGTGAGAAGAATAAAGTTGTTTTTTATGTTATACAGAGCGACCTGGGCTCTTAAATACAGTATTCTGGAATGCTCTATATAAGGGGCCTCTGACAGGAGTCGAAGGAAAAATGACTCTCATTGTGGAGAGACTTACAGGCCTTCCAATATTCCTCTAGGAAATTCAATTTGAAAATTGTCTCTTGAGAAAAGGAAAAGATAAACTCTAAAAGTAGCAACCCTAAATCCGGCTTAGAAGATTCCACAAGGAGACACTTCAACCCTTAAACAACTATATAAATAAGTTGCATAAATTTCATGTGCACCAAATTTATATTGAACTTCTTCACATCCAAGGACGTACCTTTACATCCTTGGTCATGTCCCTGATTTTGATGCGAGCGCACACACTGAGCTTGCATCTTTCCCTGCACATCAGTTGATCTAATCAGCCGACATGTGCAGCTAACAGGTGCAGGTGGACCGGATCTCTACATATTATGTTACCAAGCCCACAGGGAGAGGGCTGTCTAGTCTGGGGAAACTAACGCCCCATCATCAAATGCCTAATTTATATATGAAAAAGGACTTTATAAACACCTTTTTTCAATATGTATATACTGTAGGTGTCAGGCAGTCTAAAGGGCTCATTAGGCAGGGTATTTAGTAATAAATATAGAAATATTGGTGGGTGAGAGGGCAGGTGTAAGGTTCCCTTTAAGATTTTAATGAAAGTTATACTATTAACCTTATGGGAGGAATATTGCGAGGAATATGGCATTCATACATACCAGTAATTGCCACTTCATATTTACACACATCCTGCCCTGCAGCAAGAAATAGTGACCAAAGGACAATTGACAAAAGCCAATTAAGACTAATGAAAAAGCTCTAACCAGAGCAAACCCCCCCCTACTGACAAAGTAATTCAGCTAGAGAAGTGGACGGGCAACTGCAAGATTCAGGACAACTTCAAAGGCATTCTGCAGTCAGTATGGCTGTGGGGAAAAAGTTACAATATTGGGGAGTGCATGGCTCCCACAGATAGAGCAGGCATATTTCCGGCTTCATGACGGTGAGACGTACATCGCACATATTTTTTTAATAATAGTGGGAAATGCGTATCAGCCCAAAATTAATAACTTGCCGAGGGATGCCAACAGACCCATCATGTTTCATGGCTATGGATAGATCAAATCATAAATAGAAATAAGACTGTTATATTGTCCACGAGGGACACTCAGAGGTGGAGATATGGGGAAAACTGCCAATTCATAGCTTTCTGGAACCTGAAGGCACAGCCCATGTCCAGCCCTGTCATAGGTCACAAAGGTGGTACATGGGAGGTCCGTAGTATTATAAAAATGATACCAGACATTTTGAGAGTGTCTTTTCTCTGACAGGTCATGTCGAGTAATGTGGGGGACAGTCTCAAGGAAACCAGTGGCTCCACAGTGCCTCCCATGTATCGAGTCAGCAGCAGGCCAAATCATAAGGAACAAGGTAACTGATCCATCTGTGTATCTGCTTGCAACCATAACTTACTTGTAACTGTATTTCAGGCATAATCTCTATAATTTCCATCTTGTGTATAGTGCATTATCTAGTGTGCAATTATGTCTATTAAATATATAATTTAATCTTGGGCTCTCCTTTTATCTTGATCCATGAATCCCATGTCCGTGAGCTCGGTTTCATATTAAACGCTACCTGGGCTGGTGTCTGGCCCGATATAATCCTGCTAACAGACCAGGCCTTTATCTAATGGGAGCTGGTGGTAGACTACTGTTTCACTTGGGCTCGTGAAAAAAGGGGCTGTCTGCCTATTGGGGTTGTGAGTGGGGTGTTGCGCTGGAGCTTGCGTGGCCAGCTCTGTCTACCTCTCTGCATCTCTCTGTGCCCGCATAGACAGGGTGTGTCAGTGTTACACTGCACCAAGTGGACTTTAGGTACTCCTTGTGGGCACGGAACATTGCATGTTGGCGGAAGCGACAAGGTCGTACCGCGTGGCTTCGATGTATTAACACAAGAACTACTGGACTCGTGACACCTATATAGAAATACATGGTGCAAAGTAGTCAAAATGACTACCTCAGTAGTTCTAGTGTTATAGACGTCAGGGTGGGGCTGCGAGGTGCGGTTTCGTCACTGATTACCAGGTCGATGAATGAGCGGAGGGACGTCTGCGTGACCCCCCCAGATGGTTCGTGACACCTTACTTCACTTTGAGGGTTAAAACAATGCTCTTTGAAACTCAGTCTTGTCAAAATTTTGGAAATTGTTCTTGTGTTCAGTCAGATATTGATTAAAATCTTACTTTTCAAAGCAGGTGTACTCATTTATGCTGAGTAGTGTATACAGTATACACACATATTGATGTATTGATATTTTCCGTTGGTTACCATTATTGGTCCCTGCTCAGGTTAGGGGCACAGAAATCATCAGCATGGATCCTCTCTTTTCCAATTTTTGGAGTTTACAGACGGAATTTAGCTAAAGATTTTTTACGCGTCCAAACAAAGTCACCAAGTTACAGTGAAACATTGATGACATGATACATTTTTCCACCTGGTTTCTCTGATTATCCCTTATGTATTATGTATAATCATCTGTATATTTTTATATATTTTAACTGCTTTTATGATAATAGTTTATGGCACACCTGCATTTTCATATACAGTGAAAAGCTGAATTTATACCAAACTGTAAATGAAATTCCTTTTAATTTATTAGATATCTTATGTAGCACCTGCTGGAAGTGAGATGGAGATAAAATGACTTTATCTTACCAGGTATGATAGTTATTTTGTCTGTCAGCATTCAAGCCTAATCTCAGGACAGAGCAGTAGGTATAGGGTTTGCAGTTATAAAGCAACCTCATCTACATAAAAAGAAAAAGCACATATAGAGGTGGAAAGATGTCTCCTAAGTCACAATTAATATAATTTTTTAAGTTATTGCACTAATATAAAAATATAGATTCCAACAAGGTTGCTTCTGCACAAATATTAAGGTCCTATTGGTGGTGTCCATATATGCCCTTAAAGCACGGCAAAGGGTGCGAAGGATTTTCTCTGGCACCTCAACACGCTACATAAAAGATGTGGTCCTGGCTGGGTATGTGGATTTTACCAGTATGGCGTTACACCCTTGCAGGCCACATGGTGCTGTTGACCTCGGCTGACCAACACCAGATGATAACCGCTTTGCAGAAGTAAAACACCACTTCATTAAAACGTCTTTCCTGAACAGAAGGCTTATGGCAACTATATACGCATGATAGCAGGCACATTTCTTCTCGTACATTTCATATGCATTACATGTGAACTCCAGAGTCCAGACATATTTCTGCAGTATGTTCCATCTCACTAGTTGCTATTATTTCACATAAGCCTGAACAAGTCACCACCACTAAACATCACAGTCCTCAAGAGTCATTCTGTCCGCACAACACTTCCAGATAATTTCCCTCACGAAGGGCTGGTGTCAATATGGCTGAACTAGGCTCGTCACCTACTGAAATCTGTGGAATTCTCGCCGGGGGCACTCTTCCCATATATTGCATTGTCACGTCACTTCTTGAGCTGTAAGCTACTAAAGCTATACTGCTGAGCTTCCTCTCTAGGGATCAGTCACTCACTTTCTCAATTGGTTCAGATCCTTCTCCAGTCCTTTGTCTGTACTACGGATGGCTCTGCTTGCTTGTCAGGATCACACTATGGTTGCTCTCGGTCTCCTCTACTTTAGAACACCCACTGCATATGGCTCTGCTGCTGATTAGATCTTAGAACTAATGCTGTCAATTGTTCGCCCTATCTGATGTTCTAACAGAAACTGTGTCTTTCCCTGTACACTAGCTCATCCCCCATGAGCTGGTCGCAACATTATCTCTGTCTGCCCCTGCGGTCTGTTGCTGGAAAGACTTAACCTTTCACCTACATTTCTATACACACATAATAATACATTACCAGCACTTTACACTATCTTATCTACATATATAAGTAGGCATAATACCTTATATTACTATACAAATTATTATTATTATATTTACAATAGCGCCATTTATTCCGTGGCTCTTTACATGTGAAAAGGGGTATACATAGTAGTGACAAGTATAATAATCATAAATAAAACAAGGCACAGACTGGTACAGGAGAAGAAAGGACCCTGCCCGCGAGGGCTCACAGTCTACAAAGGATGGGTGAGGATACAGTAGGTGAGGGTAGAGATGGTCGTGTGGACTGAGGGTTACTGCAGTTTGTAGGCTTGTCGGAAGAGGTGGGTCTTCAGGTTCCTTTTGAAGTTTGCAAGGTAGGCGAGCTGTACATACACATGACACATACATTGTACTTCATATTTCATTACCTTCGCAATAACGCATGAAATTATATAACATAACCATAAGGCCATTGGTGTCTTCAAGAAGAAAACGTGACCACATGTCCACCTTCTTACACCCTAGCGGCATGCCAGAGCTGCAAGAAGAAGTGCCGTTAGTGCTTTGTATACAGAAATCAGAAAGGCAAAAACAGCAATAAACCACCTCTGCCTTCTCTATGGGGAATCTGGTGTCTCTGATAGCCAGCTCACAACATCTGCAGCTGCTTGAGCTTCATGCTAAAACATGTTTGCGGGGTCATTAGCCGACCTCCCTGCAGTTTTAAATTGTTCAGTGTTCAGCAAGGAATTTTTCTGCTCATTCTTACATGGTTGCAACGCCATATATTTGGCTACAATAAAATATGTACTTCCAATATATGTCTATTACCCATCTTCTATGCCCCTATAGAAATTAAGTGGTGTCAGTCACTATTTTGAAAATGTTCTGGTTTTGAATATTGATATAAGCGACTACTAGCAGAAGGTCACTAGTCCCCTAATACACTACTGAGTGAATGTTATTTTTTTTGCTGTTGACTTACACTGTAAGAGGAAACACAAGTTATCCAAGGACAACGTTTAGAAGCATTTTATTGATTTCTCAATAACAGTTTTTTTCTGCGTTTTATAATTCATATAAATTATCTATCTCTTTTAAAGTCTATTTATACACGTCCTTTAGTCTGCTTAGAGTGGGAAAAGTTTCTGAATTCTGAAAATTAATTGAAACTTTCCTATTTCCCTTTTTTAAGCATTTGAATGGTTTTGTCACTTAGTCTTCATATAGCATTTGATTTTTCTTAACTCAATTCATCTCTGGACTATTTGCTGGTTTAAGGATCTAAAACATTTTCTTCATTGGATTTTTTTTTACTGTTCAACATTTACCAATTTTCATACATAATTCATCTTTATTTCCAATTAATAATCTAATTCACAATACCTTTTCACAATATTTTATGTTTAACCAGAAAGGTGCATTGGAGGGGCTTTGCTCTAGTTATGTGCAAAAAGAACCTGCTGCTATCTTGGGGAATGGAGCACGGTTATGGCGGTGCACTGTGCAACCACATTAGTAGGAGGTGGGTAAAGAGAGCCCATAAATCGAGATGCTTTAGCATATTTTGTGGTTTCCCATTTTAGGTGTTAGATTGGCGTACAGTTAAGGCCGCTTTACACGCTAAGTCATCGCTCAAGCGATCTCGTTGGGGTCACGGAATTTGTGACGCACATCCGGTCGCTTTAGCGATGTCGTTGCGTGTGACACCTATTAGCGATTTTGAATCGTCGCAAAAACGTTCAAAATCGCTAATCGGTGACATGCCCCCCTATTCGCAATTATCGTTGCTGCTGGGTGTACGATGTAGTTCATCGTTCCTGCGGCAGCACACATCGGTATGTGTGACACCGCAGGAACGAGGAAGCTCACCTTACCTGCATCCGCCAGCAATGCGGAAGGAAGGAGGTGGGCGGGATGTTACGTCCCGCTCATCTCCGCCCCTCCGCTTCTATTGGGCGCCCGCTTAGTGATGTGGCTGTGATGCTGAATGAACCGCCCCCTTAGAAAGGAGGCGGTTCGCCGGTCACAGCGACGTCGCTAGGCAGGTAAGTATGTGTGACGGGTCTGAGCGATGTTGTGCGCCACGGGCAGTGATTTGCCCATGTCGCATAACCGATGGGGGCGGGTATGCACGCTAGCGATATCGGTAATGATATCACGGCGTGTAAAGCGGCCTTATGTCTGAGCTAGTGAAAACCAAGAGTTTGGTCTCGAGGAGTGACAACTTTGTCTTCTGCAGTGAAATGGAGAAAAGCTGGATAACAGTTGATGAATTGGAGTGTTGGATCAGGGGTTACAAGAATTGATGATAAGGCCATGAAGGGGCCAGCGGTAGAGGTTACCTATTGAAAAGAATGATTATATTGGTATAAAACATGGTTCAGACCAAGAGCTTGGTTTTCAGGAGTGGCAACTTGTTCTTCTACAGTGAAATGGAGAACACCTGGATAACAGTTGATGAATTGGAGTGGTGAATGAGGGGTCACAAGAGTTGATGATAAGGTCATGAAGGGGCCAGGGGTAGAGGCTACCTGTTAAAAGGAATGCTTACATTGGTGTGAAACATGGTTCAGACCAAGAGCTTGGTCCCCAGGAGTGGCAATTTTTTCTTCTGCAGTGAAATGGAGAACACCTGGATAACAGTTGATGAATTGGAGTGGTGCATCAGGGGTCCCAAGAATTGATGATGACGCCTTGAATAGGTCAGAGGTAGAGGTTGCCTGTTGAAAGGAATGCTTACATTGGTGTAAAACATGGTTTAGACCAAGAGCTTGGTCTCCAGGAATGGCAATTTGTTCTTCTGCAGTGAAATGGAGAACAGCTGGATAACATTTGATTAATTGGAGTGGTGGATCAGGGGTTGCAAGAGTTGATGATAAGGCCTTGAAGAGGCCAGGGTTACAAGTTGCCTGTTGGAAGGAATGCTTACATTGGTGTGAAACTTGGTTCAGATTTTCTTACTTAGTGAGCTCTAGTGGGTCACAAAGTGGACTCTGAGTTTGCAATTATTCATTGGTAATCTTGGGCAACTAGAGTTTTGCCAAGTAGGAAGTGATGGCTGTAGTGTAATGGCTGAAGTGTATAATTGGGCCATGAGGTTGGTTCTGTATGTCTACCAGAGCTGGAAACAATCAGTCCATTAGGGAACTAGTCTGGGTTAAAGAAGTGAACTTAAACTCGGTTGAGGCTGAAAACAGGTTCTGAAGAACCGTTAGGACTTATATAATCTTTGAAGGCCGGTAGTGACTATAGTAAAGATCTAGCCTAAGATGTAGCTGCATACGTAGTCATTGAATGTATTGGACTTTATTGTGTAGACCCTAGAATCCTCCATCTTGCTAAGGTCCAATTGGCTAAGTGGAAAACTGAGAGCAGTTTGGGCAGACAAACGCTGTGACCTTCTATAGCCGGACACCACAGGACTTTCTGTCATCTGTGAGCTTACATGTCTTAAGGCCCCAATGCATATTAGAATAAGGATGACCCAAGCCTCTGCTATCAGCAGACATTTAATTTATAAGGGGCCTCTGGACTCTCCCACAACATTGTTCGCTAGACAGATGTTTATTTGTATGGCAGACTTTACCATCAAAGTTGATCTTTCACTAGATATCACAATATAAGCTACATACATTACTAAATAAATCTTTTAGACCTGATGTGGCTAATGTGCTTACTATTGTCCCTATTTTGTATACCCCTTTCACATGTAAAACGCCATGGAATAAATGGCGCTATAATAATAAATAATAATAATAATATCTGAACAGTTTTTGAGTACCTATTCTGTCACAGTAAGTACACCAACCTCAGAAGATCAAAAATAACTATTTAATAATTTACACAGTTTGTTTTGTTAAATCTGAGGACAGATTATTTTTAAGATTATTTATGAGCTCATATAAACGGGAATCTCTACCTTACTTTATATTGCAGCCATTGGTATTCTGAGTTTCTTTTTATCTGTCTGTATTAACTATGAACATGATACTTGTGCCATAGAAATCATAAATAATTGTCAAAGTTATAACAAAAATACTTTTTAGCCGAATAAACAACTCAGTCACATAAATAATATATGTACAATGTGTTTTACACTAACAGTACTGTTTAACATACATAGATACATACATACTTTTTGACAACCTCTGCGGTGTCACGGAATAACTCTGAATTCCTATTACCGTAGCTGCCAAAGATGGAGCCGGGATATAAATGACGCTAAACTATTGGGTGAACAGTATTTGTCAATCTACAAACCTTTACGAGAACAGCCTGGGTCACAATAAGAGCAATGGGGACAATGATAAAATTTGAATTGATTATGTGGACATGTGATAGTGGAGTTCAACTCTAGACATGCAGATGGCCATGTCAGGCAGTCCTTGGGATTAATCCAGATGGGTATACAAGATTTATTCAACCATAGCCAGGTCATAAAACATTGAGTCATGTGCCCCCATTGACCATCGAACCTGTCCTCTAATTGTCCTTGTGACTTACTGTTCAGCAGGACCAGAATAATTACATTTTTGCAGGATGGCTGACGTGCTGCAACTCAAAGGTGGAGTCAAGTTCCCCTTGAGGTTGCTTCTTGTGTTTGCTGGACGTTGAGTGGTCCACACAGATTGGGAGTCCCAGAATCAAAGGGGGCAACCTCCGACAAAGGCGAACACCCTAATGGCATTTAGGGCAGATAAATACTTTACAGTTCCTGAAATTATGTTGGAAAAATCCCATAGCACAGGGTTTCAAAATTTATTTTATCATTTTCATCTAGACAATGGCTGAACTGATGGGGTTAAGCTGATGAGTAGGGCTTGTATGATTACTGGGGGTCCCACTGCTGAGTCCCCAACTTCTACACCTCCCACCAATCCCTATAGCAATGGTCCTAAAGAAGATTGAATGAAGCTCTGATAACACATGTACATTAATGCTTATCCACCCGGCAAAGGGTTTGCCCAAGTCTATTTTATTTTTTTTACTAAGGGCCTAAGAAGAACTAACAGGCAGGTAGTTGCTAACATCTGCCTGTTGTGCAGGCGTGGTGCTGTTCTTTGCTGGCACAGAGCGATCACAGATCACAGATTCATGTCGACAGACCAGCAACTTCTCTTCCAATCTACTCTGTTGACGAGGTGTCACTGCCGATTTCAAGCTGATTAGAAGTGAGTAGAAGAAAAGGGTTAATCCATACTGCCAGAGAAGATCACTGAAGATCGATGCAGGTTAAAAGTATCTGATTTTATTGTTCTATGCGTTTCAAAGCCATATGAATACAACTCTTTCTTACATTAACAGTTGGCTCTCCCGCTGCCTAATTGTGGGGAGCCAGCTGTCAAATAGCATGATGTTGGCAGTCACCCACCATTGACGAAACAGTCTGAAAGAGGAGGAGCTTCTCTGTTGATAAGAAGCAGCACAATAGCCTTCAGGGGCGGTCAGTGACAGCTCTGTGCCGCTGCCAGACAGAACAGCCACGTGGTTAGCAACTACCTGTCTATTAGTTCCTATGCCCACAGTTGAAAAATAAAATTGTCTCAGTTCCGAAGCTGTCCAATCTTCTGATATTGGCAGTGTAATGCCCATGCTGGCGTCCTCGCATTCTCCTGCTCTCCAGCGAGGACATCGGTTCTCTCACCTGTCCCGACACCTTACGGCGGTGGTCCCATCCCTGTACCATGCTTCAGCCTTACGGAGCATCTGGACTCCTGAGGTTGCAGGTATTTAGGCAACTCTGCCCTATGAGCGTTGCCTGGGCAATGAGTTTGAGTTAGATTCATGGCTGTAGTAAGGTTGCCTAGGACTGTGCTGCTGCTGCGGTCTTATTTTGCTAGTTCTGTTGCTTATACCTGTTTGAATTAGAGTGCCTCTGCCATATCCCTACCTGCTACCGCTGCTGTGAGCCGTTACCACGGCTACTTACCATGATATCCGCTGCCATGAAGTATCTTCCCCAGCAGCCACAAGTATCCACGCCAGTCGGCCTACACGCAACCTGTCCGTACAAGTATCCACGCCAGACGCTGCTGCTGTACCATTCATTCATCCGTCCATTCATCCATTCCAGACGGAATGTCGACACCAGCTGCAGCTGAAAATTAATACCAGAGACTGTTGCTCTCATACCCCTGGGGCCAGCTGATGCCGCCCCAGTGTTCCCGAACGGCACCCGGACTCATACCTGCAGTGCAACACCCTCACCATTAGCGGCTCTGGAGAAGATCAGGCTCAGGTCCGTAGTCAAGCCCCTCTGTGTTTTCTGTGTGCTGCGGCTCAGTGGGTCACTAACATCTCTGCTCGCAGGGCAAGCATTACAGGCCGGTGCCGGGTACTGCACATCCACCTCCTATTGATTTGAATGGGAGGCGGATGTGCAGTACCAAGATGCGTCCACTATCAGTTGACTGGGCAACTCTGGAACAGAGCATTTCCGGCTAACTGCTGCCTCGAGTACCAATAACAGCTGATTGGTGGGGGTGCAGGGTATTCTGCGGGCGTCACACGGGACGATCTATCGTACCCACCCCCGTCGTTTGTGCGTCACGGGCAATTAGTTGCCCGTGGCACACAAAGTCGTTAATCCCCTGTCACACGCACTTACCTCCCGGATGACCTCGCTGTGGCTGGCGAACATCCTCTTCCTGAAGGGGGAGGGATGTTCGGCGTCACAGCGACATCACACAGCGGCCGGCCAATAGCAGAGGAGGGGCGGAGATGAGCGGGACGTAAATATCCCGCCCAACTCTTTCCTTCCGCATTGCCGGCGGGACGCAGGTAAGCTGTGTTCATCGTTCCCGGGGTGTCACACGGAGCGATGTGTGCTGCCCCGGGAACGATGAACAACCGGCGCACAGAAGAAGAAACGACTTTTTGAAAATGAGCGACGTGTCAATGAGCAACGATAAGGTGAGTATTTTCGCTCGTTCACCATCGCTCGTAGCTGTCACACGCTACGATATATCAAACGATGCCGGATGTGTGTCACTTACGACGTGACTCCGCCAACATATTGCCCGATATATCGTACCGTGTGATGCCCGCATTAGACTGTAGCCGATCAGACATTGATGATCTATCCTAAGGGGTACTTTGCACGTTGCGACATCGCTACTGCGATATCGTCGGGGTCAAATCGAAAGTGATGCACATCCGGCGCCGGTAACGACGTTGCAACGTGTAAAGCCTAGATGCGCCGATAAACGATCGCAAAAGCGTCGTAAATCGGTGATCTGTGTAGCGTCAGACATTTTTAGAATGTCACACCAATAGGAGATACGATGTTGTTCCTCGTTCCTGCTGCAGCACACATCGCTGTGTGTGAAGCCGCAGGAGCGAGGAACATCTCCTTACCTGCCTCCACCGGCTATGCTGAAGGAAGGAGGTGGCGGGATGTTTACGTCCTGCTCATCTCAGCCCCTCCACTTCTATTGGCCGCCCTCTGTGTGACGTCGCTGTGATGCCACACGACCCGCCCCCTAGGAAGGAGGCGGGTCGCCGGCCAGAGCTACGTCGCAGGGCAGGTAAGTGCGTGTGAAGCTGCCGTAGTGATAATGTTCGCTACGGCAGCTATCACAAGATATCGCATGCACGACGGGGGTGAGTACTATCGCGCTCGGCATGTTGCAGCGTGCAAAGTGCCTCTAAGGATAGGACATCAATGTAAAAGTAGTGGACTACCTCTTTAAGAGAAGGAATGTGGCATGACTGATCTCGTAGGACACATGAATCATACTTCACATATTCTTCAGGTTTAAATACAATGTGAAACAAAATAGGTTAAAAACAAAGGAGGATTTGGGGGAGAAATTGCTGTTTTTTTGTGAAATTACTAAGTTTACTATTCTTTTAAGTGTTTTGTTTTGTTTTTTTACAAGGGGCAACAAACCATTCAACCACCTAAGATAAAGAAAAATAACTACAGGAAAAAAAATCTCCTTTTACAGTAGTCCAAAGCAACAAAATAATAATGCAATATCCACAGTATTTTCTCAATCATTGCACTTTTAGGAAAAGAAACAAATGAATGTTATCCCTATTGATATAACAGCCATAAAAACTACCTCTTAAAATTTTCTCTTGAGCCAGGATATTAAAAATAGATTGTTAGAAAGAGGAAAGCAGCAACGCCATTAGGAAGACACACGGATATAGATTTTTTTGAGCAACAGATAACTGAATTTCCTATGTGGCATCTGTAGTGGAGGGTGAAAAAGAACACAATCTAAATAGAATTTGTTCTGATTTTTTTCTGCTCTGAGCCGCTCTTGGAATATATTTTAAGAGGATATGTCTTTCTAAAAAAGAACCTAAAAAAAAATATGCTCCAGTATTATAGTAATTCACTAGCTGAGCTATTTCATTGAAAATGCTTTGGTGTGTTTTTATGTTACTAGAAAATATTTATGTATACTTCTCCAAAAATAATATTTTCAATTTTTTTTTTTTAGAAATGCCTCAGTTTGACAGCAAGAAAGTGTTGGAACCAAAAAAAGAGGTCAAATAAGAAAACCAAAAAAGAAAATAAAAGATTAGTGCAATGTTCCTTGCACCTATAAAATAGACAACTCCAAATTTCACAGTTCATGTTTTTTTATTAAATAAATAAATTAACAGCCCAATACACTGTATAGAGACATATATACAATCAGACTTAGAGTAGAAGGTATTTCCATGCAAAATTGTTACCAACAGGAAAGCAGTGTAATGACAACTGTGCTGAGAACTACAAAAGACCAAGGGTAACAGAAGAGGTACCACTAAGCTGACAAACCAGGGACTCTATGTTGTCCCTTATCCCAGAGGTAAGCTTGATGGTAGCTAGGTCTGGGCCACCAGCATGAGTTTTGGTTCTTTCCCCTATCTGTGTTATTTGTGGGGTTTGCTTCTCCTCTCCTCCCACTCCCGGTCCTCTCCTGGGGTGGGAGGAGAGGGGGTGTTAAATCATGGCTTAAACAGGAGTTAGGGTCACGTTGGCAGCCCAGACCTAGCTACCATCAAGCTTACCTCTGGGATAAGAGACATCATAGGATACCTAGTTTGAGGGTCAGCCTAATGGTCCCTCTTCTGTTACCCTGATTCCCCGTAACAAAAATAGTAGCCATGTTTAGTACACTTGATAAAAACATAACTGTGGAATGGGGCTTTACTTTGTCACTACCACCATCGATAGGTCAATCTACTTACAATGTTGTAAGATAAAGGTGACAGGATGTATGTGCTCTGGTTTCATTATCGTTTTTTCTCCTTCCCTATATCTCCTAGTGCTCCTTCCCTATATCTCCTAGTGCTCTACACACCTTTTCTTCTACCTCTTCGTTCTTTTTTTTTGCATTTTTGCTTTTGTAATTTATTTCCTCACTCTTGTCTGGGAAATTCATGGAACAGTTTTCTCTTTCGCTCAGAAGCTCTTTCCCTCTCACACACCTTGGTCACCTCTACCGCTGTGGCACTATTCTCCATTCACAGATGGCCCCACCTGAACTTTCAGTCCCTCATCACATTAGGCTGCAAACTTGCGCCATTTTAGTAACACACAATACTCTCTTACCTGGAGAGTGAAAAAAAAAATCTGTTGCTGCATGAGATAGACTATTGTTAACTACTGAGTAATATATTTTCCAACATTATTTCCAAGCCTACAAGCTTGTTTACTTGGAAAAATTGGAATATCAAGTGTATGATGTACAACTAAGGGAGGCAGTCATAGGAGAAATGAACGAGTCTCTGAGCTGGGGCCATGACAAGTGACACCCTTTGTCTAATCACTATTAATCTGCAGTGAATGTAGCTTTTGCAGGAGCATGGCTATGTGTTTGCACTGCAGTGGAGTAAGGGTACCTTCACACTTAGCGATGCAGCAGCGATCCGACCAGCGATCTGACCTGGTCAGGATCGCTGCTGCATCGCTACATGGTCGCTGGTGAGCTGTCAAACAGGCAGATCTCACCAGCGACCACTGAACAGCCCCCAGCCAGCAGCGACGTGCAAGCGACGCTGCGCTTGCACGGAGCCGCCGACTGGAAGCTGCGGAGACTGGTAACTAAGGTAAACATCGGGTATGGTTACCCGATGTTTACATTAGTTACCAGCGCTGTGTGCAGAGAGCAGGGAGCCGCGCACACTGAGCGCTGGCTCCTTGCTCTCCTAGCTGCTGTACACATCGGGTTAATTAACCCGATGTGTAATGCAGCTACATGTGCAGAGAGCAGGGAGCCGCGCACACTGAGCGCTGGCTCCTTGCTCTCCTAGCTGCTATACACATCGGGTTAATTAACCCGATGTGTACAGCAGCTACATGTGCAGAGAGCCGGAGCCGGCAGCACAGGCAGCGTGAGAGCTGCGGAGGCTGGTAACTAAGGTAAATATCGGGTAACCACCTTGGTTACCCGATGTTTATCTTGGTTACAAGCTTACCTCAGCTGTCAGACGCCGGCTCCTGCTCCCTGCTCGCTTCATTTGTCGCTCTCTCGCTGTCACACACAGCGATCTGTGTGTCACAGCGGGAGAGCGGCTTTGAAGAAAACGAACCAGGGCTGTGTGTAACGAGCAGCGATCTCGCAGCAGGGGCCAGATCGCTGCTCAGTGTCACACACAGCGAGATCGCTAATGAGGTCACTGCTGCGTCACAAAAAGCGTGACTCAGCAGCGATCTCGGCAGCGAGCTCGCTGTGTGTGAAGCACCCCTAACCCAAATGGTGTTAGACCACGAGGCTGCTATGGAGCCGGCATCACACTTTCAACTTTATCAGCATTGTGGATGCCAAAACAATTGAAAGCCATGATAAAAGATGGAGAGCGCCGCTCCGTGCTTCATCATTCTCCTGCTGTGTCTGCTCTCTGACATCTCAATGTAGGGGTGCGATGACGTCACTACTGCGCCCACTGTGTCGATATGTGCAGAACTGCAGAACACCTCCCAAGGAGACTGGAGCAGAGGGGAAAGAGGAGAGGTGAGGTTTTTTTAAATTAATTAATTTTTAAATCAGTGAGTATGTGACGCCCTGGTCGGGCCAGTTAGTCACAGATAGGGCCCTGCATTACACCTGTTCCTCATAGGTAACACACAGCCAAACATTTAAACCCTATTCACCCCCCTCAAGGTTTGATAGACACCCCAGGGGGCGGAACCAGGCGGTTGGAAGACGCCCACCGAGGAGTTCAGACAGCCTGGGGCGGGAAAGTAAACAGTTGAGTACAGTTTCAGAGTTTGAGTTGGAGAGGTGACTGGGCTGGAGCTGTGTGCAGCTCCAGCAGAGGAGAGAAACCAATTTGAGCAGGTGCTGAAGTAGGAGTAGGGGATAAACGGCCACCGCCATGGCTCAGAGATCCCACGGGCCAGCGTCTGTGGGCAAAGGGCTCCTTAGGCGACCACAAGCCGGGAGCGGACTCCTGAAGTTGTAAGCACAGGCAATCCACCATCTAACACAGGTGCGGGAGAAAGACAGAGACCACCAGCCGGGTGGGGGACCAGACTGCAGCCGGCTGCGGGCACCGACCACCATCACCTTGGTTTACCAGAGACTCGTGTGTTTACTAATAGTGAGTACAACAGCACCCTCTGGCCGCCCATCTCCCTGCACCGCCAACCAAACCCAACGGGTCCCGGGGCCACCATCCCTGCCCACGGGGGGGTTAACAACTTGCTGCGCAACATCTCCCCTGGGTGCCCCGTAACTGCAGCGGTGGTGTCCATCTTCACCACATCCTGTGGGTGGCGTCACGAATTTAACATGGCTCTGGCCAAACCACAACCCCCCTTTTAGTTGAAGTGACCGTGAGACCCCCGGGTCCGGAGACCCTCGAGCCACCCACTGAAGGTCCGGATCCGAGCGGCTCGGCCGCCGAGCACGGGGCGGTACAAGTACACTGGTGAAGGACTATAGGGTGTTCATTATACTATTTGGAGAGCTATGGAGATGGATTATACTATATGGAGAACTATGGGGGTGTATTATACTATTTGGAGGACTATGGGGGTGCATTATTCTATTTGAAGGACTATGGGGGATGCATTTTGATATATGGAAGACTATGGGGGTCCATTATGCTATTTGGAGGATTACGTGGAGTGTATTATAATATTTGGAGGACCACTCATGTGCATTAAAATATATGTAGGACATTATAATATATGGAAGACTATGGGGAGCATTGTAATACATGGAGGGCTATGGGATATGCATTATAATATATGGACGAATATGGGGGTGTATTATAATATATGGAGGACTATGGGGGTGCATTATAATATATGGAGGACTATTGGTGAGCAATGTAATATATGGAGGACTATGGGGGTGCATTAAAATATATGGAGAACTATGGGATGTGTATTATAATATATGGAGGGCTATGGGAGGGTGCATTACACTATATGGAAGGCAATGTGGCTTGTAATATACTATATGGAAGACTACGGGGTGCAAATCATACTATATGGAAGGCTATATAGAGGCCATTATAATATTTGGAGGGCTATGAGAGAGCCTTTATACTTTATGCAGAGCTATTTGAGGGCTGAGTTGGGGGTTATTATACAGTGCGAAGAGGTGTAGGGGGCAACTATATTGTATGTAGGACCATCATACTGCATAGAGGGCAGTGTGGGGGTCACAGTCACATTTGGAGTCACCATACTTTGCTGTGGTAGTTGAGGTGGGTTATAGTAGGGTGATCATATTGTATGTGCAGGGTACTGAGGAAGAATTTACTGTGGGGGATCATACAGTATTTGTGGGGCACTTTTGTTGGCATAATACTTTATGGGTGCAATGAAAAGGTAATTTGGGGGCTTCAATAGAAAGACAATTACTTTGTTAAGGCTGTAAAGTTATCAGATATGTTCGTATACTAATACCTTTTTTTCTTCAGCTTTATTCTTCTCCAACCATTCTTTTGTAGGACAACTTCTGAGCTTTGCGTCATTGAATTGCTGCTTGAGCCATATTCTCTTGAGAATCAGCTCTGAGACCCGCAACACACATCCATTTAATTTATACGTGTGCGGTACGTATTTGCACGTACCGGAGACACGTACACACGGAGACCCATGTTATTCAATGGTAGATGGCACACACACGTAAAATCACACGGAACGTGTGACCGTGTGGTAAGTACGTGTGTGCGCTTTTCTACACGGACGACATGTCCGTTTTTGGCTGGCAGTACGCAGGCACGGACCCGCTTTAGTCTATGGGTCCGTGCCTGCACGTACCGCACACGGAGTATGTCCGTGTTCAGCACATTTCGAGCGTGAGCGTTTTTACACTAGCGATCTTATTTTTTGTTTTTTTTAAATTAAATTCAGTATACTTACCTTTTTTTCTGTTGTTCTCAGTCATACTTACATTGGCGCTCGGTTTTTTTCTTCCCCCGGCTCATACCGCTCCCCGATCACCAGTGCGGCGAGGAACAGCTGTGCAGAGAATACGCGGCAACAATTACTTTGAATATGCCGGCCGCTCATTAATCAATCTTGTATTCCCTGCTTTCCCCACCCACAGACGCCTGTGATTGGTTGCAGTCGGACACGCCCCCCCACACTGAGTGACAGCTGTCTCACTGCACACAATCCCAGCAGCCGGTGGGCGTCTCTATACTGTGCAGTAAAATAAATAAATAAATAATTTAAAAAAATGGCGTGTGGTCCCCCCCAATTTTAATACCAGCCAGATAAAGCCATACGGCTGAAGGCTGGTATTCTCAGGATGGGGAGCCCCACGTTATGGGGAGCCCCCCAGCCTAACAATATCAGTCAGCAGCCGCCCAGAATTGCTGCATACATTATATGCGACAGTTCTGGGACTGTACCCGTCTCTTCCCGATTTGCCCTGGTGCGTTGGCAAATCGGGATAATAAGCGCGATCAGCTGTATTCAGCGTTGGCCGCGGGTAACCTCAGTGACAGCTCAGCTGATCGCGCTATTCCCTTCATTAGCTGCGTGGAAGTGACAGGAGCGGCGGTGTATTCTGCAGCTCCGGTCACCTTCATGCAGCAGAGCTGGAAGCGACGCTGGACCATCCTGGAGTACGCCGGACATGGAGGGCTTTTTCGGGCTTATTAAAGTGGTGAACCAGGGTATATGTTTGTGTTTTTTTTTCTAATAAAGGATTGTTCGGGTGTGTGTGTTTATTTACTGTAATTTACAGATTAATCATGGAAGGTATCTCGGGGAGACGCCTGACATGATTAATCTAGGACTTATTGGCAGCTATGGGTTGCCAAAAACTCCTTATTACCCCGATTTGCCAACGCACCAGGGCAAATCGGGAAGAGCCGGGTACAGTCCCAGAACTGTCGCATATAATGTATGCGACAATTCTGGGTGGCTGCTGACTGATATTGTTAGGCTGGGGGGATCCCCATAACGTGGGTCTCCCCATCCAGAGAATACTAGCCTTCAGACGTATGGCTTTATCTGGCTGGTATTAAAATTGGGGGGGACCGCACGCCGGTTTTTTAAATTATTTATTTATTTATTTTACTGCACAGTAAAGACACGCCCACCGGCTGTTGTGAATGGGTGCAGTGAGACAGCTGTCACTCAGCGTGGGGGGCGTGTCTGACTGCAACCAATCACAGGTATCTGTGGGTGGGGAAAGCAGGGAATACGAGATTGATTAATGAGCGGCCGGCATATTCAAAGTAATTGTTGCTGCGTATTCTCTGCACAGCTGTTCCTCGCTGCGCTGGTGATCGGGGAGTGGTAAGTATGAGAGAGGGCTGCTCACTTCAGTCACTCGGGGGATTAGCGGTCACTGGTGAATCCTTCACAGGTGACCGCTAATCAGTACGCGGCACACAGACAGAGCCGCGGCATGTCAATGAAGTCGGGTGAAGTTCACCCGAGTTCATTCTCATCGCGCAACTCTGTCTGCTGTCAGCCGACATGTATCAACGACATTGTGCAACACACAAACGGACATTCCACACGGACATTCCACGTACACATACACGGGCATTTTACACACAAACACGGACATTTTACACGTACACACGGCTCGCATACGTCATCACACGGATGCCATATGTACCGGAGAAACGCCCCAAAAAAACGGAACACGGACCCGAAAAACGGACCGGGTCACATGGACTTTTTTTTGCGGAAGTGTGTTTTAGGCCATAGACAGATTTTCTGACATTTCCCTTTAGAATTTGCTAACAAAATTTAGAATAAATTTTTCCATCAATGATGGCAGCTGTCCTAGACAAGTGGCAGACAAGCTGTGCCAATAACACAATAGTACCACCACTAGCTTTAAACCAAAAAGTCTAATTTGGTCTAATCCATCCACAAAACATTGTTCCAGTAGTCTTCTGACTTGTGATCTTTAGCAAACTGCAGAGGCTAATATAGGAAAGTGATCATAATACATCTGGAGAGCTATATTGAATGTGGAGTTTTATAATATCCCTTTAAATTGACATCTACAATAATTACATTTGTCTCCAGAGAATAACTTTTTAATTACTATTGGGGGGGTATATTCTATAAGTGAGATTCGGATAGGAGTCTTACCAATTTATTAAAGTCTCCAGAAGAATTGTCTAATTAGATAAAGACAAAGAAAAGCATTGAGACTATTTTAACAATTTTAGTCACTCAAGTATGGATGAATTATTTAGTGCACTTTTGTAGGTTCTTTTTACTATCATTAATAAAGATTATGTTTTACCTCTTTTTGCAGTGAACAAACTGCTGATGAGCAACAATATTCTTTTTGGAGAACAACTTTTTCCTTAAAACCTTACAATGTACACCATTGCTGTTCAATGTCGTCCTGATGGTGGACTCATAAACATTAAAGTTAGTTAATGTGAAAGAGGCCTTTAGCTGCTTAGAGATAACCTTAGGTTCCTTTGTGAGCTTGTGGACTATTTTATACCTTGCTTTTGGAGTGATCTTTGTTGGTAGCTCACACACGTGGAAAATTGTCGTGAATTTTCTGCATTTGCACACAATCTGTTTGTAGATTGGTGGAATCCAATCTTTTAAAGGGAAAGTGTAAAAAAAAATAATTCAATAACTGAAAAAATGTAAAGTATTAATGTGTTAATGTTTTTGTTTAAATATTATTTGTTTTTAATTGAGCAAAATATATATATATTTTTTTAAAAAGTTGGTTATTTTCCACTGTTAAACACTAGGTGGAGTAGCTGCTGAAATCCTACAGAAATCCCACTGTAGAAATAGCCTGGATTACAGCTGCAGTAAAGTGGGCAGAGTCTGCTCTCCTGTGTGTGATGTCACAGCTCCCCCCTCCCAACCTGAGTGTTTACAACAGATAAGAGAGAATGTAGTGTAGGGACACAATGCAGAGCCATTTTGTTGGTGACTAGAAATGTCTAAAGTTTCACCAAGGACAGCAGGAGTATCACGCAGGACAGGATTAGATACACAGCTCAGCAGACAGTATCACACAGGAGAGGATTAGATACATGGCTCAGCAGACAGTATCACACAGGAGAGGATTAGATACCACGGCTCAGCAGACAGTATCACACAGGATAAGATTAGATACACGGCTCAGCAGACAGTATCACACAGGATAGGATTAGATACACAGCCCTGCATACAGTATCACCGGTTCACGCACAGGCCGAGAGGTGGCAGAGGAAGGGGGGGTGAGTGGGGGGTGTTTTTGGAGACGATAGCAGCGGCGGTACTCACATGCAGATGCACACAAACACACACAGCAGCGGCGATGGCGGGCAGAGCGGGGGCTGGGTAGAGCGGAGGGAGTGTCATTGGAGATGGTAACGGCGGTGGGGAGGGGCGGCGACAGCAGCGGCAGCAGCAGTAGCGGGGGTTGGGTAGAGCGGATGGAGGGGGTGTCATTGGAGATGGTAACGGTGGGGGGAGGGGAGGGGAGGCGGCCCGTACTCACACATCTCGGCGGTTGACAGGTGTAAAGTGGAGCAAACAGCATAGCTGTGAGCTCCACAATGATGGCGCCGATCTCCTCCCTCTGCTGTGATCTGGACAGCCCAGGGGGCACATCCAGGTCACAGCAGACGCCTACTGTAACGTTACTAAATAGGGTCGGATCCCGACCATTGTTCTCTATGCACAGGGGCTGCCATAAAGGAGTGAGTTACTGTCGTTACACACACAGCAAATCCAGCATGGCAGCCCCCAGTGCCTTCAGTAAAATTAGAATTAAATAAAAACTAAATAAGCGGTGGTTTTAATTTTGTATTAAAAATACTTGATTTCATAATCATTATTTTTAATACAAAAATAAAAAACCGCGACACCTTCCCTTTAGCAGTCTTTTGTAAATCTTTACCAACCTGATGAGCATCAACAACTCTTCTTCTGAGGTCCTCAAAAAATCTGCTTTGTTCATGCCATGATACACTTCTCTAAAGGTGTTGTGAAGATTAGGTTTTAAGTGATCCATTTTTTTTAGTAGAAGTCGCCAGCTCACACCTAATTGATATCTCATTGAATGAAAACACCAAACTGTATTTTCATCTTCAAATTATCTGCTAATCCTAAAGGTTCACATACTTTTGCCATTCACAGATAAGTGATATTTGATCATTTTTTTCTCAGTAAAAAAAAGAATCATAAAATCTAATATTTTTGACTATTTTTTGTTATGGTTCTCTTAATCTACTTTAGGACCTTGAAAACCTGATGTAGTTACAGTGCTTACAAGTAGTATTCAACCCCCTGCAGGTTTGATAAGATGCAAATAAGTTAGAGCCTGCAAACTTCAAACAAGAGCAGGATTTATTAACAGATGCATAAATCTTACAAACCAACAAGTTATGTTGCTCAGTTAAATTTTAATAAATTTTCAACATAAAAGCGTGGGTCAATTATTATTCAACCCCTAGGTTTAATATTTTGTGGAATAACCCTTGTTTGCAATTACAGCTAATAATCGTCTTTTATAAGACCTGATCAGGCCGGCACAGGTCTCTGGAGTTATCTTGGTCCACTCCTCCATGCAGATCTTCTCCAAGTTATCTAGGTTCTTTGGGTGTCTCATGTGGACTTTAATCTTGAGCTCCTTCCACAAGTTTTCAATTGGGTTAAGGTCAGGAGACTGACTAGGCCACTGCAACACCTTGATTTTTTCCTTCTGGAACCAGGCCTTGGTTTTCTTGGCTGTGTGCTTTGGGTCGTTGTCTTGTTGGAAGATGAAATGACAACCCATCTTAAGATCCTTGATGGAGGAGCGGAGGTTCTTGGCCAAAATCTCCAGGTAGGCCGTGCTATCCATCTTCCCATGGATGAGGACCAGATGGCCAGGCCCCTTGGCTAAGAAACAGCCCCACAGCATGATGCTGCCACCACCATGCTTGACTGTAGGGATGGTATTCTTGGGGTTGTATGCAGTGCCATCCAGTCTCCAAACGTCACGTGTGTGGTTGGCACCAAAGATCTCGATCTTGGTCTCATCAGACCAGAGAACCTTGAACCAGTCTGTCGCAGAGTCCTCCAAGTGATCATGAGCAAACTGTAGACGAGCCTTGACATGACGCTTTGAAAGTAAAGGTACCTTACGGGCTCGTCTGGAATGGAGACCATTGCGGTGGAGTACGTTACTTATGGTATTGACTGAAACCAATGTCCCCACTGCCATGAGATCTTCCCGGAGCTCCTTCCTTGTTGTCCTTGGGTTAGCCTTGACTCTTCGGACAAGCCTGGCCTCGGCACGGGTGGAAACTTTCAAAGGCTGTCCAGGCCGTGGAAGGCTAACAGTAGTTCCATAAGCCTTCCACTTCCGGATGATGCTCCCAACAGTGGAGACAGGTAGGCCCAACTCCTTGGAAAGGGTTTTGTACCCCTTGCCAGCCATGTGACCCTCCACGATCTTGTCTCTGATGGCCTTGGAATGCTCCTTTGTCTTTCCCATGTTGACCAAGTGTGAGTGTTGTTCACAAGTTTGGGGAGGGTCTTAATTAGTCAGAAAAGGCTGGAAAAAGAGATAATTAATCCAAACATGTGAAGCTCATTGTTCTTTGTGCCTAAAATACTTCTTAATACATTAGGGGAACCAAACAGAATTCTGGTGGTTTGAGGGGTTGAATAATAAATGACCCTCTGAATAAACTTTTCACAATTTAAAAAAAAAAATAAAAAAAGAAATAACATTCTTTTTTGCTGCAGTGCATTTCACACTTCCAGGCTGATCTACAGTCCAAATGTCACAATGCCAAGTTAATTCCGAATGTGTAAACCTGCTAAATCTGCAGGGGGTTGAATACTACTTGTAGGCACTGTATAGGTCAAATTTCTGCGGAAATTCAGAAAATTTGGAAAGGTTCCCAGACTTTCAAGGACAATTATGTATCCATTATAGGGCTCTAAGTAACTCTTTCTCATAGTAGATATATAACTCATGCTGCGTTAACAGGTTAATATAGGACAGCCTCCATTAGTACTGCCTTCCGCTGGGTACAGCCTGGCATGTTTTAAGTTCCGTGTACAGACTGCAGTGCCCTAACTGACCGCAGGTCTCCCAACCTGAACTTACAGCCTCATATGTCTCTTTGAGGCTATAAGTTTGGGTTGGGAGACCCATAGTCAGTAAGGCATTGTGGGCCATATAAGTGACCCGGCCTTAAGAGTATGACCAAGACTTAAGTTGAAGAAAGTTCATTTGATGGATTTAGTTTGTGAGCTATAATTATTCCAAAGCCTTTAATGGTATCCCGTGTCTCCCCAAAAATCAAATTTGGGGTAGTAAGCACTTGTGATGGTCACTTATTTTACCATATGTATTTTTCTTTATTATTTTTATCACACAGCGTCACACAGTATGATCTATCGTGCGATCATATGAGCGATCGTACCAGCCCCCATCGTTTGTGCGTCACGGGCAATTAGTTGCCCGTGGCGCACAAAGTCGTTAACCCCCTGTCACATGCACTTACCTCCCGGACGACCTCGCTGTGGGCGGCAAACATCCTGTTCCTGAAGGGGGAGGGACGGTCGGCGTCACAGTGACGTCACACAGCGGCCGGCCAATAGAAGCGGAGGGGCGGAGATGAGCGGAACGTAACATCCCGCCGACCTCCTTCCTTCCGCATTGACGTTGAGACGCAGGTAAGCTGTGTTCGTCGTTCCCGGGGTGTCACATGGAGTGATGTGTGCTGCCTCGGGAACGATGAACAACCGGAGCACAGAAGGAGGACCGACATTTTGAAAATGAGCGACACGTCAACGAGCAACGATAATGTGAGTATTTTTGCTCGTTCACAGTCGCTTGTAGCTGTCACACGCTACGACATATCAAACAATGCCGGATGTGCATCACAAACTGCATGACCCCGCCGACATATCGCCCGATATATCGTCTCGTGTGACGCCGGCTTTATCCTTAGGACAGGTTATCAATGTCTGATTGGCTGTGTTTTGGCCCCCCCGCATCTCCATTGATCAGCTGTTCTTGGTCCTGGCGGTGGCAGCAGACAGTGGGAAATGCTCAGTTCCGGCTTTAGTCCGTCTTCTGATAGTGGCCAAGACCAGGTACTGCACACTTGACTCCCATTCTAATCAATAGGATGTGGATGTGAAGTATTGGACCGCGGCTGGTATCAGAAGATGGAGCAGCTCCGGAACTGACTGAGAGCAGCTGATCGGTGGGGGTGCAGGGTGTTGGACCCCGGCTGATCAGACATTAATTGCCAATCCTAAAGAGAGGCCATCAATGTAATAGTGGACAATCCCTTTAATATATTATGACTAGAAAGTGGGGTGCAGCATGGTCTGCTGATGTTAGGCGGATAGCATGGAAAATAAGCATTATTGTTCTCTATGCCCCTACCTTGGCCGTGTACTCATTCATATTTCTAGGTGCATTATTTCTGATGAATAGAGAGTTAAATCCAAGCTAGCACTAGGAGTAAGTTGCTTAGAGAATGATAGGACCGGGTAGCAGGTTTTTTGTGAAATATAACAAGATGTTCAGTAGAGTTGAGCGAGTATAACAGGGTCCTGCGCAATTATTTATCCAATTTGGTGCTGAATCCTGTGGAGAGATATAATGACACCAGGAGCTGAGAAAAGACAAAATAACATGATTTCTATTGAATAAACACTAGAGCCGCTATCAGAAATACACAGCGCTGATGAAAAGAAAACAGTGCACATCTTTCTTTAGATGCAATATTTAGAGGGGAAGAAACTGCATCCTGCGCTCCCTTTTAAATCCTTAAAGCTATATTTATCCACATCTATTAATTGTGCATTCTGTATGGAATCATATTTATGTGTAGCTTATATATAAAAGCAGTTATATATAGAGACAAGCAAATCTTTTGAAATTCAAATTCAAAACCTTTGCGGAATTTTTACTAATTTGACGAATCACAAATATTCCATAGCCTCAAACTGACATGAAAAGACGTGTAGCACATCTTTTAGGACTCCTAGGTCTGCATTCAGTCCATCTCTTAAAACCTTTTTTAATGCGGACACAACCTTAGTAATGTGAAAGTGACCTCACTATACGGTATAAATGAGTTGTAACTGGTAGTAACCAACAGCCCAGAGCACAGTGACAAACATTTCATGTTTTTTATTGTTAAAAAATGGTCTAAAAATTATCCCTCGTAGGCTTTTGTGATAGGAATTTAACAAAGCACTACTTTTTGAAGTTATGCATATTTTAATTGTGCAATCCAATCCCCTGGTTATTGGGCCCACCCCAGCCTAAAAATAGCAGCCTGCAGCCGCCCAGAATTGTCACATCAATTTGATGCCACAATCCTGGCACTTTAACCCGCTCATCGAGATTGCCCTGATGTGGTAGCAAACCAAGTAATATAAGAGGTTAATGACAGCTCACAGATACCATTAAGCCCTAGATTAGTAATTGAAGGCATCTATGAGACCCCCCAATTACGAATACTGTAAATGAAAAGAAATAAACAAAAACATAGAAAAAAAATCCTTTCATTGAAATAAAATACAAAAAAATCTCATCCTCTGTCTCCAATTTATTAACCCCAAACACCCAGTTCCAACGTAATCCACACGAGATCCCATGACGATCCTGGCTCTACTACATCCTGAAGACGCAGTGCGTGGGCACATTAGAAAACATGACTGCATGCTGTGGCTTCAGGCACAGACTGACTGAGCTGCAGCTGTGAGCGGTGATGTCATTCAGTTTATCTGTGGTCACAGCTGGAGGTTCTCAAGGTACCCCATCTGTGACTGCATCTTCTTCACTGCGGCAGTTGTAGAAAATACAGTATCTGTAGTAGATGTATGATGTTTTAAGATTCTCCCTTCCTATTCTATATTGCTGAATTATGCGCTCTGACATCCTCTCTCTGTCCTAAATCACCCTAAAATTGCTGGTGCATTCCTGCTTTGGCTTTTAATCATGTCCTTATAGTCCCTCCTTATTGGCTGCACCCTATTATATGATGTGATATCTGCAAGGCACTATGGGGAAGCCTGCGATCATGTTAGCCTTCACTGACTTATGCAATCTTCTGTTTTGTACAAAATTTTATTTTTTTATTACCAGCTAGCCAAGTCATGTAGCACACCTTGTACACCAATCCTTTTGATAACAATGGGAGAAATCATTTTCATTATATTAGTATTTGTTGCAGAGCTAAAATGTATAACTTTTACTTTCTTTGCTGCATTAAATTCAAAATGCTTTTTGATGGTCTGAAGATGACACTTTGAAGGAAGAAGATGTTACCTACCATTCACCTCCTTTGGACATGAAGATGGTTTCTTGTTATCTCAGTTGCTCATATGCACGTGACCCTTCCAATTTTACTTCAAGTATTAAAGTGAATGTCATACATTGTTCTTGACTTGAAATAAGATTGCAATGTCTTAAACTAGTCCATAAATCAATATAAAATTTTGATTTCTTATTTGTTACGTGAATATAAGCAAAATATTCTGTCCTTCATAATTGTGGCAGTTTGCTCTATCCACCTACTGCTGACTTATGAAATGTAATACCTACAAATACTTGGGGTAGGTTGTGATTAATATATATGGAGTCACTTGCTGTGTCTATTGAGGAAATTAGACGTAATACAACTGTGGAAGAAATAGCGCAAATAGGGTCTTACCCGGTATGGGAATTAAATACAGTGCTAGAGATTGCACTCACTTGATGGAGTTGTGCCAGTCACAACCCCTGTCTGCACATGTATTGGTAGTGGTCAGCAGTGGCCCCGAAGTATAGCAGTGGATAAAACGGAGGAGAGAAATACGGGTGTAAGCCGCGCTAAAACCACAAATCCAGAAAATTTGATTAATTCCTTTTTTATTTTCACAGGTCAATGCATTTCAGAGATATATCCATCTCCTTCATCAGGACAAACCAAAGGAATCGTATCATATCTATTAAGTAAATAAGAGAGATGGACTACTGTATTGTTCACACTTCTGGGGAGGAAAGGTTTGTTTTATGCACCTAGTAAGAAACTTTCTCTGATGACTAGAGAAATATGAGGAAAGAACCAATTACAGGGGGCACTGATGTGACTACCTTGAAATGTTAGGCTACAACTATGAAAGGACACAAAACTAACTAAATTTTCAATAAAATTTAAAAAAAGGCAACAGACTAAATTGTTCTTACGTTGTCTTCAAGTTTCATCCATTTTCTCTGCAGCCACATCCAAATATCCGCCGCTCTGCCATCAGGGTTGCCAACTTGATTTTGTATTCCTTTGGACAGCTTCTCAAAGAATCATGGACAGTATCATAATATGACTGTAGGATAGTGAGGGACAGGGGGCTCCTATTCTGTCAGCAAGGGTTAATGTCTTTTTCCTTAATGCTAGCGCCTAATTAGTTGATCTCAGCTGCAGCCGGTTTGTGACCACTCCTCTCCTCTATAAATAGTTACATGATCCATCACCTGATGCAGGCAATAGATTCACTCTATTGCGACCATCCGAGAAGAGAGGAAGGCTCTAGTGGCGGCTGAAGATTCTGCTATTGCAACTGTGTTGTCTGCAGTCTGGTGTTGGGCTGCAACAGTTTGTTATATATCCTTTTTGTCTAAATACCCCTGTCTGTTTACTTTCCCTTGTGTTATATTATTGTAGTGGTAGGACTAGTGCTCTCACTGGTCTTCTCACTAACCAGGGTCAGTTCATGGCAAGCAAGGGTCTAGGGAAGTGATCGACGATGGGGTGAGAGAACCTGTATAAGGATATTAGAGAGTGCAGGGTACAGCCTCAGGTGAGTGCATGAGGTCACCCCACTCCCCTCTCTCTAATGCCATGGCTCACCTTTGTATCAGGTTCTCTGTGTATTGAAGTGCTTGCCGAGGGTTTTCTTGACCTTAGCAGAGCCCTGCTAATCAAAATGTGACATATAGCACAAACATGCTCACAATTATTTACACAATATGCACATACTCAGAACACATGCATATACACAGAATTTTAGCAATCACGTATGTAAGCATTACATTTGTATTACATTTGTTTATGGATTTAATGGAAAAGAAAACAATCACGCCATGTTTTAAAGCCATTTACCAATCAACATAGAAATTGTAAGTTTGAATATTGGGAAAAAGTACTCTTCAAGAAAAGAAGAGAACAATATTTTAGCTACATAAAAGGATCTTCAAAGCATGGAAAGATGAGAGGGGTCTCATCCTGCGAGAAATATCGTAGCGCTACAGATATTTCTTGGCCGTGGAACCCACCCCCATGAAACCAGGTAAAACTCAACCAAATGCACATGTGAGCATCCCAAGCTTTCAGTGTCAGAATGCACATGCTAAGGTGTGTCCACATCAGAGCATCTCTAAATGGGGCAGGACTGATAAATAAAGCGCATTAGAAAGTCCAATTCTTAGCCTCGATGTATTAGCCTATGGTTGTTCAGCCCTGGACAACGTTTTTAACTTGTTCCAAAGTTTTGTTACCTTTTTGAGAGCTCAAGGTCAATTACTAGAGATGAGTAGACCTGAGTCTGACCTGTGGACGTTCGTGTTCGTCAGGCTCAACTGGACCTTAGAGAAAAGTTCAGTTCAGCACCCAGATTTGATCTGAACCCAGATGAAAGTCAATGATTGTGCAGTTTGGCTCTCCACTAACAGAGCCAACAAAACTAAAATATTTCCGGGGGAGGGAGAATGGAGGCTTTATTTCTTTATTTGTATAAGTATAAAAACATACAGACTGTGCAGTGGACACAGAGGCACAAGTGCAAAAAGTGGATCTATCCGACGCGTTTCGACCAGAGAGTCTTATTCATGGCATGAATAAGACTCTCTGGTCGAAACGCGTCGGATAGATCCACTTTTTGCACTTGTGCCTCTGTGTCCACTGCACAGTCTGTATGTTTTTATACTTATACAAATAAATACAAGTTTTATTTTTATCCTCCTTGATGCTGGATATTTGATTCTTGCTGCCTTCGTCTCCGCCCGGGCCAGGGCGTTCCTTGCATCGGTGCAGAGTCCAGGAGTGAAGAGGGGTGAGCTGACAAATTTCTCTTTCTGCTTTATTTCTTTGGGACACACTACATAAAAAAAAATTGTTTTTAACCCATGTGAGAGCCATTAAGAAAATGTCTCGTACTGGGCTGAATATCGAGCGTACCTGAGCACCCAGATGATCGATCGATTGGTTGGTACGTGAACTCCGAACTCGGACATTGAGTTATTTTTAAAAGTCCATGTCCCAAATTTTATCGTACAGGTTCACTCATCTCTATCCATAACTACAACTGTGGTTGAAAGAGTTTATAAGGTGCATAACAAATTTTAATTGAATTGATTTGGTAGTAATATTTAAGATTGTCGTATCCATTAGGCTACATTACAGTAACACGTCCTTCATTTCATGGAAATAGAATCATCATAACTTATTCTGTCTCCATAGATAGGCTGTAAGTGCGAGACTCCTGAGACAGTGCCACTTTATCAGATAGTATCAGCTCAACTGAAGAGACATGAGGTTCCAGGAGAGGTTTATTTTCAGGCAGAAATTCTAGAAGGTTTGCATAAAACAGCAGATGAAAAGATGATGCTTTGCCACAGTTGAACAGAACATGGTTGGAATCAATATATCTAGACAAAAACTGCAGCTAAACACAGTTTGAAGGTAGAAGCTTAACAGGCTGCGTGCCAACAACCAGGGTGGGTGATAGAAATCCCATGCCCACTGTGCTTATTTTTCCTGCAGCATAAACTGACATATGGTGTGGCTTCCTGAGCCACAGCATGTCAATTTATTGCTGTGGAGCCGCAAGTGTTCTCCGCAGGGAGAAAAGAGAAAAAGATCACGGAGATCACTCATGGCCCCGTAGTAGAAGACATTGTTACGGGAGTCTGTCTGATAATAAAACCCAAAGGAATATCATACAGTCAGGGTCCACCGTGCAAAGACTCTGCTGCAGACTATGGCAGAGGATAAGAGGTATATGGCACCTGCCTAGGTCCGCTCCACTAGTGGTGCAAAAGAGACAGACAGCAGCATAAGCCGCACAAAGCTCCTACCTATGTTCGCTCCCTTAGTGTGCGAGGGTACGAACAACTGTAAGACGCTGTATAAGGAACGTTACCCTAGCGGCAACGTCCACCTACGAGTACAATCACAAGGCCCAACCGGACCATGTGCCTCAGGCACCTGCCTATGTCCGCTCCACTAAGAGGTAAGGATACGGACCGCAGCCGAAGCTGTAAGGTATAAGAACGCTACCCTGCCGGTAGCGCTCACCTAACATAGACAGAGATGCCTAGAGGGACGTGCACAGAGCGTCTACTCTCATGCATGAACCAAGAGGACTGAGCGCCGGGCGGCGTGCGTTAGGGTCTTATATAGACTCTGTGCCTCATCCAAGATGGAGGACACCAGAGCCAATCCGCTGCCAGAATGACAGCAATGACGTCACACTGGCCTATCACCGAGCAAAGCGTCACAAGCACATGACCAGCGACCAATCGGCATAGAAGGTGTCAGAGACATGTGACCATGTGTCACAAGCCCATGACCAGCGGCCAATCAGCTTAGAAGGTGTCAGAGACATGTGACCTCATGTCAGCAATGATGTCACCCGCACATGTGCAATGGCTCCAAGATAGGACTTAGGCGGGCTTTGCACACTACGACATCGCAGGTGCGATGTCGGTGGGGTCAAATCGAAAATGACGCACATCCGGCGTCACTTGCGATGTCGTAGTGTGTAAATCCTAGATGATACGATGAACGAGCGCAAAATCGTCGTCATCGTATCATCGCTGCAGCCTCCGACATTTCCATAATGCCGGGGGAGCGACTGGTACGATGTAGTTCCTCGTTCCTGCGGCCGCACACATCGCTGTGTGTGAAGCCGCAGGAGCGAGGAACTTCACCTTACCTGCCTCCCGGCTGCAATGAGAAGGACGGAGGTGGGCGGGATGTTTACATCCTGCTCATCTCCGCCCCTCCACTTCAATTGGCCGCCTGCCGTGTGACGTCACTGTGACGCCGCACGACCCGCCCCCTAAGGAAGGAGGCGGGTCGCCGGCCAGAGGGACGTCGCACGGCAGGTATGTGCGTGTAAAGCTGCCGTAGCGATAATAATCGCTACGGCAGCTTTCACTATATATCGAACGTGCGACGGGGGCGGGACTATCGCTGCAGCATCGGTAACACATTGTTACCGATGTTGCAACGTGCAAAGCCCGCCTTAGTCTCCAGCGCTTGCACATGTGCAGTAACAAGGAATCCAAACATAGTCTCCAGTGCTCTCACATGTGCAGTAGCAAGAAATCCGAACATAGTCTCCAGTGCCACAGCAACCGTAACAGACATGCTGCATCCACGATCTGTGTGCATGCCCGGATTGTGGGCACATACCCTAAGGCTGAATTTACACATACTGTACATGTGTCACAGCCCGTGATGCCCTGACCGAAACTCAACTGCCTCATATATTTGCATGTCAATCTGAACTTGGACCACAAAACATGGATGTGTAAGTTCGGTCAAAAGTCAATGGCACAACGAATTTAACCACCAGGCTTGGGACAAGAATATAATCACCCTATGCCATCGTGCAAGAGTATTATATTTATATTGCTTTCCAAAAATTAAAACCTTTGTTTCTTTGTCTTGGCTTCAATTTTTGGGTTTGTATTACGATATGAGGTGTGAATAAACAAATATTAAGTGGAACGTCTCAACAGGAAAGCGCTCATAAAAAATACATTAAACCTTCTGGGATTGAGATTGTCCATACTCCTGATGAAACATTTCACAATACTGCCCAATTTATTTACCTAAGAGACCAATTTATTTTGTTACCTCCGTGCTAAGTGTTTGCACTGACAAGCAATTCTGCTTTCATCGAGTAATTGTGACAAGTTGTTTATTGAACTGTGAATTGTCTGATCCTAAACAATGGCTTTATCTAATTATTAGATTCCAAGCCAAATTTTATTCTAATGTGGATTCAACATACAGAAGAAATAATCTTTAAAGACTTTTTCCAAACACTTTTTTTGGGTTATTGAACTGATATCGCTTTGACATTCACTTTTGCACTATTTTATTACCATATTTATATACAAATACGACTAAGCAGCGCAATGTAAGTCACATAATAAATGTCATTATTAGTGATGAGTGAGAACTACCATGCTCGGGTGCTCAGTACTTGTACCTAGTGATGAGCGGGCACTACCATCCTCGGGTGCTCAGTACTTGTACCTAGTGATGAGCGGGCACTACCATGCTCGGGTGCTCAGTATTTGTACCTAGTGATGAGCGGGCACTACCATGCTCGGGTGCTCTGTACTCGTAACTAGTGATGAGCGAGCACTACCATGCTCAGGTGCTCAGTACTTGTAACTAGTGATGAGCGAGCACTACCATGCTCGGGTGCTCTGTACTCGAAACTAGTGATGAGCGGGCACTACCATGCTCGGGTGCTCGGTACTGGTAACTAGTGATGAGCGGGCACTACCATGCTCGGGTGCTCTGTACTCGTAACTACTGATGAGCGGGCACTACCATGCTCAGGTGCTCAGTACTTGTAACTAGTGATGAGCGAGAACTACCATGCTCGGGTGCTCAGTACTCATAACTAGTGATGAGTGAGCACTACCATGCCCAGGTGCTCAGTACTTGTATTTAGTGATGAGTGAGCACTACCATGCTCGGGTGCTCGGTACTTGTAGCTAGTGATGAGTGAGCACTACCATGCTCGGGTGCTCTGTACTGGTTACTAGTGATGAGTGGGCACTACCATGCTCGGGTGCTCGGTACTGGTAACTAGTGATGAGCGGGCACTACCATGCTCGGGTGCTCGGCACTGGTAACTAGGGATGAGTGAGCACTACCATGCCCAGGTGCTCGGTACTCGTAACCAGTGATGAGTGAACACTACCATGCTCGGGTGCTCGGTACTCGTATTTAGTGATGAGTAAGTACTACCATGCTCGGTACTCGTAACTAGTGATGAGTGAGCACTACCATGCCCAGGTGCTCAGTACTTGTATTTAGTGATGAGTGAGCACTACCATGCTTGGGTGCTCGGTACTTGTAGCTAGTGATGAGTGAGCACTACCATGCTCGGGTGCTCGGTACTCGTATTTAGTGATGAGTAAGTACTACCATGCTCGGTTGCTCAGTACTCGTAACTAGTTATGAGTGAGCACTACCATACCCAGGTGCTCAGTACTGGTAACTAGTGATGAGTGAGCACTACCATGCTCAGGTGCTCGGTACTCGTAACTAGTGATGAGTGAGCACTACCATGCCCAGGTGCTCAGTACTTGTATTTAGTGATGAGTGAGCACTACCATGCTCGGTACTTGTAGCTAGTGATGAGTGAGCACTACCATGCCCAGGTGCTCGGTACTCGTATTTAGTGATGAGTAAGCACTACCATGCTCGGGTGGTCAGTACTTGTAACTAGTTATGAGTGAGCACTACCATGCCCAGGTGCTCGGTACTCGTATTTAGTGATGAGTAAGCACTACCATGCTTGGTGCTCAGTACTCGTAACTAGTGATGAGCGGGCACTACCATGCTCGGTGCTCAGTACTCGTAACTAGTGATGAGTGAGCACTACCATGCCCCGGTGCTCGGTACTCGTATTTAGTGATGAGTGAGCACTACCATGCCCGGGTGCTCGGTACTTGTAGCTAGTGATGACTGAGCACTACCATGCTCGGGTGCTTGGTACTCGTAACTAGTGATTAGCGAATACTACCATGCTCAGGTGCTCGGTACTCGTAACTAGCGATGAGTGAGCACTACCTTGCTCAGGTGCTCAGTACTCGTAACTAGTGATGAGTGAGCACTACCATGCTCAGGTGCTCAGTACTTGTAGCTAGTGATGAGTGAGCACTACCATGCTCAGGTGCTCAGTACTCGTAACTAGTGATGAGTGAGCACTACCTTGCTCAGGTGTTCAGTACTGGTAACTAGTGATGAGCGGGCACTACCATGCTCGAGTGCTCAGTACTGGTAACTAGTGATGAGCGGGCACTACCATGCTCGGGTGCTCGGTACTCGTAACTAGTGATGAGTGAGCACTACCATGCTCGGGTGCTCGGTACTCGTAACTAGTGATGAGTGAGCACTACCATGCTTGGGTGCTCAGTACTTGAAGCTGGTGATGAGTGAGCACTACCATGCTAGGGTGTTTGGTACAGTTGGATGCTCGGATGGGCGCAATTTGAGTGCCAGAGTATAATTGACGTCAATGGTGAACTTGAGCATTTTTCTGGGAAATCTTCAGTAAAAATGATGGAGTTCCCCACTGACTTTCATTATACTCTGGCTCTCGAGTCATGCCCATCCGAGCATTAACTCCTCATTACGAGTACTGAGCACCTGAGCATGGTAGTGCTCGCTCGTCACGAGTAATTATGTATCATGTGCCAATGCTGCATTTTCAGTCTGCATAAGAGGTCAAAGCTCCATTCACAAATTTACTGGTTGTCACTGGAAACAATTAATAGGCTTGTTTTCAGATCCATTGCTTGACTGATGGACTAGTGAATTGCGCTCCTGGTAACCTAATAAATAAGACACCACACACTGCGTGACATGGATTAAAATTTTGGCCACAGCAGCCCTTTATTTTTTATAAGAAAAAACATCAACAAGAAAAAACAAGATTATCGGCCCAGAGATGTGGTTGTTATAAATCCCAGCCCCATATCCCCCTCCGCCGTGTACACCTAGCTCAAGGGGGAATCTGGGTATACCCCTTGATCATTTTCCTTGTGTCCGCTGAGCTCCTCCCCAGGGACCCATCTATTCCACTGTCCACTGAGCTCCTCCCCAGGGACCCATATTCCACTGTCCGCTGAGCTCTGGCCCAGGGACCCCATTAAAAACATAATTCTCCAACCAACAAAGAGGGGGTTTAAACAACCACATCCCGCCAAGACTCGCTCTTGTGACACCTTACAAGAGTGAGTTCCTCCACAACTTAATGGCTCGTTCTACTCCTTCTTGTATTCCCAACATCCATATATCAATGCCAATGTCATTAAGATGTACCTTATCATCTCTCCAAAATTGTTCCTTTGTATTTTCCAGCATCTGGTGACGTATGGCCACCCCTCCGTTTTCCAACACAAATTTTGTTATTTTTTTATTAACCTTTATCCTTGTATTATTGATGCGAGCCACTGATCGCGCTGTTCTCCACATTTGTCTAGCTACTATATCCGACCAGACCACCACTGTTTCTGGGTAAGACCTCCATAAATTCAACATATCAAGCTTTATGTTCCTAACTAAATGTCTTGATGTTCTTATTGCTAAATCATTACCACCTAAATGGATAAGTAAGACGTCCGGGGGGCGGTAGAACTCCACATGATACTGGATTTCTTTTAACAGCTGATGCCACTGCATTCCCCTCTTTCCTATCCATGTCACCCGTGCCAAGGAACTGGGCAACCCCAACTGTTTGCCATTAGGCCTGACTGCTGCACGTAAGGCCCCCCAAAAAACAAATGAATGTCCCATGATCCAAACCAGGCATTGCTGTTCAGCTAAAACAAAAAACAAACACAATTATCACACAATTGTCTAAATGAAGACACAACTACTATAAGATTACCAAAATGTACACATATATATATATATACATGTACGCCATTTATAATAAATGTAATCTAATGTAACTCTTAAATCTGCTCGATTCCCATCTCCCGATTTTTGTAACTATGTCAGGCCCTAAGCCCCATCTACAGCTTCTGTGGCTGCTCCTATCCTAAATGAGTGTGAAGTGAATGCGTTTGGAGACTCTCCCAATATTGTCAGGCATTTTTTAAGAACTGCTGTGAATTGAAATTGTGACAATGACTTACAATCCTCATGAATTAGTAATGAACCTTGGATATTTGGCCTTCTTGAGACATAGTTTCTAAAACAGATGACCGGGCAGGCCCTGGAACCGCTTAAAGGAAACAATGTGATCCATTTTCCTCTACCCTGTTGATCAGTTTTTGACTTTGCCAGAAAACATTCCAATCTGTCTGTGTACTGATGCACGTCCTCGGCTTGTAGACCCCCACTTCTGGTGGAGCTACTCGACACTAACTCGCTGATTCTAAAAGCTCCAAAAAAGGCCAGTGTGAATGCACAACTAAAGAGAAACACTTCAAACGGACTGCTACAGACTCGGCCTAGTACACTCAGTATCTGCTGCAATAACTGGAAAGAAATCGGACGCCGTTTATCTCTGGTCTTCTTACAACTTTTCCTGTAACCCTTTAGGGCCTGCTTAACTAAAAAATGCTTTGTGTAATCAGTGAAGTCGTGCAACTTAAACCAAAAAGCTAATCCAGACATTTTACTATCAATACTGGACAATGAAGTACCGTCCACAAAGGCCCTGCTAATGTAAAATAACAACAAGGAAACATTGTCATGTAACCTGGCATCATGTCCCACTAGAGCACACAAGTCTTCCCATTCCCTCCATGCTGACTGGTACCTCTGCCATGTGCTTACACCCACAGACCGTTCTATCAGAGCGTATGCGGTGTCACTGGCAGTGACCACAGAAAATCCGGACACTTCTTGCCTTGTACCTCTGCCATCGGGGCTAACGAACGGAATCTGTCCCACTGAAAACGAGACAGAGCATCAGCCACAGAATTACACACACCGGGGACATGCACAGCTGTAATCTGACAATTTGACTTTAAGCAGCGCAGCACTAGATGACGCAGCAAAGTAACAACAGGCAGGGAAGACGCTGATTGTTTGTTGATGACTTCTACAACTCCCAAATTATCACAATGAAATCTCACTTTTCGGTTTTGGAAAATATTGCACCAAATTTCACAAGCAACCACTATGGGGAACAATTCAAGGAGTACTAAGTTTCGTGTTAACCCATTGTTTCTCCAACTCTCTGGCCACCTATCTGCACACCACTGTCCAGAACAATATGCACCAAAACCAGTTGACCCCGCTGCATCAGTGTGGATGTCTAGATCAAAATTTGAAACCGGTGGTCTGATCCACAATGACCTCCCATTAAACTCCATTAAGAACTGTTCCCATACCGCCAGATCGTCCTTTAATGTTCTAGCCAGCCGCACAAAGTGATGTGGAAAGGTTATGCCTGAGGTAGCTGCAGCTAGGCGCCTACAAAAAACTCTACCCATTGGAATAATGCGACACGCAAAGTTCATTTTTCCTAACAGTGATTGTAGATCCTTTAATCTGATCTTACGGTGAGATCTAGCTTCTCTGACTGCCTCCAGCAGATCACTGACCTTGTCATCCGGTAATCTGCACTCCATTGCTTCACTGTCAATCAAAATTCCTAAAAACTTGATAAGTGTAGACGGGCCTTCTGTTTTATCTGATGCTAACGGTACTCCAAAACACTTAAAAACCGACTGAAATAATGAAGCACAAACAAATGACTTTGGTGGACCAATACATAGGAAATCATCTAGATAATGCAGGACAGAACGCACGCCGGCTTCCTTCTTTACTACCCACTCCAAAAATGTGCTAAATGATTCAAACAAGGAGCATGAGATGGAGCAGCCCATCGGTAAACACAAGTCTACATAAAACATTCCCTGCCACTGACAACCCAAGAGATGGAAGCTTTCTGGATGGACTGGTAAGAGTCTAAAGGCAGCTTCAATGTCTGTTTTTGCCATTAAAGCTCCTCTGCCGTACTTCTGAACCCATGCAATCGCTGTATCAAATGAAGTATACGAGACTGTGCAAAGTTCCTGATCGATTCCATCATTAACTGAGCTTCCATGAGGGAAGGACAGATGATGGATCAGCCTAAACTTATTGGGTTCCTTCTTTGGGACCACCCCCAATGGAGAGACCCTTAAGTTTTCTATTGGCATTTTGGGGAATGGGCCTGCCATGCGGCCCAGGTCAATTTCTTTGTTTAGTTTTGTGGAGACAATGTGAGAATATGTATAAGCTGAAGCAAGGTTACGAGAACAGGTTAATGGGCCCGAAGTAGATGGGATCTTAAAACCTTCTGAGAAACCCTCCCCCAGCAATTGTGCTGCTTTTCTATCTGGGTACCTGCTTAGATAGTCCACCATCTCCCCGAGTCTAATTGGGGTTTCCCCCTTTTTGGTTAATCTCTGCTGTTGGGGTTTTATTTCGTTTAAAGCATTTTGATAGGCTATGGTTTCCACTACAGAAGGTGCATTCATGTCTGTACCTGCATGTGTTTCCGAATCTGCACTGGCTATCATTGAACTGCCAGCAGCAACCTTTTCTGTTTGCTGCCGACAATCCGATTGCTGATGATCTGCCAACATAGCCCTGAAAGGGCTGATTAACCCCACGTGGCGCTGTCATGAGACGCATCCATAAACCAATATCTTTGTGATCCCAACGAATCCCTTGGCGACCAGCCTTTCGTTGGCGAAACTGCTCATCATAGCGCAGCCATGCTAAACCTCCATACACACGGTGCGCCTCCCCGATAGAATTCATGTAACAAAATAAGGCAGAGCAATGTTCAGGAGTTTTTTGGCCTATTACACTTGCTAAGATGGCAAAGGCCTGGAACCAATTGGCAAATGTTTGGGGGATGAGACGATAGCGTCCTTCTTGTTCCTCTCTTTTTCTCTCATCAAACCTTACTCTATCCAAGTTATATTTTTCTAAGGGCAATAATGAAAATATTTCCACATATTCGTCGGCCCAAATCTTCTCCCTAACCTCCTGTTTCAAATGAATTCCTAGAGGACCCTCAAAACATACATATAATTCTCCTTTTGCTGCATCAGATAATGTAACCCCTTGTGAAATTACTGCGTC
This sequence comes from Anomaloglossus baeobatrachus, assembly GCF_048569485.1. NCBI lineage: Eukaryota > Metazoa > Chordata > Amphibia > Anura > Aromobatidae > Anomaloglossus > Anomaloglossus baeobatrachus. The sequence continues at coordinate 202,247,721 of NC_134360.1, read as the reverse complement.
CTCCTGTGTCTCTGGATCAGCACACGACTGACTTACCACCTCCGATGTCCGGCGACCATTCCCACACCATGCAGCAATAGGAGAAGAAGTTATGGGTAAGCTAGACTGACTCAAAGCCTCCTTAACCCCTGACACTAATTGCTGTACTACTGAATTAAGATCCCATCCTACATTGCCGGGAACTGTACCCCCAACTGCGCCCACTGGACTCATTACAGGTGTTGTTACACTAGATATAGGACAAGAAAAAGTGTTCTCACCAATACCTGGCTGCGTCCTAGGTTGACCAGCCGTCCGTGACGTATTAGTTATAGTCTCTACAGCCCCTTCATTATTGAAGTGCTGCGTGCTGCTGCCCTCTAGTGGGGAGTCGTTATCTGTGTCATAGTCATTGTCTGGAATCTCCTCTGAGTCTTGTAGCTGTAGATTTATTGCCTGACTCCACTCCTGAGCCGGCCGATGAAGTCTTTGTCTGGTTAAAGTACTTTTGCGCAGTTGTCTTTTTGGATTCCTACCACTCCTCGTGTAATGTGAACCCGGATCCGGAAAAGTTGTGTGTCCTAAGCCCATCCCCCCATGTTGGTTCATTTCCTGGGGTGAGGCCGTATGATGTCCTCTAGAATGATGCAAAGTTTGTTGAGGAAGTTCTAAGGATTCATGGTGGGCTGTCGTCACGTCAGTTGTAGCTTGTGTGGCTGCTTCTCTGGCTGGCACCTCAGTAGAGCTGGACTTTCTCCTTGCACTTCTTGGTGTCTCTCTGGTTAGATGATCTGGCTCTTTTCTCTGTACCTTGTTATTCTTGTACTGTAGTTTCCTTCCTGGTTTGTAAGAAGGATCACAGGCCGTGCTGCGCTTTGCTCTCTTCCTAGAAGTAACAGAAGGACTTATGATCCTATTGTGAGTCCTATTGGCCATTTCAGAAGTTAGTCTCTCAGGAGGTCTGGATCTTCTTAGAGTTTGATGTTCAGAAAGTTCAGAAGGGACAGATGCTGTATCCCGGGCACTCTTCAGCAATTCGTCTAGCTGGGCCTGAATCCATTCGGGCCTACACGTCAAAGCCGCTGTCTGAACGCTCCTCAGCAAGGCATCCATACTGCTGGTTCAGTCTTTGAGTCCAGGACAAAGGAATGACACCTTAACATGGGACCTATTTCTTATATGGCCCCTGCCCCCCCGTCTCTCCTCCTGCTCGCTCACCCCCCACCACATTCCTTAGGTAAAAACCCCATCCCTTACTCCTTAACCCTTTCCTGGATCTATCACTGCCTCAGTCATGTACGTTACGGCTATCTGCCTTCACTCTGCTAACTCCTTAATGCTCCATGATGTACTATTACAATATAGAGTGTGTCCGGGACATTTGGAGCAGGCTCAGGACCTGAGCTTGCTTCACATAGAACAGATATTGGCTACATTACATCTACCTTGGTCAGTGCTATTGTAGGAGGGGGAGAATAGTGCCCCCTTCTACAAAGGTAGTGCTATGATATTGTAGTTATACTGTATATAAAGCAGGATGTAGAAGAGTGGAACGGGTGCAACATTTCGTTCCACTTAGCAGAGCTGGATGTATATGTGTTGTAGCAAAAAAATGTATTTGCTTATAAACTGTAAATAATGTGTAATGTGGAGTACTGGCCCCTCGTGCTGTGTCAGGCAGGGGACATAGTACAGGGTCAGGAGTGTTGCAGATTTAGTGTTAGAGATAACAAGTAGGGTTAAGTTGGAACCAGGGAAACAAGCAGAGCAGGAGTAGGGATGATAGGAGTAGTTAGATAGTTAAAGGGAACCTGTCACCTAGAATAGGCATTCTGACCAATCAGCAGACGCATGTGTGCACTAATTACACCTCCCTACCCATCCCTGTGTTATAAAATTGTATAATATGAAAGTAATAAAAAACGTTTTATTACCTTCATATTTCGAATGTAAATAGCAAGGAAATGTGGTCACAGGGGCAACGCCTTGGCCTATGGACGTCTGCATATTTCCGTGGTATCACGCCCCTGTGGGCATGATACCAGGGAGCGACGTCTCCATCGCTCATTCTATCCTGCGCGCATTGCAGCAGACTTATCTTCCAGGTTCTCCTTGTCAGTTTCAGACGCGCACTGCGCATGCGCAGTGCGCGTCTGAAACCGGCGATTGAACACCCGGAAACGAAGCCTGCTGCAATGCGCGCTGGATAGAATGAGTAACGGGGACATCACTCCATGGAATCACGCCCACAGGGGTGTGATACCACGGAAATATGCAGACGTCCATAGGCCAAGGCGCCGCCCCTGTGACCACATGCCCTGCTATTTACATACGAAATATGAAGGTAATAAAACGTTTTTTATTACTTTCATATTATACAATTTTATAACACAGGGATGGGTAGGGAGGTGTAATTAGGGCACACATGCATCTGCTGATAGGTCAGAACGCATATTCTAGGTGACAGGTTCCCTTTAATAAGGCAAAACAGGGACATAGGAAGTGTAGAGAGATGGTTGCCTGGGAGACAGAGACAGGAGGGCGGACAGAATGCAGAGGGTTTTAGAATGCGTGTAGGAAGTGGATAGTTAAGTGGCAGGAGCTGAAGAGTACAGATGAGGTCCAGACCTGGAACCTGTCCAGATAGGGAGGAATCCTCCCGTGTACAGAGATCTCACCCAGCGGACGGACAGTGAGGCATCCTGAGACCGGTGGGACGTTGGGATTCAGAGACTGCTGACGGGACCCTGAACTGGTCGGGAGCTGCCACATGTCTGGGGGCACGAGTGAGGTACGGCAGCCGCATGGAAAGGATACCTGGGGAGAAAGGGTTCCAGGAAGAGGGCATAGGACTCAACTACTGGAGGATAGTGCCCAGGGTGAGTGCCAGGAAAAGAGAAATTTTCCCCCGAGGTAAAACAGACACAGCACAAGTGGTCCTAAGGGCCTGAAGTTTGAAAAGAAGCAAGAGTGATCTGCAATAAAGAAGTTCCTGTGATTTTATCAGAGTCTGCGTGTACTTTATGTTGGCTTCCCTGTCTATGACAGGAACCCAGCGAGTACAGATAAAGGTAATAGAGACTGTGATGGCTAATGACTTAGGCCCCAGTTGGAGCCTAGCACAGACATTGACATTATCTGCAGCCAGGGGAAGCGCTGCCGGCCATCACCTGGCTCCCCTCTTCACTACCACCAATCACTGCTGTTAAAGGCAGACAGCAGCATTCAAGTGCCACAATTCAATATGGGCATCAGTTTGTGCGCAGATGGGATCATGTGGGAGATGATGGTTTTAGTTGATAGCCAGGGGCCTGATGAAGGCTCCTGTTCCTGTCATGTCATTTCTCCTATGATATCTAGTTTCTGGCTGGGTGTCATAGGAGACTGTCATTTTTATTATATACAGCAATACTTACTACTGCTCTATATAGCATAAGTGATTAAACAATCGCAGGTTACTGATCTCTAAGGAACTGAAAAAATAAGGAAAAATCAAAAAATATATATTTTAAAAAATATTAGAAACACAAAACAAAGGAAAAACAAAACACCCGTACCCCTTTTCCTCAAAGAAAAATAACATATAATAAAATATATATATTTGATACAACAGCATCTGATCTATCCAAATATATATATAATGATCAATCAGAATATAAAATTAATTAACCTGATTGGTAAATGCCGCAAAACAATAAAAATCTGCCAGATTTGTGTTTCTTGGGTCCTGTAACACCATAAAAAAATTGCAATGGGAAGTGACAAAAACTTTGTATCTACTTCAAAATTCTATCAATAAAAACGCCAGCTCACCACATAAAAAACATGCCGTCATACAGTACCATTCATGGAAAAATAAAAAGTATTAGATCTTAGAAAATGGTGGCAGAAACCAATGTTTTTTGCTTACAAAATTTTGAATTTTTTAACTTCTTACAGACATTGGACATACTGGGTACATCCTAGATATCGGTATAATCACCGCCAGCTGCTGTGGTGAGCCGGCGGTGTTCCCTTCACATGTCTGCTGATTTGAAACAGTATGGTGTGGTTGCGGCACTTGTGTTGTAGACTTTATTTCCCCATTAACCAATGTTTAAGTTAGGTTTGTACATAACAGATTTGAGCTTTTGAAATTTGAAATTGCTGGCTTTGCCAAATTTTTGGCCAAAATTCAATACATTTTCACAAATCTCAACATTGGAAATTTTGTAAATGCTTGAAAAATACACGGTGGGAGAGAAAAGAGAGAGAGAAGACCTCCCGACCATAAAAGCTTACACTTTACAGGGAGAGAGGAAAGACCCTGCTGACTATAAGAATTTACACTCAAAGGAGTGAGAGACTTACCTAGTGATTTTCAAGATGGAAAATAATTCTGCCATACAAACTGTGCTCAACTGGGAGCCACTGATCAGTGATAGTTGAGCAGGGCCGGATCTACACATGTCTGTGCCCTAAGACATGGCACATAATTCTGCGCACACTCCCCCTTGTGCTGGTGTCATTCACTGCTACTAACTGCGCCTTCTTACGATATCTTCTATTATAGTTAGGAGCTATGGCTGTGTAGCGCCCCTGAGACTGGGTGCTACAGGGTATTGTATTGTATCAAAACACAGATGAGACGATGAGATGATACGTGTATTTATTATTGGACATTTTGATCTGATACGTGTATTTATTATTGGACATTTTGATTTGATACGTGTATTTATTATTGGACATTTTGATTTGATACGTGTATTTATTATTGGACATTTTGATTTGATATGTAGTTTTATGTATCTTATAATGTCCGTCCACCCTGGGCAATAAGAGGTTAAGTCTGTTTCTGCAGCACACAGCTTCACATACAGACAGAGGGAACATTCCTTAAGTGGGGGCACATGCAGGAGGGAGTTACAAGAGACAGTTTAGTTTCAGTTTACCTCAGAACGCCTTAGAAAAGCAGTGAGAGTGGAGTGCTGTCTCTCTCTCTCAGGGAGGCAGAGCAGAGGATCCACCAGGTCCAGACTGGTTATACACCCTTTTATTACCTGGGACTGGGCTAGTGGATGGCTGAGGACCCCTAAGCTGAGAGAGATGTCAGTTAGGAGGCTTCAGGTCCATTAGCCGGCAGAAACTTGGAATGGGAGAGGTGGCTAGCCGGGAAGGAGTTGAGAGCCTGGGACTAGTAGTCGTGTGGCATGGAAGAGAAGAGGGTTACAGAGGGGAGGATTACGTTGCCCCCTTTGAACCAGTGCAGCTCCGGGTAGCAGAGTAATGGGTCCCAAGAGCTCCAGAGACAAGGAGGGGACCACCGCATGAGCGCACAAAATAGAGAACGCCCACAGGCTGCTCTACCAGACTTTCACCTCAGCCCTGCCTGGGAGCGAACTGAGTCATTGCAGTAAAGGAAGAACTGTGAGTAAACAAGATCTGAAACCCGCAACCCAGTGACTTGGACTCTGTTTGTCATTGCCTTGTGATCCGGAGATTCCCAGTTCCCCGTTCTCCATCCCGGGGGGCGCTCCGCCTTTGAGGTGTGATATCATCCCAGCTGCACCCAAACATCTCCCCCGGTGAGGTACCATGCAGCAGCGGCCTTATCCCTGGCCGCACACCACAGGTAGCATAGTCAACATCATCCGTTACACTCCTGGAGGAGGAAAGGTCGGAGGAAGGGTCCGCAGCGGAGGGGGCCGGAACCCCAGTCCCCACTGTAACCGGTGGCAACCTCTCCAGGAATAATCTTTGCTAGCCTCCCTTTACTGTGCAACACGGGGCCACGGAACCGGATCAGGCCACAACTTCTACAAACCACTGGCCCGGCAACGGGTATACAAGGTACGGACCAAAGCTCCTATCTTGAGCTCCGTGGGGTGTCACAACTGCTGCTGAAATAGAAGCAGAGAGCCAGCGCTGCACTCACATATCCCACTCCCACAGCATCTGACACCCAGGATCCCGGTCATCTTCAAAGAGGGCAGCAATGCAAGAAACTGTTGTAAGTAACTGCAACGCTGCTCCTGTGACAGAGCAAGACAGTGTAAGTTGTAGACATGGGCAAAGTAAATGTTCCACTCATTTAATGTATATGGATGTAACTTTATAAAACAGCATTTTATATCCAAAAAAAAAAATTGCAAATATTTTTTCTCTGTATATATGCCATCTTAACTGCTATGCCCTAGGCCATGGCCTAGGGTGGCCTTATTGGAGATCTGGTCCTGTAGCCAAGGTTCTGACTACCACTGTACAAGGTATGACAATCCCTTAGATGTCATAGCTGCAGAGCATTATCAGGAAGTCTGTACGGCAAAGCAAAAACACATTGGCTGGCTCCCTGATGCTTCAGCAGTGTGGGAAATGGCGCACAGGAAGTTTTTTTGACAACCAAATCTCAAAGTGTTTGAATTTTAGTAAAACTAAATTTTAGGGAAACTCGACAAAGTCGATCCTCTACTTGAAGATTGTGCTGGTCTACCTTACAATTCTGATTTTTTATTTTCTTAAAAAATTCATATGCAAAAATTGAACTGAGGATACAGATCAGTCACTGATTAAGAAGAAATCTATTGTAAGTGGTCATAAAGTCCAAAGAATCCCATCAATATATGTGATGGATGCTGCTTTCTACTTGGTATTGTGAGCGAAATACTGTACACTCCTTCTATGCCTCTGGAACTCCAAATTAGTAAGATTTGCTTTACGAGCGCTCGGGAAATCATTGCAGCACATATACTTTGTGGAGTACCTAAAGTTTCTGTTTTATTACATCATGTGACCAGTTTATATAGTACCTCCAACAAAGAAATAACTCCTCTGAACTATGCACCAATAAGAGCCACAGAAGTGTGTATTAACATGTGAGACTTCCCCACCTATCAGTGTTAGCTGAGCCCTATGATATTCAGTTATAAGACAAGATGGATTCGATAAGAACAAAATGGCTTGTATTCTCTCACAGTATGAATGGGTGTTGGAGTCAGGTAGGCACTTCTACTGTATGAATATATATAAAATGATCTTCAGCTTCAAACAGCAATCAGTATGCCACTGAGCAATAATTAATATAGTAATATACATACTGAAGTAAGTGATGAAACAAAATGAAAAAGCAAATTAAAATATTGACATAAATTAACATAGTTGTTGATCTTTAAAAGGGCTTTGATGAACAAAGTATAAATGACGATCTTAAATATGACACTATTTACATTCCAGCCCCTAAATACTGCTTTGGGAATAATACGGGAATATTTTTTATATCAATTCTTTTAGAATGACGGATGTTCCCGGGGAAGTGACAATTGTCAGGAAGCAATTTTGCATGTGATGAGTTGTTTTACGAACATTGTTGCTTGCACCTGTGCTCAGTGGTCTTTGGAAAGTGGCTCTTCTTAATGGGTTTAGCTAACTACTATAATTACGTATTCCAATTAAAGCAACAGTCCATCAGCATCTACCTAGGAGATGATCAAAGTGCTCTACGCATTTACGAATTGCATCAATTTTAAAGCTGGATATTCTGACCATATTGCATTCTGTGATTGTCTATTCCGGGTCCATTCCCTAACTGTTTTCATACACAGTGCTTAACAATATGCCATATTCAATATTGGTCTTCTTTATAAAGATGAAAAAAATAACTTGAGATACTTATTGGTGCTTTCAATGCCATGATCTAATTTCCTTGGAAAAGTGATTAGTTCATAACTATGGAGAGTATGTATTGGTTTATACACTATTATCATAGAGTATATAATGGCAGGTCATGAGCCCCTAGTCTGGCCCTCAGACTTGAGACCCTGCATGTACCTTACCTTGGAAATAGGCTTGATGGTAGCCAGGTCTGAGCCCCCAGCGTAGCCCTAACTCCTGTGAGAGTTCTGATCTTACTCCCCCTCTCCCCCACCCTCGGAGCAGAACAGAAAACCCAATAACGAAAGTCCACAAAGCAACACAGACAAGGGAGAACAGAAACTCATACACACTGCACTCAAAACACACAGGAGAAACAATATGTGAACCAGGAGCAACGAAATGGGGAAGAAAGAAATGCACAACAGGGGAATGTTCAGACCACTCAATATCGCAACAAAGATCACCATCAACAGGTTCACAGACAACACCGGTACCACTTGGAGCAAAAAATGATGCTATAATTGGTGCTGAGTCATGAAATCCAGGATTTTACGTACCCACCCCATCGGTTGTGCATCACAGGCAAATCGCTGCCCGTGGCGCACAACATCGCTCGCACCCGTCACACATACTTACCTGCCTAGGGACGTTACAGTAACCAGTGAACTGCTTCCTTTCTAAGGGGGCGGTTAGCTCGGCGTCACAGCGACGTCACTAAGTGGCCACCCAATAGAAGCGGAGGGGCGGAGATGAGTGGGACGTAACATCCCACCCACTTCCTTCCTTCCTCATTGCCGGCAGCCGCAGGTAAGGTGAGGTTCCTCGTTCCTGTGGTGTCACACATAGCGATGTGTGCTGCCGCAAGAACGACGAACAACATCGTACCTGTAGCAGCAACGATATTTGGGAACTGGACAGCATGTCAATGAGCAACGATAAGGTGAGTATTTTTGCTCGTTAGCGGTCACTCGTACGTTTCAGACGCAACGACATTGCTAACGAAGCTGGATGTGTGTCATGAATTCTGTGACCCCAACGACATTGCTTTAGCAATGTCGTTGCATTTAAAGCGGCCTTTAGTCATGGCTGTGGGCGGGACAGGCCCAGGCTGCTTGAGTAAAATAGCCTGTGGACAGGACTGGATGACTGAGTGTGAACAGTCATCATTTGCCAAAATCAAACAGATAGAATAACCAATTAAGGGTGCATGACTAGGTGGAGGTCAACCAAGAACCAAAAATAATCAATACAAAAAAGCCAGCACATAATTCTAAACTGTAATAATATTTTCAAAGATTTTTGGCAAAAAATTGCAATCTTTTGAGCAAATTTACAGTTTTACCCTAGGGTCTTCTAATATGGATGGACTTTTTTAATATTATGTGAAAATAAAGACAGAAATTATTTTACGCTGGATGTGCTGATAATTTTTTATCTATTTTTAAATCTATCTTCTCAAATCCATATTGGGGTCAGTCAGATCCCCATTGGGGTTCAAACAGCAACACTTGCTCTACAGACTGTCAAAAACAGCTTAGCAGGAAATATAAAAATACGCAAAGAACCTTTGGTTGTCAGGAAATTGTTGGTTAGCGTAGAGAAGTGGAGATCTTACCCCTGAGATTGGCTATGGATTACTATGTGTGGAAGTTTGTGTCAAGACAAAAGGTAGGCTGAGTATGCAATGGTATATAAAATTATAGCCTATGTATAAATATTGGAAATGAGCAAATCTTTTGAAATTCAAATTTTACGAATTTTCCCCACAAATCCACAAATTCCATTTGCGGCAAATTGATTTATACGGAATCGTAAGTACTTCAATATCCCTGATAAGACATGTATAGCACTATGAGGTCTCCTAGGACTGTACCCAACTCATTTTAAGCTCTTTCATGGAAAAAAGCCTTACTAATTTCAAAGTGACAAGTGACTATGGGTAAACAGTTTCTTCACCGCGGTGCTATCACACACTATCTATAAAAATTGTCCACTGTTTTATGGTTTTCTCTCCCTATTTCTAAGCTGTAAGCTGTAACTTCCTCTCCCTATCCAGATTCACCCCAAAATGGCTGCTACATTCCCTGCTTCTGCTTTTATACAGGCTATGATAGTCCCTCTTGATTGGCTGTGTTATACCATGGGATGTGATAACAACAAAGCCTTATGGGGAAGCCCGCCAGACTGTGCCCAGGGTCATGTGAGCCTTCTCTGGCTGACTCAATAAGTAAAATGGAGACATTTTAGACAATTCACAAATTGTTCGAGATTGCCGGATTTGGCGTTTTCCTGAAAATTTGAGATAAATTTGATTCACATTTAATCGATTTACTCATCTCTAATAAATTTATATATATCAGATAAGATATAAATAGATGTGTATGTCCATATATATTCATTCTATATTTTACACTATGCAAATAAAATATAAATAGAACTTTTTTATTCATTAGTGGCTATAGTTTAGCTTTCATTTCATTACTAATTTGTATAATTGGATTCATATACTGAGTCCCAAAAGGTGCTTGCTTTGAGTATCTGGCACAAATTTTTAAATATTAATGTTGATGTAATATTAATTTGATAAAATATTTTAATTTTTAGGCATTAATATTTTATTTTAACACTAAAATGCAAATTCCGTGAGCTATCCCACAGCAATACTGACAAGCGTTCAGTTTTGCAGAAGCCGGAGCCAAGTTTCAGCTTCCATTATTTCCGCCTTGCTTCATGGTGAGATTGGGGAATTCTTGGGTCAGTGGTTATGTTTATTCCAAATGCTGGCACCATGATACAAGTATAGTAAATGGGATTCAGAGCTGCTTTTTACACACTAGAGTTTAATTAGCCTTCCATGTCTAGTTACTGGCCACCGTGGAGATTTCTGTATGCACACCAATTTTTTGGAATTCAATTTTTTTTTTCGGATGGCCCTGGTGAGTCATTAATGCTAATTAAAATAATTTATTAAAAAGAACCCTCTAAATCTTTAACATAGAGAAACGTTTTTTTTTTATCTTCAAAGGTTCCATTTTAATTATACCAATTCCAACTCAAACAATAAAAGGATTCTCGTTTGACATTGCTCCCTTCATGCATGGATCCTACCGAAAGGTTTTTCGTCATGGGATATCATTTTGTAAAAGAGATTGGCTCAGGGGTAAAATGCATAAAGTGTTGTAGGATACAATCATTTCTAATAATAGTAATCCCCTTCCCGATGTAGCACATAACAGTATGTCATACATCTATTTCGTCCATATGACTAGAATGGGCTTGGAAGCTGAACCCACACCAGAACCGGCAGAGGTTTGTTAAAGGGAACGTGTCAGGTGTAATATGCACCCAGAAGCACGAGCGTAACTGTCCCTGTATACACTAGCATAGATAAAGAGATCTTTAGAAAAAGTATTTCTAAAGATCTTTAGTTAGTTAGCTCTCCTGGCTAGCCGACTCCATTAGCATGTTAGTACGTCACTGTGGGAGTGTTAACATCCTAATGAATGAGTCTCATTCACCTCTCCGCTGCCATCGCCGCCCGACACTGGATTTTGGCTAAGTGCGCATTGTGGCACCCTGGACAAGCCAGGTCGTCACAGGTACTACACCTACACACCCCACACCCCGGTTAGGTACACCAAAGCCAAACAAAAATCCTTGTTGCCTTCCTCCAGGGGCTGATGTCCACACCAGGGGGTGGGCCAGGCGGTTGGCTCCGTCCACCGAGGAGTTCACAGTCCTGGAGGCGGGAAAAGGAGTCAGTTTAGAGTTGAGTTTTGAGGAGTGAAGTGGTAGAGAAGCAGACTGACAGCGTCCGGGTGTGTGGCCCGGACGGAACAGCAAGGTTGGCAGACGGTGGTGACCGTCTGCAGGAGAGGCCGATTAGAGTGAGCCGTAAGGACCGTGGACGGGCGGTGGCCCGGCGGTACCAGACCGGTGAACAAAGAGAAGCCAGCACCATCCGGCAGGGCTTACGGACCCCGACCAGGCTAGGAGTCGCCGTGAAATTGGTCAAATCTGTTAGCGAAGAGAACCTCCGGGGTTTCCCAACAGTCAAGACCTGATTGAAGACAACAGCTCAAACCGTAGAGGGAAACACAGTCACCGCCAAGGCTACAGTTCCCAGGGCCAGAGCCTGCGGGCAAAAGGGGCTCCTTCAGCAACCATCCAAGCTGGGGAGCGGGTTACCGGTGGGAACCCATTGGGACCGTACACACTACACAGGTGCAGGGAAAGGCAGTCACCATCAACCTGCCGGGAGGAGAAACACCGCAGCCGTCTGTGGGACCCGTCCATCCAGCCGTTTGTTTTACCGGAGACTTTGCATTTGTCATTGGCTGAGTGAGTACCACCGTGCCGTGCGGCAAAGCGCTGCCCCCGCGACCCTGCACCTCACCAGGCCCCGTAACCCGCCTGCCGTACATCCATACCCCTCACCGGGCCCCGGGACAACCAAACCCCCCTACCCACGGAGGGAAGAACCAACATCCAAGCTGCTCCCTGTCATCGCTCCCGGGATCCCCGTCCAGAGCAGCGGTGGTGTCACAATCTCACCACAACCGTGGGTGACGTCACGGACAATATCCCTAAACCAAACCACCCCCTTTCACTCACGGGCGAGGAACGACGCTCGAGTCCCCGGGATCCGGCCCACCGCTCGAGCCACCGACCGAGCAGCAGCAGCAGCCGGACCCAAGCAGTGGGTGAGCGCAGCGTCCCCTCCTCCGCCCGCGACAACTTGACGTCACAAACAGGATCTTACCGCTCTGCCGTCTGGTAGAGGTGCGCCTTGTGACCGCCAGAGGTGTCCGGCCGAAAATTTTGAGAAGCCGCCATTTTGGGCGCGAAAAGTCCCCGCTCGAGCATCTCCTCGAGCAGTGGAGGCGCGAAAGCCGAAACCCCGCCCCTGTTGAGAAGGAGCCGGAAAAAGACTAAGGGGGACGAATGGCGTCTGGCCGCATGTAGCCCGCGGCTATAAAAGCAGGGACGCCAGGACTCTGCAGCGATATTGGGTTCTTGGAAAGCACCATGGCCGAGATGCACAGCCCCACCAGCGACCCCGTAGTCCCTGTGCCAGGCACCGCGGCGTGGGTGAGGGACTGGACCGCCCCGCTGAGTGACCGTCTGCAGGCCTGCATGCAGCTCCTCCTGGAGGAGTGGGAGACCGATATGGCGGACGTGGTGGCTGCTATGCGGAGACGTGAGGTGGAGGAGGATTTGGAGGAGCGGGTAAGAGACCCACGCCCCTGTATTCCCGAGAGATCGGCCACTGCGGCTGGGGGGCCCGGCCTGCACCCGCTCACCCTGCCTCCTCCCCCGCTACCCGTGTTAGCAGTTGCCGCCCCGCCACTAGGCCCACTACCCGTCCAACCGGTAGCGACACCCTGCCAATCCGCCCCGGCGGACCGACCGGCTGCAGACGCTCAGGGCCGCCCTGAACCGCTCCTGTGGGAGCCGCCGAGGCCGCGGCCCCTTAACGAAGATGTATCAGAGGCCCTGACTAGGATGGCACCAGGCGCTGTGCCCGAGCCTGGGACTGTGATGTGGATGAAGGCCAGAATAATTGAGTTCAACCAACGCCAGCAGAATCAGATATGCCTCATGATGGAGCAGTGGACCAATGAGGTGGAAATGCTGATTGCAACTGCCCCAATGTATGGGTTGGGAGCAGATGTGATGGAGCCGACGGGTGACCCACGTCCCTATGTCCTACCAGGACCGGCCACTGTGGCTGTGGGGCCCGGCCCAGTCTCGGCCCGCGCATCGTCCCTGCCATTACTTATGGGGCGCCTCAGCTTTAACCAACCTGACCTGCTGCCCCATGCAACTACAGAAGGATCTGATGTGCTGGATGCTGGAAGCCTGGAGACTGCGTCAGCTGGCGGCAACCCGCCTAGCGCAGAGACAAGTGATAGTGACTCCAGCTCCGGTGCCGGACCCACCTCTGAATTCGAGAAGGCGAGTGAGCGTCTCCGCTACGAGGGAGAGCCGGTGGTTTATTACATCCCGCGCACCGGTGGGAATGGATACCGGGCACTCCTCTCCCAGCAGGCCTGTCACTGCATGTTCGATATGTTGGTGGCAGAGGATGAGGCCACCTCAGCGGAAAGTGAGCAGTGATGGCAGCGGAGCTCCGCTGCAAGTTGTCCCCATTGGGACCACCAGAGTACCGTTTGAAAGTTTTTAAATGATAAGAAGAATCAACCGAGAGTTTACCTGATTGACAGCCGTGATTGGACCGGTCGTTGCCGGCAACTGTTGTCCCCGTGGGGACTGGCTTTATCCTTGCGTTAGGAACTGCTTACGGACAAGCCCGAGAACTTGCAGGGCAACCACAAACTGAGTGGCATGTAAATAAAAATGTTTTATGGCTTGTACCATTACCACCTCCGGAGAGGCTGATTTGGAGGATGGGCCTGGAGTAAAGGGATGACCCAGGCCCGCCACTACCGAAACCGGTGGCAATCCTCCGGGGGTTCAGGGGTTCCCCATGGACGTGGGTCCCCTGAAAAAGACAGAACCCGCTCGGGCAACTTGGTGCTGGACTGGGGTCAAGGGGTGCTGCCCATTTGCTTAGGGGCAGCATCAGGGCCAGGTTGCTTGGGTGGGAGAGAGCGGAAGCCGTACCGTTAACAAAGACAACCGTTTAGTAACGTTTAAGAAATGTGCCTCCCGATGTGGGAAGAATGAGAAAATGCTTATGTTTTTACACGTTTTACCGTTTTATCTTTTTCAGTTTGTCAAAATAAAACCGGTGATGGACGGGCAGCCCGCGGACGGTCTGCATTTTACTAAGGGGGAATGTGGCGCCCTGGACAAGCCAGGACGTCACAGGTACTACACCAACACACCCCACACCTCGGTTAGGCACACCAAAGAAAACAAAAATCCTTGTTGCCTTCCTCCAGGGGCTGATGTCCACACCAGGGGGTGGGCCAGGCAGTTGGCCCCGCCCACCAAGGAGTTCACAGTCCTGGAGGCGGGAAAAGGAGTCAGTTTAGAGTTGAGTTTTGAGGAGTGAAGTGGTAGAGGAGCAGACTGACAGCGTCCGGGTGTGTGGCCCGGACGGAACAGCAAGGTTGGCAGACGGTGGTGACCGTCTGCAGGAAAGGCCGATTAGAGTGAGCCGTAAGGACCGTGGACGGGCGGTGGCCCGGCGGTACCGGACCGGTGAAAAAGAGAAGCCAGCACCATCCGGCAGGGCTTACGGACCCCGACTAGGCTAGGAGTCGCCGTGAAATTGGTCAAATCCGTTAGCGAAGGGAACCTCCGGGGTTTACCAGCAGTCAAGACCCGATTGAAGGCAACAGCTCAAACCGTAGAGGGAAACACAGTCACCGCCAAGGCTACAGTTCCCAGGGCCAGAGCCTGTGGGAAAAAGGGGCTCCTTCAGCAACCATCCAAGCTGGGGAGCGGGTTACCGATGGGAACCCATTGGGACCGTACACACTACACAGGTGCAGGGAAAGGCAGTTACCATCAACCTGCCGGGAGGAGAAACACCGCAGCCATCTGTGGGACCCGTCCATCCAGCCGTTTGTTTTACCGGAGACTTTGCATTTGTCATTGGCTGAGTGAGTACCACCGTGCCGTGCGGCACAGCGCTGCCCCCGCGACCCTGCACCTCACCAGGCCCCGTAACCCGCCTGCCATACATCCATACCCCTCACCGGGCCCCTGGACAACCAAACCCCCCTACCCACGGAGGGAAGAACCAACATCCAAGCTGCTCCCTGTCATTGCTCCCGGGATCCCCGTCCAGAGCAGCGGTGGTGTCACAATCTCACCACAACCGTGGGTGGCGTCACGGACAATATCCCTAAACCAAACCACCCCCTTTCACTCACGGGCGAGGAATGCCGCTCGAGTCCCCGGGATCCGGCTCCCCGCTCGAGCCACTGACCGAGCAGCAGCAGCCGGACCCGAGCAGTAGGTGAGCGCAGCGTCCCCTCCTCCGCCCGCGACACGCATGACCCCGGAGTTTTGGTCATACGCACTACTTCAGTTTGAAGCCAGGATGCGAACGCCCGGCTTCATAGTGCGCATGACCGGAACTCCAGGGTCATGCACACTGAGCCGAAATCCAGTGTTCGGCGGCGATAGCAGGGGAGAGGTGAGTGAGATCATCCTTTAACACTGCACATTCATTAGCATGTTATTACTCCCACAGAGGCGTACTAACATGCTAATGGAGCCGACTAGCCAGGGGAGCTAATGCCCAATGACAAGTCCCATTAGCATATGGTATAAGATCTTTAGAAATACATTTTCTACAGATCTCTTTATCTATGCTAGTATATACAGGGACGGTTAGGCTCTGTGGCTCTGGGTGCATATTGGACCTGACAGGCTCCCTTTAATGTGAAAAAGAAAATATGTAGTAGTGAAAAGGACTTTTGTTTTTAGTTTGCAGCAGAAGTATACCTATAAAAGCACTGTAAGGTAACTAACAAACCCTGCCTATATGCCACTCATCCAAAACTATCCCTCCTTCATCAGCTATCCCTACACTGAGAGCTTGTACCAGTGGTTTTACTAGAGAAAGGACAGTATGTAGCCCTGAAAAGGTTTTGTTTTAATGGTGCAGCAGTGGTACACAATTACTGCAGTAGCAATTTAACATTGCCTATATGCCTGCTCCAATCTAAGCTCTCCCTCCAAATCAACTGTCCCTAAACTGCTTCCAGAGGAGACTGTATGGAGCACTGCGTCATTGGGTCTTATGTAAGACCTGATCTTGCGATGCAGCTCGCCAATCAAAGTAATGCCAACACAGCTACGGCATTACCATGTATTTTAGGAAATTCCTGCTTGTTGATTGGCTGTCTAACAACCGCAAAACATGTGGGCGGGGATTCGAGAATAATGAACATACCCTATCTCCCCCATGCTTGATCAGGTTTTGAGCAGTGGCGATCACTCTCGCTCATCACTAGAAGCAATAGATTGCAATTATTTATTCCAAAGAGCGTGCAACCAAATATTAAGTTCAGGGTGCAAACAATTTTGTCTACCCATTTGCATTTTTTCTCAGCTTTTTTTGTGTTGTTTCAATACACAGAAAGGTTATAATATATATATATATATATATATTTATTTATTATATATACTATCCGTACTACTCGGCTTCGCCCGAGTTAATAACTGCTGTTAACAAAATAGAATGTATTAACAAAAATGTATTCTGCACACAAAAAACACAAAACAAATAGATAGAAATGTAATTATGTCTGTCTCCCCTCTCTGTATATATCTCTCTGTCTCTCTCTCTATCTCTTTGTCTGTCTGTCTCTTTCCCTGTCTGTCTCTGACTGTCTCTGTCTCTTTCTCCGTTTGTCTCAATCTCTTTCCCTGTCTGTCTATCTATCTGTCACTTTCCCTGTCTGTCTCTTTCCCTGTCTGTCTCTTTCCCTTTCTTTCCCTGTCTGTCTCTTTCCCTCTGTCTCTTTCCCTGTGTCTGTCCCTTTGTCTGTCTCTTTACCTGTCTTTGTCTGTCTCTTACCCTGTCTGTCTCTTTCCCTCTCTTTCCCTGTCTGTCTGTTTTCCTGTGTCTGTCTCTGTCTCTTTGTCTGTGTCTGTCTCTTTACCTGTCTGTGTCTGTCTCTTAACCTGTCTCTTTCCCTCTCTTTCCCTGTCTGTCTCTTTCCCTGTCAGTCATCTCTTTGTCTGTGTCTGTCTCTTTGTGTCTGTCTCTTACCCTGTCTATGTCTTTTCTTACCCTGTCTGTGCCTGTCTCTTTCCCTGTGTGTGTCTGTCTCTTTCTCTGGCTGCATTGTGACACGCCAACATTCCATATAAGGGCGTGGCTGCGCATTATTCTGAAGTTCTGGCTGCACTGTGGCTCCCAGCTCCATTCGCTTTAATGGAGGCAGGTTTTTTGGTGAGTAACTGTAAAGCACGGGATTACAATTTCCCCTCAAAAGATAGCCTATGACGCTCTTGCGGTCCAGAAGTGTGAGTGTGCAAAATTTTGTGGCTGTAGCTGCGACGGTGCAGATGCCAATCCCGGACACACACACACACACACACACACACACAGCTTTATATATTATATGTATATATATATATATATATATATATATATATATATGTGTGTGTGTATGACAAGATATGTAATTGCAATAATTTTCTATGAGAAATACTTCATTTTCTGGAACAATTTCAAGGGTGCCAACACCTTCGGTCATGACTGTTTAATAAGCTCAATAATGCCTTGTAATCCGTCTATATTTTACAGTAGATTGTTGTAAATTATAATGATTAGGACTGGTAGTATTACATTGCTGGCATAATAAAATCCAGTGCAGTAAACACAGGACCATCAATTACAGATGGCTGTCAGGTCCGAATTAAAACAATGTAGATACAAATTCCAGTTAGAAAAGTTCAGCTTTCAGTACAGAGGAGAGACACGAGACCTTGCATGCAGACAGACGAGTCATTTGTTGTGGACTAACAGATGTAAGAGATAGATTGCCATTAATTTATTCTAAATGAACCAGTTACACAACTAATAAATCAAGGAGCAATGAGCTAAACAAGGCTTGTGTTTGTGCAGACATAATGCTCCATGCATCACCGGACACATGACACAGACATTACATAGGAGAGCCTTCTAATGTGGCTTAAGTCTTAATTTACACAAATATAAAAAATAATGAAATGATGGTAAGAATAGTTGAAGAGCTTTACAATAAAGGGCACTATGACGTCAAAATTAAATCTACACGATTAAATGTGCCTAATGTATCAATAACATGGGAGTCCTTAGAAACAAATCAAGAAAAACTGGTTAAAATATATTTTCAGAGAGCCCAGAGACCCAATTTTTATGTATGTATATATATATATATATATATATATATATATATACAGCACAGACCAAAAGTTTGGACACACCTTCTCATTCAAAGAGTTTTCTTTATTTTCATGACTCTAAAAATTGTAGATTCACATTGAAGGCATCAAAACTATGAATTAACACATGTGGAATGAAATACTTAAAAGTGTGAAACAACTGAAAATATGTCTTATATTCTAGGTTCTTCAAAGTAGCCACCTTTTGCTTTGATTACTACTTTGCACACGCTTGGCATTCTCTTGATGAGCTTCAAGAGGTAGCCACTGGAAATGATTTTCCAACAGTCTTGAAGAGAGTCTTCCCATAGATGCTTAGCACTTGTTGGCCCTTTTGCCTTCACTCTGAGGTCCAGCTCACCCCAAACCATCTCGATTGGGTTCAGGTCTGGTGACTGTGGAGACCAGGTCAGCTGGCGTAGCACCCCATCACTCTCCTTCTTAGTTAAATAGCCCTTACGCAGCCTGGAGGTGTGTTTGGGGTCATTGTCCTGTTGAAAAATAAATGATGGTCCAACTAAACGCAAACCGGATGGAATAGCATGGCGCTGCAAGATGCTGTGGTAGCCATGCTGGTTCAGTATGCCTTCAATTTTGAATAAATCCCCAACAGTGTCACCAGCAAAGCACCTTCCCACCATCACACGTCCTCCTCCATTCTTCACAATTTGAACCAGGCATGTAGAGTCCATCCGTTCACCTTTTCTACAAAGACACGGTGGTTGGATCCAAAGATCTCAAATTTGGACTCATCAGACCAAAGCACAGATTTCCACTAGTCTAATGTCCATTCCTTGTGTTCTTTAGCTCAAACAAGTCTCTTCTGCTTGTTGTCTGTCCTTAGCAGTGGTTTCCTAGCAGCTATTTTACCATGAAGGCCTGCTGCACAAAGTCTCCTCTTAATAGTTGTTCTAGAGATGAGAAGGTGTGTCCAAACTTTTGGTCTGTACTGTATATATATATATATATATATATATATATATATATATATATATATTTATTTATTTTTTTTTATTTTTTTTTTATTTTTTTCCATATATACATACAGCAAATATATACCTGTAAAAAAAATAGAAATAATTCTTATATAAAATCTGCGCTGAATTAAAGATTTAATTTTTTTAAATTTTTTTATTTCTATCCTTATTCCAGTAATGGAAAACTTACGATAAAAATGTACAAAAGATCACATAAATATACATAAATAACAGTATATATACTCTAGAAAAATTGTTCCGCTAAAAAGTGTCTGGAGCCCCGGCCGGCGGCTACCACCTTCAGATAGAAAAATTATACGATTAAAAAGCAATTATAATGAATAAGGGTTGGACATTTTTTTCCACAGATGAAGAGATTAAATAAAAAACGTCCAAACAATATTTTTCCAATGATACAGTCCGTTCAAGATCAGAGCAGTATTATGGGAATTTTAATAACTTCACAAGGAAAGCTACAATTCCTCCAAGTCTTGCAAGTATTGCTACAAACCACGCGCTCCACATAAACCAAGCTCTCCTTGGTTTGTTTAAACTTCCCGCACTCCTAGCGCTGAACCATATATACATACAGCAAATATATACCTGTAACTGCTGTTATTGGAGCTAGCTCTGATAACATCAGTTTAAAGCACACCAATCACCAGGATTTTCCTATATAACCTAAAGCCAATGCTTTATTGGCACTATCATACTGATTTTATACATACCTTTAGTTGTTAGCTAGGATGTATAGGTTTTGAAACACAAACTAGTAAAGTTTGTAAAATGAGCAGCTTTTTGAATGAAGCAGCTGCCGATCAGCTGATAGCTGGGGTGGGTATTCATAGGGATTTCCACCCCCCTGCCTGTCTGTCTTCCCCCTATCTTTTATTTATGCTTATTCTATTATAGAATCGTTTTACTAAGTGACTAAAAGGACCTGTGCTGATGTCATTCCCATGTGACCAGAAGGGACGGGGCTTCAGCCGACAGAAAAATAATGTTGCTTCCTGGTATCAGCTATGTTGGCTGAGGTCCCGCCCCTTCAGGTCACATAGGTATAACATCAACACAGGTCCTTCTAGTCACTTAGTAAAACGATTCTATACTAGAATTAGCATAAATAACAGGGGGAGTACTGACAGGCAGGGGGGCGGGAATCAATATCATCAAAACCCACCCCAGCTATCAGCTGATCCACAGCTGCTGCCAATCAAAAAGCTGCTCATTTTACAAACCTATACATCCTAGCTGACAACTAAAGGTTCCATATTTTTTGGACTTTAAGACGCACTTTTTTCCCCAAAATTTTGGGGGAAAGTGGGGTGTGTGTCTTATAGTCCGATGGCTGCAGTGAAGGGGGTGCGGTGGTGGTGGAGCGGGTCATCGGCGGCATGAGCAGGCTGTAGCAGCACCTACTGTGACCACGTGGGCCCGCTCATTATCTCTTTTCACATGCACTACATCCCGACGCCCATCATCTCTCAGCACTGAAGCCGGCGCTGACAGGTGGGAGCGATGATGGGGGGTGCGCGCATACTAAACAGCCGACCCGCGTGATCATTCCTGGCAACTACAGCTTGGAGTGATCATGTGAGGCTATATTCACTGCTCCCCGCGCATCATCATCAGCGTGGGGGGCAGTGAATAAGTATACTCACCGGCCAGTGATCCCTGCAGCATCGCAATGTCCTCTTGTCTGTCTGCCTGCTGATGTGTGTGGAGACTAGCGGTGCGCACAGGGATGACGTCATCCCTGTGCGCACCGCTAGTCTCCACACACATCAGGAGGATATCGCGATGCTGCAGGGGAACGGCTCCACACAGGTCAGCGGCGCTGCTGCTGGCACTGACAGGAAGACGAGTGATGTGGCGTGGAGTGAGGATAGGTGAGTATAAATGCTTATTTTTTGTGTGCCACAGGATACAGGCCATATACCTAGATGGGGGTATATAGCAGGATTGGGGAACATATCAGGATGGGGGTATTTATCAGTATGGGAGTATTTATCAGGATGGGGGTATATAGCAGGATTGCAGCACATATCAGGATGTGGGCATATACCTGGATGGGGGCATATATGGTACCTGGATGTGGGCACATACCAGGATGAGGTACATATATATACAAGGATGGGGATCATATACAAGGCAGGAGGATCATTACCAGGATGGGGGCCTTAGTAGAGAATTTGGGGACATTACCCCCATAACAGTGTCAGCAGCAGATCCTTGACCCATAACAATGTGTCATAACTACATTTTTTGCTTAAAATTTTATTTTCCTCCTCTAAAACCAGGGTGTGTCTTATGGTCCGGTGCGTCTTATAGTCGGAAAAATACGGTATGTATAGGATCAGCATGATAGTGCCATTATAGCACTGGCTTTAGGTTACATAGGAAAATCCTGGTGAATGGTGTGCTTTAACCACTTAGATGCTGTTGTGAATAATGATCACTACATCTAAGAGATTAATGGGTCCCCACTGGAAAATTGACGAGTTGCTAAATGGAAGCCACGGGCCCATTGTGGGGACCCAAATTTGGACTTTTGTTATGGATATTTATGTATGCCCAAGTCTGCAGCTTTTGTTACAAGCTTATAGTAGGAGTCACATAGATGGAACCATAGAATTAGTCACTTAATTGATTAATCTGTAATGTAAAGTGTGATACTAACACTTAGGGCTGTCACCTTTGGTCAGGCAGTATGGGTGAAGAGGCAGTACAAAAGAGGTGGCTGTGATATGATTGGAGGACAGCTGATATAATGGTTTGTAATGAGACAGGGCTAAACTCAGCTGTGCTGACCGCCTCCCACACTGACGTTTGTAGATGGTTAGACCAGGTGATCAGGGCTGTCTGTTCCAAGCTAGAATGGGGGCATTCTCTCCTTTCCTTTGACTGTTGCTACCAGTTATGATTGGGCAACATCATAGTTGGAGAAGAAGTACTACGCCGCCAGTGAAAACTATTTGATAACACCCACTTGAAATTAACCAAAATTACTCATTAGGTACCAAATGCTTTGATTGCTAATATCTCCACAATGAAGAGGTGAAATAAAAAAAACTGTCAAATGTTTTATGCTGCTCTGTGGCCACTATTACATAATGTGTCCAGTTTGATTATAAAAGATTGGGTGAAAAGTCCTTTTTAACTGCTTGTAGACTTAAAATGTGAGGCCGGTCTGCATGTAACTCTGCAATGACATTTTAGAATGTCATTGTAGAGTCAGCACCTGCATGGAGATCCTGCAGTTGTATGAGCAGAGAGCCAGCTGTCAAAGACAGTGAGATCCCACATACAGAAAGCCGAAATGTTTGCCTTCCTGATCACTGTGCGCTCAATATTGACTGATCGCTGTGTATAGAGTATAGGTAACAAGTACTGTGCTTCCTGCTGTCATCCTAGTGATCATGGAATTACCGCGTGCCAGGAAGGAGCAGAAGAACTTGCTGGATTTTAGTAGATCCAGATCAGCTCCGCTGTGTGGCCAGAAAGTTGAATTTTTCCAGTAACTGGGAATAATATGTTACCGGGAAAATCAGCAATAATAAAAATGTTGAATGGTTTTTAATGACCTTGTGTTGGACACATGACTATTTAAAAATTAAGAAAAAAAATAAAGCTGTTAAAGCTGCAAAAAAAGTGAAAAAGCAAAACTATGACTGATCATGAACAGGAAAACAATGGCCAGTTTCGAACTGGTTGAAGGGCTCTGCCCTGTTTATATAATCCATTCTCATTAACAATGCCAAATATCTATTAATATACTGTATATTAACAATGTCATTTAAATAATATAATGTATAAATATTTACTACGTCATAAAAATGTTTCAATATATGGTATGAATAAAGAATTCTATCATTCAAATACATTTAATAGTGTATTAAAAATATTATTGAGGAGTTAGCAGCTGCATGGAGATCAAGCAGGTGCAGGAACAGGGAGTCGGGTGTCATAGATAGCCGGCTTCCCATAGAGAAGGCAGAGATGGTTTATTACCTATGTCTGCCTTCCCGATTACATAGTGCTGAAATAATGCTGACCACCTTAGCTATCCTGTGAGCACCAGGTATCAGAAGGAAGCTGAAGCTGTTGGGACTTATGTGGGCGTCACACGGGACGATAAATCGTGCGATCACATAAGCGATGGCACCCACTCCCGACGTTTGTGCATCACGGGCAATTCGTTGCCCGTGGTGCACAAAGTCGTTTACCCCCGTCACACATACTTACCTGCCGGACAACCTGGCTGTGGGCGGCGAACATCCTCTTCCTGAAGGGGGAGGGACGCTCGGCATCACAGCGACGTCACACAGCCACCGGCCAATAGAAGCGGAGGGACTGAGATGAGCGGGACGTAAACATCCCGCCCACCTCCTTCCCTCCGCATTGCCGGCGGGACGCAGGTAAGCTGTGTTCGTCGTTCCCGTGGTGTCACACGGAGCGACGTGTGCTGCCACGGGAACGACGAACAACCGTAGCACAGAAGGGGGAACGACTTTTTGAAAATGAACGACGTGTCAACGAGCAACGATAAGGTAAGTATTTTTGCTCGTTCACAGTCGTTCCGAGGTGTCACACGGTACAATATGTCTGATGATGCCGGAAGTGCGTCACTAACGACGTGACCCCGACGACATATCGCCCGATATATCGTACTATGTGACGCCGGCATTAACAGAACTATATAAGCTCTGCAGTGGACTCAGGAGATTGAATTTGCTCTTTAAATAGGGCTAATAAGTCAGCCGTAGTTACTGAGAAATTAGTAATAGCTTAAGTGTTGAAAGATTTTTTATGATTTTTATGGGGGAACATCGTGTGAAACATTAAAAAAAAAAAAAGCAGAGAAAAGAGAGCAAAGAAAAAAAATAATTAAAAAGAATGAAACTGTCACTCCAAATAAGAAAAACAAAAACACACCCAATACAAAACAATAGTTGTCACAGAAAGGGGAACACAATGTAAGGCCACTGTCACATGTCCTTGTCTCCGGTACGTGTTTGGTACTTTTCCTCACGTATCGAAGACATGGGCACACGTATACCCATGGGTCTGCGCTCACGTGCGTGTTCTGCCATGGACCGTGTTTATGTGTGGAGCATATGTGTGTCCATGTGCTCCACACGTCAGCATGTCCATATTTCTCCAGCATCATGGGTGTCACACGGAATGCAAACGGACCACATGGAGGTGTTCCGTGTGACACGTGCCGGAGAAAACACACGTGTTTGAGAAAATAAAAAAAAAACTTTACTCACCTTCTCCAGCCCTGCTGTCTCTGCTTCTGCTGTCACTTGCTTCTGTAAGGGCCCAGATGTTCCCTGCTATCCACCCCCACACAGTATCCACAGCTGATGAACAGTCCACAGACACGGTCTTGGGGATAACAGTTGCTTTAATATAGCAGGAACAAAGCAAATCAATACGGAATATACAGTTAGGTCCAGAAATATTTGGACAGTGACACAATTTTCGCGAGTTGGGCTCTGCATGCCACCACATTGGATTTGAAATGAAACCTCTACAACAGAATTCAAGTGCAGATTGTAACGTTTAATTTGAAGGTTTGAACAAAAATATCTGATAGAAATTGTAGGAATTGTACACATTTCTTTACAAACACTCCACATTTTAGGAGGTCAAACGTAATTGGACAAATAAACCAAACCCAAAAAATAATTTTGAGTTTCAATATTTTGTTGCGAATCCTTTGGAGGCAATCACTGCCTTAAGTCTGGAACCCATGGACATCACCAAACGCTGGGTTTCCTCCTTCTTAATGCTTTGCCAGGCCTTTACAGCCACAGCCTTCAGGTCTTGCTTGTTTGTGGGTCTTTCCGTCTTAAGTCTGGATTTGAGCAAGTGAAATGCATGCTCAATTGGGTTAAGATCTGGTGATTGACTTGGCCATTGCAGAATGTTCCACTTTTTTGCACTCATGAACTCCTGGGTAGCTTTGGCTGTATGCTTGGGGTCATTGTCCATCTGTACTATGAAGCGCCGTCCGATCAACTTTGCGGCATTTGGCTGAATCTGGGCTGAAAGTATATCCCTGTACACTTCAGAATTCATCCGGCTACTCTTGTCTGCTGTTATGTCATCAATAAACACAAGTGACCCAGTGCCATTGAAAGCCATGTGTCACGGCCGGGCGGTCGGGCAGACCCAGGAGGTGGATCCACTGGACCGAACTCTAGGATGGTAGTAGGGAGTCCGGCAGCTGAAGCACTGATGGGCAGCAGAACAGTCCGTGCAAGTGAAGGTAGCGGAGGAGTCCCTGGGACCACGGAGTCACAGATGGTAGTCCTGGTGACGTAGCTCAGGTTCGGAAGCCGAGATGATATCAGGCGGGGTCCGGAACCTCTGGAGCGAGATGACGGGTCACCGCAGGGATCCGAGATGATACGGACTGTCAGATGGCAGACGGACAGCGTGCGGAGCTCGGGATGCAGCAGGACTGGATGGCAAGGCAGGATCAGCTCTAGAAGAGAGATACGTAAGTATGGCAGGAAAACACAAGGAGACCTGACTCCTAGCTCAGAAAACACGAAGATCAGGCGCCGCCCCCTTGGACAATATCCCCCTTTATACCCTGTACCTGTTCAACCTCATTTCCTGTTAATGGACGCTGGCCCTTTAAGAAAGGGTCAGTGACCGCGCGCGCGCCCTAATGCGCATGCGCGCCGCCCGGGTGCCAGAAGCCAGGGAAGGAGGCTGAGAGGAGGACGCAGGGGAGCCGGCCAGGTCCTGGGAAGCCGTCGGGCGCCGGGATCGGGGACCAGGGAGCCTGGGACGGACGGGATCCGGAGGCTGGAGCGCGGGGAGCGTGGCAGGTGAGCCGGGGAGCGGGGGTGAGGACCCGGGGAGCGTGACAGTACCCCCCCCCCCACGCCCCCCACCCCGCAACCGGGACAAGAAGGCACGGATAAGAGGAGTGCCCACGTTCTCCCTGGGCTCCCAAGACCTATCCTCAGGACCATACCCCTCCCAGTCCACCAGGAAGAACTGCCGACCTCGTACGGTCTTCATGGCCACGATATCCCTTACCGCATAGATGTCGTCATCGGCAATAGGTGGAGGAGCCGGACTGGCAGCAGCGGAGAAGGGACCAAGGACAACCGGCTTGAGCAGGGAGACGTGGAAGGAGTTGGGTATCCTCATCGTGGCCGGGAGCTGTAGCTTGTAGGAGACCTCATTGATCTTGTTGAGGACCTTAAACGGCCCGATGTAGCGAGGACCCAGTTTGTATGATGGTATCTTCAGGCGGACGTACTGGGAAGCAAGCCAGACGAGGTCTCCAGGAGAGAAACACGGAGGGTCCAGACGTTTCTTGTCTGCGTGTCTTTTCATCCGCAGGGAAGCACGCCCAAGGGACGCTTTGACTGAGTCCCAAATGTTTGCAAAGTCACGGGCTACTGTATCTGCAGCAGGGACATCCGAAGAGGGGGATACAGGCAGTGGGATGGAGGGCTGAAGTCCGTAAACAACATGGAAGGGAGAGCTGGAGGACGACTCACTGATGTGGTGGTTGTGGGAGAATTCAGCCCAAGGTAGAAGAGCGGACCAGTCGTCGTGATGGGCGTTAACATAGTGACGTAAGAAAGAGGTCAAGATTTGATTGACTCTCTCTACCTGGCCATTAGACTGAGGATGGTATGCAGATGAAAAGTCCAGAGTCACTCCCAGATGGTTACAGAGAGCCCTCCAGAAGCGGGAGGTAAACTGAGTTCCTCTGTCTGATACGATGTGTAATGGAAAGCCATGCAAGCGGAAGATGTGTTGTATATAGGCGTCCGCGAGTTCCTGAGCAGAGGGCAGTCCAGCCATAGGAACGAAATGGGCCATTTTAGAGAACCGGTCCACCACGACCCATATGACTGTGTGTCCGGATGACAATGGCAGGTCCGTAATAAAGTCCATTGCTATGTGTTGCCACGGAACTGAGGGTATCGGTAGAGGCAGAAGACGGCCATAGGGCAGGTGTTTGGGCGTCTTGTTCCTGGCACAAGAGGAGCAGGCAGAGACAAAGGCGGCGACGTCCGTGCGAAGGGATGGCCACCAGTAATGGCGTACAATCGCACCCCATGTTCTCTTCTGGCCTGCATGGCCGGCTGTTTTTGAGGCATGACCCCAGTTTAACACTTTTAGCCTGTCGGTCTCCGAGACGTAGGTCTTCCCGGGTGGTATCTGGGCCAGAGTGACAGGAGCCACTGGAACAATCTTGCTAGGAGAGATAATAGGTTGAGTAGTCTCTTCCTCCTGCTCCATGGGCATGAGGGACCTAGACAAGGCATCAGCGCGTACATTCCTGTCCGCGGGTCGGAAGTGGAGCTGGAAGTCAAACCTGGCAAAGAATAAGGACCACCTGGCTTGCCGTGGGTTCAGTCGCTGAGCGGACCGCAGGTATTCCAGGTTCTTGTGGTCCGTGTAGATAATCACGGGGTACACTGCTCCTTCCAGGAGGTAGCGCCACTCTTCCAGAGCCAGTTTGACCGCCAATAATTCTCGGTCACCGATGGTGTAATTACGTTCAGGTGCTGAGAAGCTCTTAGAAAAGAAACCGCAAGTCACCATCTTCCCGGAGGAGGATTTTTGCATGAGCACTGCTCCGGCTCCTGAGGAGGAGGCATCCACCTCCAAGGTGAACTGGCGGTTTAACTCCGGTCGATGGAGTACAGGAGAGGAGGCGAAGGCTCGCTTCAAAGAGCAAAACGCGGCGTCGGCCGCAGGTGACCAGTCCTTTGGATTAGCCTCCTTTTTGGTCAATGCGGAGAGAGGAGCAGTCAGGGCGGAGAAGTGAGGGATAAACTGGCGGTAGTAGTTGGCGAATCCCAGGAACCGTTGGATTGCCTTCAGTCCAGAAGGGGGAGGCCAGTTGAGTATGGAGGAGACCTTCTTAGGATCCATCTGCAGCCCAGTACCCGAGATGATGTATCCCAGGAAAGGGAGAGAAGACTGCTCAAAGACGCACTTTTCATATTTGGCGTAGAGACGATTCTCTCTCAGTCTTTGTAGAACCAGCTTTACGTTCTCTCTGTGGGTCTGGAGGTCCGGAGAAAAGACAAGGATGTCATCCAGATAAACTACTACACAGAGGTAGAGGAGGTCCCGGAAAATGTCGTTCACCAGTTCTTGGAATACGGCAGGAGCGTTACATAGACCGAAGGGCATCACGCAGTATTCATAGTGCCCATCGCGAGTATTAAACGCGGTCTTCCATTCGTCCCCAGAGCGGATACGAACTAGGTTGTAGGCACCCCGAAGATCCAGTTTGGTGAACACACGGGCTCCTCTGAGCCGGTCGAATAATTCGGGAATGAGCGGTAGGGGGTACTTGTTTTTTATGGTGATCTGATTCAAGCCCCGGTAGTCAATACATGGGCGTAGGTCACCCTCTTTCTTCTTAACGAAGAAGAAGCCTGCTCCCGCAGGAGAGGAGGATCTCCGGATGAATCCCTTTGCCAGGCTTTCCGTAATGTACGTGGACATGGCCCTGGTTTCGGCTGGAGACAACGGATATATCCGTCCTCGGGGTGGTGTTGTTCCTGGGAGCAGGTCGATGGCGCAATCGTAGGGACGGTGTGGCGGAAGAACCTCAGACTCCTTCTTGTCAAAAACGTCCGCGAAGGACCAATAGGCCGAGGGCAGTTCCGGTAGGTTCTCTGGAACCGGAGGACGTCGGATTGGTTGTAGGGACTTTAGACATCTCTCATGACAGGCAGAACCCCAACGAGTGATTTCGCCAGTACCCCAGCTGACTGATGGTTCGTGTGTCCGCAACCAAGGAAGTCCCAGCAGGATTTGATGGGACATGTGTGGAAGGACGTAGAGGGCGATGTTCTCGGTGTGCAGAGCACCAATACGTAGTTCTACCGGCTTGGTGATCCAGGAGATGGTATCAGAGAGGGGTTTCCCATCCACCGAGGCAATCACTAGGGGCTTATCAAGTGGAGTAACAGGCAGCTGGTACTTGTCCACCGTGGCCTGCTGGATAAAATTGCCTGCTGCTCCGGAGTCGAGGTATGCCTCAGCCGTGAAGCGCGTCTCTCCCGTTGACACTTGTACCGTCCACATAACCGGGTCTGAGAGAGTCCCAGCACCTAGGGTGGCCTCTCCTACCAACCCTAGGCTTTGGAGTTTCCCGGCCTTTCCGGACAGGAGCGTAAGAGATGTTTGCCCTCTCCGCAGTAAAAGCAGAGGCCTTTGGCGAGTCGCTCTGCTCGACGTTGTGCAGACTGTCGTACTCGGTCAACCTGCATGGGCTCGTGGACAGGAATCCCAGCTGTTGATGACTGAGGCACAGAGGACTTCTGTGGAGGTGGGGAGTGCCGTACAGCACGTCTCTCACGATACAGCTCTTTGGAGCGCTCCTGAAAACGGATGTCCACTCGAGTGGCTAGGGCAATCAGGGCATCTAGGGTGGAGGGCACGTCACGACCCGCCAACTCATCTTTGATGCGACTCGAGAGTCCTTCCCAGAAGGCGGCTGTCAGGGCCTCATTATTCCACCCGAGTTCAGAAGCCAAAGTACGGAAACGGATGGCGTATTGGCCCACCGTTAGTGTTCCTTGACGTAGGCGGAGAAGGGATGAAGCAGACGCAGAGGCGCGTCCCGGCTCGTCAAAGGTGTTGCGAAAGGCTTGCAGGAACTCTTGAAGGTTCTTGGTCATGGGGTCCTCCTTCTCCCACAAGGGGTTCATCCACGCCAGCGCCTCGCCCTCCAGGTGAGACATTATAAAGGCGACCTTGGCTTGGTCGGAGGCGAACAGATGTGGCAGCTGCGTGAAATGAAGGGAACACTGGTTTATGAAGCCCCTGCAGGTTTTGGGATCTCCAGCATAACGAGGTGGTGACGCCAAACGGAGTCGGGAAGCATCTGAAGAGGCAGCTACTGGTGCGGGAGCCATGGGTTGCCTAGCTGGGGACCTGGGTGCCGCAGGCGTCATTGATGCTTGTAACGTGTACAGGCGGGTGTCCACGGAGGTCATAAATTGCAACATGCGGGTCTGGACTTCATGCTGACGTTGGAGTTCCTCTTGTAGAACCGATAGTGCTGCAGCGGGATCCATGGCCTGATCTTACTGTCACGGCCGGGCGGTCGGGCAGACCCAGGAGGTGGATCCACTGGACCGAACTCTAGGATGGTAGTAGGGAGTCCGGCAGCTGAAGCACTGATGGGCAGCAGAACAGTCCGTGCAAGTGAAGGTAGCGGAGGAGTCCCTGGGACCACGGAGTCACAGATGGTAGTCCTGGTGACGTAGCTCAGGTTCGGAAGCCGAGATGATATCAGGCGGGGTCCGGAACCTCTGGAGCGAGATGACGGGTCACCGCAGGGATCCGAGATGATACGGACTGTCAGATGGCAGACGGACAGCGTGCGGAGCTCGGGATGCAGCAGGACTGGATGGCAAGGCAGGATCAGCTCTAGAAGAGAGATACGTAAGTATGGCAGGAAAACACAAGGAGACCTGACTCCTAGCTCAGAAAACACGAAGATCAGGCGCCGCCCCCTTGGACAATATCCCCCTTTATACCCTGTACCTGTTCAACCTCATTTCCTGTTAATGGACGCTGGCCCTTTAAGAAAGGGTCAGTGACCGCGCGCGCGCCCTAATGCGCATGCGCGCCGCCCGGGTGCCAGAAGCCAGGGAAGGAGGCTGAGAGGAGGACGCAGGGGAGCCGGCCAGGTCCTGGGAAGCCGTCGGGCGCCGGGATCGGGGACCAGGGAGCCTGGGACGGACGGGATCCGGAGGCTGGAGCGCGGGGAGCGTGGCAGGTGAGCCGGGGAGCGGGGGTGAGGACCCGGGGAGCGTGACACCATGCATGCCCATGCCATCACGTTGCCTCCACCATGTTTTACAGAGGATGTGGTGTGCCTTGGATCATGTGCCGTTCCCTTTCTTCTCCAAACTTTTTTCTTCCCATCATTCTGGTACAGGTTGATCTTGGTCTCATCTGTCCATAGAATACTTTTCCAGAACTGAGCTGGCTTCATGAGGTGTTTTTCAGCAAATTTAACTCTGGCCTGTCTATTTTTGGAATTGATGAATGGTTTGCATCTAGATGTGAACCCTTTGTATTTACTTTCATGGAGTCTTCTCTTTACTGTTGACTTAGAGACAGATACACCTACTTCACTGAGAGTGTTCTGGACTTCAGTTGATGTTGTGAACGGGTTCTTCTTCACCAAAGAAAGTATGCGGCGATCATCCACCACTGTTGTCATCCGTGGACGCCCAGGCCTTTTTGAGTTCCCAAGCTCACCAGTCAATTCCTTTTTCCTCAGAATGTACCCGACTGTTGATTTTGCTACTCCAAGCATGTCTGCTATCTCTCTGATGGATTTTTTCTTTTTTTCAGCCTCAGGATGTTCTGCTTCACCTCAATTGAGAGTTCCTTAGACCGCATGTTGTCTGGTAACAGCAACAACTTCCAAATGCAAAACCACACACCTGTAATCAACCCCAGACCTTTTAACCACTTCATTGATTACATGTTAACGAGGGAGACACCTTCAGAGTTAATTGCAGCCCTTAGAGTCCCTTGTCCAATTACTTTTGTTCCCTTGAAAAAGAGGAGGCTATGCATTACAGAGCTATGATTCCTAAACCCTTTCTCCGATTTGGATGTGAAAACTCTCATATTGCAGCTGGGAGTGTGCACTTTCAGCCCATATTATATATATAATTGTATTTCTGAACATGTTTTTGTATACAGCTAAAATAACAAAACTTGTGTCACTGTCCAAATATTTCTGGACCTAACTGTATGTTTCACAGTCTCTCGTGGGTAGGCCACGGCAAATACAGCTTGGAGTTGAATGCTGAAGTGCAATTAGGGTACTGGAGCTTTAAGTGCACGATTTGTTTCAGAATTAATACTGGTATGCTTTAGGTTCAGAGTCTCTTGAGTTTAGAGGGTAGATATGATAAGATTGTACAGACCTGGAGTCCTAGGGTTAATTTCACTGCTAGTTCAGACACGTGCAGTACTTGTAAGCAAATGAAGACAGTTGCCCAGCGTGCTACGGGGAGCGGATGGCTGGTGCGTGGACAATGGCATGAAAGCCACTAATATTGTAGTGGGGCGGGAGACCCTCAAACTTCCCCAATCTGCGTGCAGTAGGGTCTGGTATATAGTCAGTATGCCCTACTGTCTGAAGAGATGCACAATGTCAGGATAGGAAGCCTTCAGCATATTGGCTGTAAAAATCAGGAAATGATGAAATTCTAGGCCTCGGGCCTAGGAGGAGTCTTGTGGTGAAGAGATTCTCCACATAATGTCTTCCCTCAGAGGAGACTCAGCCAGAACCAGTTCATTCCAGTTGTTTCTAGACAGAGGCTGGAGAATAGCTCCACCTATTGAGCCATGTGACCAAGAACTAGCCAATAGGGTAACACCCAATGAACACTTCAGATTCTTACAGTTTTCACCAGTAGATGGTGCTAGAACACAACAAATGAAAAATGCTTTACTTATAACATATAGCATAATATTACATATAAGTATATGTACGTAAAGAAACAGACACAATCTGGACCGGGCCACTACATACTCCCCCTCTGAAGGTGAGCCATCCTTGGCGATTGTGCGAGTGGAGGATTGCTAAGAAAGGAAGGAAATATATATTTAAGGCACAGTAACAATAAGGCAATGAACAAATGCAAAACATGAATGTGGTAGTGCCAATATGAAATAGAGTCTCTTTCCGCAATATACTATCGTCCATATGAAAGGCACTTTAGTGGTCCAGTCTATAAGTCCATGGCTGTATACAGAAAATTGTGCAAATAATAAACAAGGTGCTTGGTATTACTCAGGTGCAGAGGCTTAAACATTACTAAACTGACCATCCAGCTAAATAAATAAACACAAGATTATATACTCATGGAAAAGGATATGACCTTTTAGTCTCTGTAGTGGGCTGGAAGTGTTCCTTTTGTGCTTCGCTCTGAATGCCTCAACACTTGATCTTCCTCTTGAGCAGGAAAGATATTGTTTGCTGGCTCAGGTAAAGTTGGCAGAGGAGCAGCAACTGGAGCAGGAACCGAGACGGGGACATATTGATAGCATGGAAGGATAAATTGAGTGTTGTAGAGGGACTCTTCCACAGTAGGTTGTCTGGCTGGTGTTTCCATTGAAGGAATTGGTGTGTAGACCGGCAAGACTTGTGGAGGAGGTGATGACATCACCAGTAGATCCTCTTTGGTGCATAGCTTCATGCGGTTCCGGTGCACTGTCTGTGGGGCCATTCCGGGTTTATTCACTTCATTAACATCTGACTCAGGATATGGGATAGCTGTAACTGTGTATGGCTCTGTTTCCCAGAGTGAGTCGAGTTTTCCTGTACGGTGGTACTTCTTTAGCCATACCTTGTCTCCAACTTGAAGTGGGGAAGCCTTAGCTCTTTGATTGTAGCTCTCTTCTTGTTGACGGTGAGCTTCACCCATGCGGTAAGCAACAATCTGTTGGGCTTCGTGTATTCTTCGCTAATGCTCTGAGACCCAATCAGTTTTTGGCAGGGGATTGATCACATCAGGGACTTGGATTCCAAGAGAACGATCTTTTGGGAGCTGACCTTGTCTTCCAAACATCAGATAATATGGCGAGTAGCCTGTAGAACAGTGGACAGTATTGTTGTAGATTTCCACTAACTTGTCAAGCAATTGAGGCCATTCAGCTTGTTTGGTAACAGATGCTGTTCGCAGCATATTGATGAAGGTCTGGTTGACTTTCTCACAGAGGCCATTCCTTTGGGGATGATAAGCGGATGTTCTCAGCTTTTTGCACTCATGGAATTGGCAGAGTTCTTGAAATAATTGTGACTCAAAGGCAGATCCACGATCTGTGAGGACTGCTTCAGGGCAACCGTAATGTCTCACATATTCACGGCAGAAGGTGATAGCTGTAGTCCGAGCTGTAAGGTCTTTTACTGGCACAACAGCAACCCACTTAGTATAGTGATCCACCATGGTTAAGGCATACGTGTAGCCTGAACGAGTTTGTGCTAGCTTCACATGATCAAGAGCGACTAGCTCGTTTGGTTTCTGAGAATGGATTGGATGAAGAGGAGCTCTGGCATCTTTCTTACTGACTTTGGTGAGGTTGCAAGTTGGACATTCACTACACCAATTTTCTATGTCTGACCGCATCCCAATCCAATAGAAGCATTGGCGTATGGTGGCTTCAGTTTTGTGCACGCCAAAGTGCCCAGACTGGTCGTGGTAGGCATCAAGAACAATTCTGGCATCTCCCCGTGGGATTAGAATCTGATGTAGCCTTTCACCTGAAAACGGGTCTAAGGTATTGCGCAGGATCAAGCCCTTTTGAATGAAGAGTCTTTTGCGCTGTGTCCAGAGACGATTAAGCTCAACATCAGGACATCTTCTGCGTCGTCTGAAAGGTATTCTCACAGTAGTCAGGTAATCATAAATCTCACCTAGGACACGAGACTCATTTTGAAGAGTTTTCCATCTCGATGGATCTTGGAATAGGTCAGGTTTCTGTGGAGAAACATCATCAGTTTGTGTAGCAGCAACAGCATTTTGTGTAGCAAACCTTTGATAGAAGGGAGGCATCTCAACATCTTCCCACAGATCTTCCTCAGGAGACTCTTCTCCTTCGGGCAAACGGGATAACATATCAGCATTGATGTTGATCTTGCCACTGCAATACTTAATATCAAAGCAGAAATTTGCTAATCTTGAAGCCCATCTCTGTTCAAGAGCACCTAGCCGTGCAGTATTGAGATGAGCGAGAGGATTATTGTCCGTGTAAACGGTAAAGGGTATAGCAGCGAGGTAATCTTTGAACTTCTCTGTGACTACCCACACAAGAGCTAGCAGCTCTAACTTGAACGAACTGTAATTGCTATCGTTTTTCTCTGCACCTCTCAAGCTTCGGCTGGCATATGCAATGACTCTCTCTTTGTCACCCTGGACTTGTGATAGTACCGCTCCGAGGCCTTGGTGGCTGGCATCCGTGTAGACACGGAAAGGATGAGGGTAGTCAGGGTACGCCAGAATTGGAGGTGAAGTCAATAGACTTTTCAACATCTGAAAGGCAGTTTCTTGTCGCTCAGACCAATTAATTGGAAGTCTTCTGTCATAGTTTTCTCTAGGGCAACCTCGTAGGAGCTCTGTAAGGGGTTCTGCTATTTGCGCAAAATGAGGTATGAAGCGGCGGTAGTAGCCCGCAAAACCTAGGAAACTTCTGATTTCTTTGACGGTTCTTGGGGTGTTCCAGTTGTTCACA
The DNA here is from genome assembly GCF_048569485.1 of Anomaloglossus baeobatrachus. NCBI lineage: Eukaryota > Metazoa > Chordata > Amphibia > Anura > Aromobatidae > Anomaloglossus > Anomaloglossus baeobatrachus. The sequence continues at coordinate 202,212,010 of NC_134360.1, read as the reverse complement.
GCTGAGATCTTTTCAGAGTCAGGCTGGATACCTTCGGCACTTACAACATGACCCAGGTAGTTGACTTTCGGCTTGAGCAGATGACACTTTGACGGTTTTAGTTTCAGGCCATGTTCAATAAGTACCTGGAATACTTCTGCAAGGTGGCATAGGTGGTCTTCATAAGTGCGAGAGTATACGACAACATCATCAAGATATAACAGAACGCTCTGGAAGTTGAGGTGACCAAGACATCTTTCCATGAGTCGCTGAAATGTAGCAGGGGCGTTGCATAACCCAAACGGCATACCGTTAAACTCAAAGATTCCCATTGGGGTGGTGAAAGCTGTCTTCTCTCTATCCTCAGGAGCCATGGGTACTTGCCAGTAACCGCTGGTTAAATCAAGAGTGGAGAAGTATGCAGCTGAGCCAAGAGCGGTGATGGATTCTTCAATCCATGGAAGAGGATAGGCACCTTTGTGTGTAACATTATTCAACTTTCGGTAGTCGACACAAAATCTGATGTTACCATCCTTTTTCTTCACCAGGACGATGGGTGCAGCCCATGGGCTTTGACTTTCTCGGATGACTTCAGAATCTTTCATCTCTTTTAACAGCTTATTTACTTGTTGATAGTTAGCAGGAGGTACTGGACGATGTCTTTCTTTGATAGGAGGATGATCACCTGTGTTGATCTTGTGCTGGATCAGAGTAGTCTTGCCGAAGTCAAGGGGGTGTTTGCTGAAAGCTTGGCTGTGTCGCTTAGCAAGTTTAGTTACACCATTGATGTATTCAATAGGAGTGTTAGCATCTCCAACATTAAGTTCATTCCACCAGAAGGTAGTGGGTGTATTAGAGCCTTTGGGAGTGGCTTTTAATGACTTTTGATGAGCAAGTGTCTCTTCATCTATGATGTCTTCTGGATCAAGACTATACAGTTGAGCAACTGAATTAAACTTGTATAGCTCGATAGGAATATCACTTAGGTTGACTAGCCGTACTGGTACTCTACCATTTGAGACGGTGACAATACTTCTGGCAGCTTTTACCAGGGGCTGTCCTTCAATCTGGATGGAGTCAAGAAGAGCTACATAGTCCTCATTGTCAATTCCTGGTCGAGCTCGACACCAGACTAGAGTCTCGCTGTTGGCTGAGAGGGTAACTGGTCGTGCGTCGGTGATTCGAACATGGCAGATCTCACCTTTACTGTTGGCAAACGTCTGTTGGGCGCAGAGCACTTTGATAGTCCGCTGAACAGCTTGCCTGTAAGGGGAAGAAGCAGAAGGGAGAGAAGCATGCAAGGCAGCGAGCAATTCAGTAAATACATGGCGAATGACATTCATGCCTAACACTACTGCTGTTGTATCTCCCTCAGCCTCAGTAACAATTACACCTTGACCTGGTAACTTGCGATCACCAATTTGGATTGTGGGTTCCCAGTAGCCTAGCTGGGAAATAGGTTGACCATTACTTGCAATTAAGTCTAACTTTGCTTTACCCACTGGATTCAGGACTCAGGAGATCAAAGTCCCAATTTTTTTCAACGGCTCGTTGCTCAATTGTGGTGACTTGTGAACCAGTGTCCACTAAAGCTTCTAGAGGTACACCATCGATCCATATGGTTATATACGGGCATTTGGAGATGAACTGGGAAATCCATTGTGATTGTCCCTTTGGGCCCTTGTATTCACCTCCCGAGGGATGGCCCTTGGCCTCGGGGGTGTCCCGTTTAACTTATAACATTGATACTTGTAGTGTCCAAGACGCTCACAATAAGTACAGTACACACAATCACCAGATGGAGGCCTTCCAGGAGGGGGCCTATCAGGACTTGACCTACTAGAATGTGGCTCTTGGGACAATGTCCGATTTACAGATGATTCACATGATGCAGGGTGTTGGCCTTTTAGCTCCTTTAAGGCTTGGCATACGGATTCAAGGACTTGGACAAGTGCATCCGTGGTAGGAGGTGCATGAATGAGAGTAGGGGCTTGCACAGACTGTGTGGCCTGCATAGGGGAAACAGGTGAAAGAGGAGATACAGTACAAGTTCCAGCCGCAAGGTCTGAGGAACGAGGCGCAAGAGCATAGCTGGTACAAGGTGAGTCAGTACCCACTACTCGCAGGGCTAGAGCTTTAAAGTCTAAGAAAGTCATGTTTGGATTTTGTGCTGCTAGCATGTGGAGTTGACTTTGTACTAGCCTGGAGTCTACACCTTCTGTGAATCTGTCGGTGATTATGTTTTCTGCAGCAGCAGGATCTATAGTGTCTATTTGCTGTAAGGCCCTGTATGCAGACTGAAGGGCTAGTGCGTAGTCCCTAAGAGTCTCACCTGGTCCCTGACGTCTGTTGTAAAATTTGAGACGAACCTCGGTGGGTGATTGGCGTTCAAATTCTTTTCTCAGGCGGGTAAGGATCTGTTCTACATTGGTTTTCTCAGTAGATGGCCAGGAACGGACTTCCTCAGCAGCTGGTCCATCAAACTGTCCCAGGAGAAGTTGTACCTGCTGATGGGGAGAAAGTGAGAAAAGCTCCTGCACCAGCTCTTCTACTCTGCTGCCTTTCAAGTTACTCAAATAAGTGCAAATCCTCATTCACCGCAGTGCTATTTTCAAGAGGGGGAGCCTTCCATCTCAGAGACTGTGTTGGTGCATAACAGTGCATCCCTTAAAGCTACAGTGTCATCATTATTCTTAAAGAGACAGTACTTGTATCATCACCAAAATGTCTGAACCTCTTCATAATGGCCAGGCCGAGTCTGTTAACTCTGTATCATCATCCTCATCAGCTAGTGCTCCAGTGGAACGGGCTAATGCCGCCAACCAGTTCCAGCCCCTGTCATGGCTTTGAACCCAGCAAGTGTATGAGGATCTCCTCTGTAGCTTGGGAGACTAGAGGTTCCAATGAAAAATGGCATGCCGGTAGCCATGACAGGGGCTGGAACTGGTTGGCGGCATTAGCCCGTTCCACTGGAGCACTAGCTGATGAGGATGATGATACAGAGTTAACAGACTCAGCCTGGCCATTATGAAGAGGTTCAGACATTTTGGTGATGATACAAGTACTGTCTCTTTAAGAATAATGATGACACTGTAGCTTTAAGGGATGCACTGTTATGCACCAACACAGTCTCTGAGATGGAAGGCTCCCCCTCTTGAAAATAGCACTGCGGTGAATGAGGATTTGCACTTATTTGAGTAACTTGAAAGGCAGCAGAGTAGAAGAGCTGGTGCAGGTGCTGTTAACCCCAGCATGAAACAGGAAACAGTCTTTGGCAGTATTCACTGGCAAGATAGAGGTTAATGAGCAACGCTGAGACTTGTAGTGCAGTAAGAGAAGA